>NC_136731.1:13992520-14592520 GCF_936440315.1 Barbus barbus
CCCTGCCGGTTGATGTACGAAACAGCCGCAGTGTTGTCCGTGCGGACCAACACGTGCTGGCCTAGAAGCAGTGGCCGGAACTGCTTTAAGGCCAGATGCACTGCCAACAGCTCTAGGCAGTTGATGTGCCAAAGCAGTCGAGGCCCCGTCCAGAGCCCCGAGGCTGCCTGCCCGTTGCATGTAGCGCCCCAGCCCATGCTGGAGGCATCTGTTGTGACAACAACATGCTGGGACACTTGTCCTAAGGGCACCCCGGCCCGTAGGAAAGCAAGGTCTGACCAGGGGCTGAAAGAGCGGCGACACGACTGTGTGATGGTCACACGACGTGTCCCGCGGCGCCATGCCCATCTCGGGACCCGTGAGTGTAACCAGTGCTGAAGTGGTCTCATATGAAGCAACCCGAGCGGCGTGACTGCGGCTACGGATGCCATATGCCCCAGGAGCTGCTGAAACTGTTTCAGCGGAACCACTGTCCTGCCTCTGAAGGAACTCAGGCAGTTCAGCACTGATTGGGCACGCTCGTCCGTGAGACGTGCCGTCATACTCACGGAGTCTAACTCCACACCGAGAAAAGAGATTCTCTGCACAGGGGAGAGCTTGCTCTTTTCCCAGTTGACCCGAAGCCCCAACTGGCTGAGGTGCCGGAGCACCAGGTCCCTGTGACCACACAACTGTTCTCGCGACCGGGCCAGAATGAGCCAATCGTCGAGATAGTTGAGGATCCTGACGCCCACTTCCCGTAACGGGGCAAGGGCGCCCTCCGCCACCTTCGTGAAGGCACGGGGAGACAGGGAGAGCCCGAAGGGGAGGACCCTGTACTGCCATGCCCGCCCCTCGAACGCAAACCGTAGGAACGGCCTGTGTCGAGGGAGAATCGAGACATGAAAGTAAGCGTCCTTCAGGTCGATCGCTGCAAACCAATCCGCGGACTGCACGCATTTGACGATGCGCTTCTGTGTCAACATCTTGAACGGGAGCTTGTGTAGGGCCCGATTCAAGACTCGCAGGTCCAGGATTGGCCGGAGGCCACCGCCTTTCTTGGGCACGATGAAGTAGAGGCTGTAAAACCCCTGCCTCATCTCGGCTGGAGGGACCGGCTCGATTGCACCCTTTGCCAGAAGGACAGCAATCTCCTCGCGCAGGACAGGTGCATCTCGGACTGCCACCGAAGTCTCGAGGATGCCACTGAACCTGGGAGGCCGCCTGGCGAACTGAATCGCATAGCCGAGTCGAACTGTGCGAATGAGCCAGCGAGACGGGCTGGGTAGCGCAAGCCACGCCCCCAGATACCGTGCAAGTGGCACCAAAGGCATAATCGACGTGCCCGCAGTGGTGCAGCGAGGGGGAGTAAGGTTGGATGGAACAGAAGGCGGTGCGTTCTGACTCATCCCCACAAAACTCCCTGAGTCCCCGGGGGGACTGGCTAGAGGTGCGCGGGGAGGCATCGCGTCCCCAGACCGCACTCTCTTGGCAACTGGCAATATGGGTCTCGGGTGAGAGTGAGGAGGCAGTGCGTCGCACACTGTCAGCCCGCAGACCTGGGAACCCGGAGGAAAGGGAAATTGCTCTTTCTTTGACAATGTGGGTACCACTGGCCCTTGAGCCAGTGGCGGAACAGAAAGAAAAGAAAACACAGGATTCTCCACCCGGCCCTCCTCCGGGGGAAGGAGCGACGCTAGCCTCGTCGTCTCCTGGAAAAGAGCAAATTCCTCCATCTCCGGGTTGTGCGCGTCAGGGCCGCTTTGTCGTCTTCCTGGAGGACTTGGCGGCCGGCTGAGGCACAGGGGGCGCCGCACTCCTGCGAGAGGCTCGACGCACCGGCCTAGGTGACGACTCAGCACGGGGCGGAGCAGCTCTGGAGGACGCAGGAGGGCGCCCACGGCGACCAGCAGACTGGGGCCTGGCCCTTGGGCCAGCGGTGGCAGCTGGAGCATCCCGCCGTTTAGGGAGGATGTGCTGAATTGCCTCCGTCTGCTTCTGTACTGCCGAGAATTGCTGGGCAAAACCCTCGACAGTGTCGCCAAATAGCCCCCTCTGGGAGATGGAGACGTCGAGAAAGCGTACTTTGTCGACGTCCTTCATCTCGGCCAGATTGAGCCAGAGATGGCGCTCTTGGACCACTAACGTGGACATCGCCTTCCCGAGGGACTGCGCCGTGACTTTCGTCGCCCGGAGAGCGAAGTCAGTCGCCGTGCGCAGCTCCTGCATCAACCCCGGGTCGGGACTACCCTCGTGCATTTGTTTTAGTGCCTTGGCCTGGTGAACTTGCAGGATGGCCATGGCATGCAGGGCAGAGGCAGCCTGGCCCGCAGCGCTGTAGGCCTTGGCGGCGAGTGCGGCCGTCAGCTTACAGGCTTTGGACGGGAGACGCGGACGATTCCTCCAGGTGGCGGCGTTTTGCGGGCACAGGTGCACCGCAACCGCTCTCTCCACCTGGGGAATATCCACGTACCCCCTGGCCGCCCCGCCATCGAGGGTAGTGAGGACGGAGGAGGGAGACGAGCGGCTTCTGGCCGTGAAAGGGGCCGTCCACGACTTCGTCAGCTCCTCATGCACCTCCGGGAAGAAAGGCACCGGGGCAAAGTGCGGCCACTGGTCGCGTTTTGCGCCGATGAACCAATCATCCAGCCGCGAGGGCTCGGGACTGGGCGGTCTGTTGACCTCCAGCCCGATACTCACGGCTGCCCGGGCAAGCATGGCCGTCAGCTCTGGGTCCGGATCGGCAGTGGCGACAACACCCGAGGGGGGCAGCCCCGCCGATCGTTCATCCTCAGAGGACGAAAGCCCATCCCCCGATGCCGCGATCGACATCTGATCCTCGGGCGGCGCACCGAATGAAATGCTGGCGGCCCCGTGAGGCGAACCAGCGAAATCACTCGGGAACCGGACGGAACAAGCGCTGCGGGAGGAGTAAGAGGTCCGCGGGGACGTGCCCGGCGGAGAAGCTCTTACCGTCACCCTCAGATCTCCCAGAGCGCCAGCCGGCGGTCCTCTGCTCGAGCCAGAGAGACCGGGACGGGTGGCGGCAGAGGGTGCCAATCCTTTCAGAAAGGAAAGGCGAGATCGCAGCGTTGCCATGTTCATACGCCCACAACAGGCGCATGACTCATCCACAAACGCATCTTCAGCGTGCTGGATGCCCAGACACTGAAGACAACGCTCGTGACCGTCATCCGAGGACAGGAAGCGACCGCAACCAAGAGAACACGGACGGAACGGCATCTTTAAAAAGACGCGAACCGCCCAGTGTTTTAGAAATTTGCTCTTTCAGGTGAAGTGCCCAGGGGAATCGCTGCTGCAGGGACACCGCTGTCTGCACCGTGACGCCACCCAGGAACAAACTCTTTTTTGAGGCAGAAGGCTTTGTGGAGATCGCAAGACTTCTCATCCACTCGGCTCCGAAGCAAAAATCTGATGAGTGGATGCACCTGTCGCCCTTTTATACCCGTATGCACGGGGAGTGGCTCAGGTATGCAAAATCCACTAGCCAAATTTCATTGGCGTTTTCTCTTATCAGAGGCAGTCGGGGCTTCCAAGTAAATCCCCTAATGTCGTCACGACATAACTCGTAGTGACCGACAGATAGGGAACTAATATGACTGTAGACTGAGCATTATACAAGACAGTATAGTACATACACACTATATCCACAAATAAATAAAATAAATAATAATAGCAACTACTCAAAATCTGATTTTATATCATTCAGATTGAAACAGATGTCCAAAAACCTGTTTTTAATTTGATTTTAACCATATTGTAATAATAACTAATTTCTTCTGGTTTTATGCTGTTCAGTCTACAAACATTTAATGTGAGTCAGATATGGCTACAGATTAAACAGTCAAGACAGTCAAAAATTGTAAAAGAAGCCTCTTTACATCATCACATAACTAAAAAGCATTGTGTATATGTTTGCAATGCTAATATACTTGTCCTGACCAAACCAAAACTGTAACATAAACTCCTTTAATGGAAAATGACTTGTACATTTCTGTTCACAATGTACCTTGTGAAAAATACCAATAAATTAGTTAAAGGGGTCATCGGATGCCCATTCTCCACAAGCTGATATGATTCTTTAGGGTCTTACTGAAAAGTCTATAACATAGTTTGGTTACAATTTCTCAATTTCTCAATGGCAGTGTAAAAAAAAACACCTTTTTAAACCTGTTAAAAACAGCTCTTGTCAGAACAAGCTGTTTTGTAGCATTTTCCTTTAAATGTTAATGAGCTCTGCTGATCCCCCCCCCTCTCTTCTGAGCCTCTCGGGACTGTTTGCTTTAGCTGCATTCATCGAGAAACTCGCTAATTAGCACATTATTAGGAAAGGCGATTTGCAAAGATTAATCTAAAACCCTTTTACTCACTTCTTCTGTAAGTGAAGCTGGATCACGAATGATTTGCGCGAACGTAGATGCATTTAGGTAGATCAGGGGGTGCATTCGCTTCAAAAACAAACTGAATCCTCTGCATCTTCAGCGGCTCAGATGTCGGGAGCAAATGACGGCTGCTATATTCATTATTACATCCAACAACAGAACGCCTCAATTGCTTAATCAAAGACATCTTCTCCCGGTTTCACAGACAAGGCTTAGACTAGTCCCAGTTTAAAATGTAAGTCTGAGCGGTTTCAATTGAAAGAAACTTGCACTGACTGATTTAAAATATATCAGTGCCGTTGTTTTGTCTCAAGATGCACACCAGTAATGTTTTTTTCTAAGGCACATTTATAAAAATGACTTAAATGTCCTCATTGAACTATGGCCTAATCCTGGCTTAGTCTAAGCCCTTTCTGTGAAACCAGGAGAAGATGTCTCTGATTAAGCAATTGAGGCGTTCTGTTGTTGTCTTCCCCTGCACCGGAGTCGACACAATGGTGGACGGCTCACTCAGTTCACTCTGGGCAGGTCTACGGTAAGACGGTCTTGTCAATCAACTATTGTGGGAGTGCCCTGTGCAGAACTACATCATTCTGACAGGAATTTCAGAACAGCCTGATTTGAGAAAGGGGATTTTAAAATAGGGATTTAAAAAAACACTGGGTGGATTTTTATCATTATAGATGTGTACACACACTTCCAACACATATTTATGTTCAAACAACTTGTAAAGTGAATTTTGCATCCGATGACCCCTTTAAGGCAATTTTCCAGGATGAGAAGTAGTAATATTACCAGTAGATTTCCGTTACAATGCTATGTGTGAACAAAACATTAGATTACTGGTACATAAGTATGTACAGGATCTGTGATAATACAATCCTTGCAACAAAGACTCAATAAGATAACACAAATGTTTATTTGCGAATGCGCCACAAATCATATTGCACTATACACTTTTTACCCTAAAATACCTCTTTTGCACAATATCTTTTACAGTATTTAAGTGAAGTACTTGTATAGTTTCTCTTAGATTATGTAAAGTCAACTATTTATAGTATATGCATTATATTACCGCTTCAGTAAGTTAGCTATGTACAAGTTCCAAATTGTTTCTTACTACTATTGTTTATGTTTATATGTTTAATAATGTAGCACTGTAGTCATGCGAGACAAAATTTTGTCCCACTATATGTTCACACGTGTAAGTGAATGACAATAAACGCGACTTGACTTGTCTGGTGTAAGAAATCTGTCTTGGGACAATTATTTGGTTTTGACAGTGATGATGCGATTACAGCACACTGTTTACTGTAATAATTTAAATAGTTGTTTGGTTGCACTTTATTTTGATAGTCCACTTTAGACATTATACTAACTATAAGTAACTTTGTAACTACATGTCAACTACATAATTCTCATTAATTTGCAACTACATGTCTACCAGGGTGTCTACAGAGTTTAACAAGTCAAATTTAAGACTTTTTAAGACCTTTTTAATACCAATTTATATGAAATTTAAGACCACCAAACCTGCAATGAAAATACACACACACACAACACAAATCACAAAATATTAATTGCTGTAACAAATGCTATTTATTATTACAATATACAGTGAGCTTTTCACAGACAATATCCAATAAATCAAAAATACAACAATTTCAGCAGCTGTTTAACTGCAAAGAAGCCACTGTACAACATTAATTACTATTATTAACCAGCTCACAATAACAGGTAGATTTTTGTTCTGGATTGTATTTCTATTCTAAGTCTACTTTGTACATATATTTGACTTACAACAATGTGAATGAACAATTTTGATCAATCCTGTCATTTGACCTGAACGAGTGATGGCTTGTTACCGTCCTCAGCACCCAAATTACCTCAGCTCTTATTGTTGGCGTAGAGCCAAAAACTAAACGTAGGTCAGATGATGGCGTTGTAGGCTGGGGATTCTCAACATCCGTGGTGACATCTTCGCTAATGGGAAGAGTGGAACCTTTAATTGAACTCTTCTCGCGGGCTCTCGCATACTCCCGGTGCTTCCCGCTCTGCGTGTACGATTCCACCGCTTTGATGCCCATTGTACCCAGTTTAAAACGTCTTCGACATACGGCACAATTTGCCTCGTACACATTATCAGCCACCGGCTTCAACCACCATGAGAATTCGTCATTCTCGAGCCATTTCTCATTGAACTTACATTTACCCATTGCAGCTATTTCAGTTCGACCTGCTACCTTAATTCTCTCTGATGACGCAATAACTAACTTACCGCGGGGGAAAAAAAAAACTTCCGACTGAAGTTTTTTTTTTTTTTTTGTGGTAAAGTCACCAAAAATATTTAATACCTATCTGATCTGAATTTAAGGCTTTTTAAGACTTTTTAAGGCCTTTTATATGGAAAATTTTATTTAAGACATTTTAAGACTTTTTAAGGACCGGCGGCCACCCTGGTCTACTTAATCCTCAGAGTAGACTGTTAGCTTAGGTTAAGGGTTAGTAGAATAAGTTGACATATACTTGCAAAGTTTCTCATAGTCAGTGTGTTGCATGCATTGGGCCCGTCAAAATAAAGTGTTAGAAGTTATTAAGCAAACAGTACACTAATACTCTAATGACTGCTAGTTAACATGTAGTTGCAAAGTTACTTACTGTTAGAAGAATGTCTAAAGCGGACTATCGAAATAAAGTGTTCCCAGTTTTTTTTTTTTTTTTTTAAACGTGCTAGACAGACATCTTTGTAGCAGGGTGTCTTTCTGCTTTACCGTCTTCTTTTCCATTCATCAGTGGCTCTGCACTGAATCTTATTGTGCAGTCTCTCTCTCTCTCTCTCTTTCAAGCAAAAATGCATTTTGTGAGATCACTCCCTCATGCCTGTCACTCAGAATTCAAAAAATATTGTCAAGTTGGACAGATGGTGAAACTAATGCGCTTCTCCTCATCCATGCAGATGTAGAAAACACTGAAGCGTTTAAAGGTCATTTCTGTTGATTGACATCATGCAGTTTATTGGTATTTTGGTACTGATATGTGAACGGTATTTTAGCAGTAAAAATTGTAAAGCATTTGTGTATTTACCAGAAAAGTCAGTCTAGTAATTTTACGGCAATTTACCAGGTAAGCATCAATAGTTGGACAGTTTAATTAAATTTGCAGTTCCATCACTGACACCAGTGGTGCAAGAATGACATACTTCAGCTTTAAACTATCACTTCCATTGATTACTTTCCAGAGAAACAGAAGAAATAGAAAGTTGACATCATACTTTGATGCGCTTCAAAGATTGTAGAGCTGGGGTGTGTGGGTGTTTTTATCCTCTAAGATTTGTTGATGTCTGGAGAAATCACAAAGTAAAGCCATGGCACCAGCGCCCGTTTTAACTTCTGATGTGACAGGCATCTGTTTCCATGGAGACAGCTGCAAACTCTGGGAAGTGTCTTAACTAACTCATCGGCAAGAAGTTGACTGTGTCTGAAACGTTCAGACAGCTGCTGCCTTCAAGACCTATTGGGAACTTCCCACTTGCAAACTCTGTACTTGTCACTGCGGTGTGATGTGTGTTCAAGTGCTGAACATTTTTGTGAGTAGGGTGACCAGATGAGATTGGTTGAAATTCGGGACGGGGGGGGGGTAATGAATAATAAAGATAATGAATTTCAAACGAAAGTGACTGAACCAATCCGGTACCTGCAGAGACGTTTTAGCTTTTTTGCAGCATGTTGGGGTTCCGGTAACTTACACCAGCCATGTCAATTTCATGAATGAAAATTTGCTTATCAGTGCATATCTTAATGCGCGCCTACGGTATATCTAAAAAAAACAAGATGCTGCAGCCAATGAGCAGCCGGCGGGGGCTGGTTGCCAGGCTGCAGGATGACTCAACCTCGCTCCACGGACAGTTTTTTTATGTTTTATCCATGGTTTTATCAGACAATAACTATTTAAGATTTTGCTTCAGTATAATTTTCGGGACAATTAGAGCGGGATTCGGGATTCGGGATTCGGGACAGCAGCTTAGATTTCGGGACTGTCCCGAATTTTTCGGGACGTCTGGTCACCCTATTTGTGAGGGTCAAGTGTAATCTCTATATTTTCTCAGTTAATGTTTCTTTCTGTATTATTTTTCATTTTCATGCAGCCACAGAAAATGATGACAGTTGTGTTTTGGTTATGCTGACCAGTTGCTTCATTATCAAGCAGCTATGCTAATGTTTTCTGGCGAGACTTATTGCTATTCCTCATCACATACACAAAATATATGCAAACCAGTTTTCACAAAGCAATATAGCTCTATCGGGAAAACACAACCGTAAAAATCTAATCAAATCAATGTAGTGTATCGAGTAAAATTCTTAAAATTAAAACAATGCTTATTAGCAGCTGCAAAACCTCATTTGGTTTAGTTTCACAGACTTGATTAATTTGTTCTCAAGCCGTGATGAACTGCATTTTCAGTTGAACCATGCACTAACAGCACAAAGATAAACATGGAGATAACTGGCAATTAAAACGTTGTGGCGCCGTTCGTGTGCATTCATCTTGTAAATACGATTATCCCTACGTGACTTGAAGGCAGCAAGTGACACCTGACTTGAAGAATGTCACTGCTGCGCTGTAATCATGAGTATGAATCTGCACCTGTGGAGAGCAGAGCTCAACTCCTCCAGTCTGTGGGACTCGCTGCTGTTGCTCATTTTTGATAAGGTGTCGATCCTCTTCATGATTATCTCCAACATATCGCTGATCTTTCTCAGGACCCCACGAGATTCCAGACCTCCCAACACTGTCACACAAAACAATGAGGACATGTCAGTTCAGACAGATAAAACAAGCAACATGTTATGCTTACAGACATTGCTGAAAAGATCAAATTATTGTTTTATTTGTTAGCGTAGCTGTTCAAGGAAGGTTTTTGCTGAATCCTCTGCCTAATGGGTTAATGGGAATTCTCTTCACAGTCCACATTTTGATTTCAACAAATCAGTTGGGAGAGTGCAAACAATATGATTATTGATCATAAGTCAGCTACACAAGAAACAATGCAATCTATTTGAGGGAAGACCGCTTTTACTATTGTAAGTTAATGTTGTTAAACAGAGAAAAGAAAATCTAGCGTATTCTTAATCTTTGACCACATTGAAGCACAAATTCATGCACACAAATCAGCCCATACTAACTCTCTAATTTCTCTTTAATTGAAAAAAAAAATTATTTCCAACTATTCATAGGCTACATGGTAACAATAACATTTTAGCTCAAAATTCTAAGTGCCATTGTTTCAAAAAATGCTTTATTTACTGATGTTTAATAGATGTTCAGTTGCTATTCTTTCAAATGTGATGATACCATATCCCTACACATTGGGTGATTATTTTCTGTGGATAGTTAATTTCTATTAATTAGTGTGATGACTTGAGTTAAACTTGTCAGCTGTTGCTAATTTGTGAATGTGCAATCCAATAGATGTGCCTTTTAAATGTTTGTATAGAATGTGTGTATAATACCCCGAGGAAGGCTCTTAAGGCCGAAACGCATTGGTATTTAATATATAATAAAATATCTCCTTATCACACGTAGTGCTGAAATTTTTCCTCACATTCCTGTAAATTACTACACCACTTGTGCAGTCACAGTTCTATAGTCTTGTACTCAGGCCGGTGATTCTTGTGTAACTTTTTTGGTATGACATTAAACTTGTTTTTAGAATAACTGTACATAAATATAAGCAAAACAAAGGTGATATTTCTCAGAACCTTCTAAACACCTTTTATAAACATACCTAACCGCAGACACTCAAATGACATACATTATATGGTACCGTACAAATATTTTGAGCGTCCCTTATTCTGTCCATTATTTTCCTACAAAGAATCTCAATTGGGATTAATAAGGGATTATTTTCATTTTCTGAAGTTGGAAACCCTTGGTATACTGTACCACCCAAGTTGAGCATGCATTTATTTGTACTGAACAATCACATGGCAGGAAACTAGGAGATGCACCAGTGTTAAAAGAGCAGCATGGGAATCAAAATGGCTGTCACCAAACACAATGATAGCTGTGGGGGATCACTAATACTCTGGACTCATTTCCCTGTTTGTGGGCTTACCTTCCCAGAGACTGGCTTGAAGGGTTTTGGATTATCAATATTTTGTGTATTGTATGTACACTGGTGGACAGATTTGGATTTTCAGCACACTGGGACTCTAAAAGACTGTTTGAGATATGGTGCAAATGAACTCTATGCTTTAGACAGCCTATTTTATGTTGTTTTAATTTCAGTGTGTTTTAAAATCTGACCCCATTGACTCTTGTACCTCAACCGAAAGGCACTACTTCCTGTATATTGTGTACTAATATAAATAATTGGACATATAAGAACATTTATTAGACTTAAGAGCTGCTGAAAATGTTCATCAGTGGTAGGAAGCATTCATAAAGCTAATTTCTTAAACATTTATTATTATCAATAATGAAACCAATTGTGTTGCTTAATATTTTTGTGGAAATGTTTTTTTTTCAGGGTTCTTTTGAGTTTATTAGAAATAATATTCATGTATAAGTTGTATAAGTAGTTGTTCAGTATACTGTCATACTGTATTGTCAATTTAACAATTTATACATCCTTGCTGAATAAAAGTTGCACAACACTGCTTTTTCAGTAAGCTTCAACGATACATTTTAACCTAAACTACTGCCTTTTTGTCATTTTTAAAGCTCAGCAGACCCATTCCCACTTCACTCTTCATTGTATGGTTAAGATTAATGTGCCATGAATTTGTTAACATATTTTTGTTCTACAAAATGAAAGAAAGGTTTGGAATGACACAAGGGTAAATGATGAAAGAACAGTTGACACCACAGCTATGCGGGTCCCCATGCAAATAAACCAGCACAAGTCCAGAAATTTATGTTGGTCTTTTCAACAGAGGAAAAACACAATACAGAGATAAATATACTCTAGGGCTGCACTCTCTTCTGAGAAAGGCTCAAAAACAAAGTCATGGCAAAACAAAGAGCCTAAATGGGGACTGAACTCAAATTCGCTGGCATATTAGTTGTATTTACTCGTAATGCAAACAACAGGCTGAGGGTTTTATTCAACAACATTTCAAAAGCATCTCATTAGCACAGCCTCTCTTTCTCTCCAGAGCATCAGCGGTGAGGCAGCCTACTTCAAGTCTCATAACAGAAGAAAGGACACAAACAGCACAATACAGGAAAGGGACCAATTAGGCTGACAGTCAAGTTTAATTTCAGAGCTTTCCGAACTCCTGCCGTCCGTTTCCCGGGAAGCTGGTGCAAGTGAGTGGATGCCTCTCACCTGGCCAATTAAACAGAACACATCTACAACTGTGAGGTCAGTAGGCCTTCAGAACACTCCGCTCTGACATTCTCTGTTCCCACTCGCTGTTGAGATCATCCTGAAGTGAATGCATCTTACTAATGATGAAGGCTACAAGAACATTATAGCAAAGTTGTTTCAAAACTTTCTTTTACCCATACGAAGACATCTGCTCCCTCATTATTTGGGGGTCAGCACTTATCAGAGTTGGATTTATGCACTTTCATTGTAAGTAGCATAATTCTGTGATTGTTTACTCACCCTCATGTTGTTTCAAACCTGCATGCATTTCTGTTTTGTGTGGAACACAAATGAACATATTTGAAAGAATGTTGGGGTCCAAACAACACTGGGACCAATTGACTTTCATTGTATGGATACTAGGTCAACTACAGTAATTGGTAATTAGGAAGCCTGAATAATTAGTCAGCTTATATTTTATTTGAAAGCAAATGGGTGTTAAGACACATCCAAATGTAGGACACTTGTAGTAACTTGTAAGAAACGAACAGCGTTTATGAGGACAACATGATTGGAGAAATGCAGCAAATGTCACCAGTAGATGGAGTTATGAAAATTTTAATAACAAGAAATAATAAAAAAAAAAAAAATGCATGGATGAATTGTTCACAGTACAATCAATAATATGCAATTACAATAAATTAAATTGAATGACAACTTTAGGTTTATCTTAAAACTACATTAAAAAACAAACTACTGGAGGACTTATTAACTATTGCGACCTATCCTTAGTTAATGCTGAGAAATTTCTTCACAAGGTCTGGCTCGAAAGCCAGATATATTGATTATGATTTCATATCAAACTTCAAATATGTGTGTCAAAACAATGATAGGCAATATCTGGTAATCTAAAGTAGTTGAACTATGTCCAGCAAGAGTTTAAAAGCATTCTCGTCCAGATACTTTGGTCTGCTAATTAAATGACCACTGAGTGCTTTTTATCTCACTTCAATTTTTGCAGAGAGTACTCTCATATAGCAGACCGCATAGCGATTTCATCCAAATCAATTGGAAGATGTGTAAAAATGATTAATGGGCTGGATTTGGCCTGCAGGGTGCTATTTGAGGATGATCAGACAAGCATCTGAAATACTGTTCTCTATTTTTAACATGATACAAAATCATACTGGGTTTGTTTCAGTGTCTTTCAGTTAAAAAAAAAAAATATATATATATATATATATATATATATATATATATATATATATATATATATATATATATAAATGGGAAATTTAGTGACACTGTCAGTTCTAGCAGACAAGTGTTCTACAGGGTTTAAAAATAGAATTGTGATGCTCTTTTTTTCTAAAATCACTAAGCTGAAATGTTTATTATTTAAGCAAGCAGTGATGATGAGTACATTTTGTGTAAGTAATAAGTGAGACGTCATAAATTATGTTTTAATACCTCAGAGTCCCTTTTCGCTTACTGTTTACATTTTAATGTAAGCGTTAGCAGCATAATTACTTAATGATTACTTTGACCTCGCATTACACCACTTAATAATATAGCTTCACAAAGTTATCTTTAAAAGGTTGTGGGCAATCCCTTGAAGAGCTGAAAAAAGCTCTTCTTTGCTGGTTTAATTATGTTTAGCTGGTGTTCAGCTGTCCAAATGCATAACCAGACTAGCTTGACAAGCAGAAATCAATCATCGTGGTGGCAAATTAAGAACAGCAAACCACAGTAGTTTGGATTTTTTATTATATTTTTTTTTTCCCCCAGAAGGAATATTAACTGAAAATGCCTGCTCAGATGCATACTTTAAAACAGTACACCATCTGGGATTCTTTGGCATACTATTTTGAGCGTAGGTCTACCATTATTTGGGATGCAAATTTTAATCATGCATTCAATTCAGGACAGATTGTATGCAAATTAGGATGCAGTCAGTGATTTTTGAATAGTTATGTAACGTCGATTTTATGTCCCCTGCACTGAGAGAAAAAAAAAAAGTTGGTAAACAACTACCATTCATATGCCAACATGCAATTTTACACATTAAAAATCCGGTAGTTTCCCATAGACTTCAAAATCACCATGAGAGGTTACTGGCAGAAGGTCAAAAATAACCTGGAATATTTCTTTACATCATTCCTTAATTTCAATCAAACTACAGAATATAAGCAGCCTGGCAGTAAGGTAGGCATTATGATTCAAAACGTTTCCTTTTGTGTTCCTTAATCAACCCTATTATGCAGCCAGAACTTTCCAGATAGCAAAACTGGCTGCACAGTTCAGTCATTACCATCCATGAGAAAGTCACCAGCATTTGCTTAATTACATGATACGTGGTGGTTATTGGGTTTTTAATCAGATGAGAAGTCATATTTCTGCTTTGAAAAGTGGACTCCATAGTGCTTGAGGTTTTGGAACACATGTGTCTTTGAATATCCCTGCTGAACCTGAAAACCAGCATGACCTGTTTTGGCTTTTCATCAAGGCTTCTTTATTGTCTTATCATGGTCAGCCAGCCAGTGTTGTAGTACTTGAGACTGGAGTCCGCCATGAGTCCAAGGATGTATTTTCAGTCTTGGACTTTCATGGACCGAAGAGCATTTGGCATCTGTCCTGACTTGAACCTGAGATTAGATTCAACTACTTCAGCACTGCAGCCACAGTTTTTGGTCTGTGCCGATTTGTGAATACGATCCAGTCTGTGCTATCATGTCTCTGTACCAGAGCACACTGTTAGTGTGTTACAGAGGTTTGCATACACTGACATGAAACCAACCTTCATTCAACCCAAAGGAAAGCATATTTACATGGTCTGAGACATACAGACCCTCTTCAAGTATCTGTCTTGACTTCAACACAGATTCAACCTCCTTCTTAACCAAGTATGACCGTGTCTGTGCTGGTCTACTAGCAGCAACCTAGCACTACAACCAGCATAAACAAGCCTATCAGCAAACAAATTCATTCAGGGCTCATTCAATGTTTTATCCAATGAAATAGTCTCCAGATTGGAAAAAAGTGTCTATATGAATTACCGTAGTACATATTTCAATATATTTCAAGTATATGTTCACTATACCACAGTATAATCCCAGCTGAGATGTAAAATCACTATCCCTGTTTCCCAAAACCCTCCTGAACCTTAAGCGATACATTTGATCCTTGTGCTGTTCTAAGGCTGACTTTAATGCGGACACCATTTTCAAAGCTCTGGATCAGTGAATGATGTGAGCAGTATGTGCCTACTAATCCCACTAACGTATGCTGCCTCAGCTTCCTGATGTATTTATTATCTTACTGAAAATCCCCTATTTGTTAAATGGTGAGGGCTGATTTGTGACACCCACATGCGGCTGTATACTGCTGACTGGAGCCGGATCTTGGAAGGAATGCTTGTGTGTGCATGTATGCAGGTGTCTGTGTAAGAAATCCTTAAGGCCATTATACATGTTATGTGTGGGTTAATGGGTTTAAGTGATACAGTAATACTGTATCTAGTATTCTCTATCACAGAATATTTACAGATTTACAGTCAAGATTTTTTTTCTTACATATTCATGACCATTTTCCACCCTCACTCTGACCATTACAATTGAACAAAACAAAAAGTTCTTAACTGACCATGTCTCACCTAGTGTAGACACTAGTGTAGATCCATAAATGAGACTATGGGATTGTGCTATGTTGGGTCTACAATCTAACAAACTTTGAAACCTTTTTAGTTAACATTTTTTACAAAGGGATGAGGATGGTATTTGAGAAAAGGCTTTATTTTAAAACAGACCAGGCCAGTTTTCTGGATACTGAGTAGACTTATCCCTGCTGAAATCCCCAGCATTGCTGGTCAGCATAAGGTAACTTTTGCTAACTCTGACCAGCATGGAAGCTGATTGTTAGTTTGCTGGTTCCCAGCATGGCAAGAGCTCAAACCAGCTCTGTTTTGCTTGAGAACTGCATGACAATGCTGGTCCACCAGCTAGACCAGCACAAACCGGCATAAACCAGCCTGGATCAACATTGAATTTGTGTTGATTTATGCTGAATGTGCTTATGGTTGTGATGACAATACTGTGATAACTTGTAAATCTAAATTAGCTTTTTGCAGAGCAATTTCAATAAATGGTCTGCATGGACCGGAAAGGATTTGTGCTGTTTTTGTTATGAGGGCTTTTTCACTTGTCGTTCTAAACACTGTAGGGAAACACTTGTAATTTAGAAGAGGGGTTAGCACCGCTTTTTTTTCTCATTGTTATGAAACTACTCTGAAATGGGGTTAGCAATTCTTTTACAATAATAACCCCGCATTGTGCTGCCAAACATGCACAGTTACACTTTATTTCGATAGTCCACTTTCCACTTTCGACATTCTATAAATATAAGTAACTTTGCAACTAATTGTCAACTAACTCTCACAAGAGTGTTAGTAAATTGTTAGGTTAGGGCAATCCTAAGACCAATGTCCTGCATTCATACTAGATAGCATTTTATTTCTCCAACAGCCATGTCAGTAGACATACCCATGTACATATTCCAGGATGACAATTCCAAGATTCACTAGGCTCAATTTGTGAGAAATTAGCCACCACAGAGTCCTGAACTTAAACCCACTGGAAGTCTTTGGCATACACAACTTAGCTGTGATTATATTGTGCATTCATTGCGTCTGTCACGGTCTGGTTTCCATTTAGTTCCGTTTTGCCCTTATTTGGCATTTCTTGTCCTAGTTTAGTTAATTATCATTCAGTTCAACTGTCTTGTGTTAATTATCTTGTTTGCTCCTTTGTTCTCGGTTTCTTTAAAAGTCCTGAGTTCTCCCCAGTCTGTGTCAGATCTTAATGTTGTATATGGTAAAGTGAGTTGATGCTTATTAAAAACCTGGAGTTCGCGGATCGCCTCATTGCCCTGGCCCGCCGAGATCTGCTGCTGAAAGAGTTTGCGAGGGAGTTCAGCGGACTCGCTGTATGGATGGGGCTGGACGATGCCTCGCTGAACTCCTTGTTCTGGATCAGGGCTAATTTCCATCACCCCGTGGACCTCCCAGACACCACCGGACTCAGCTGGAGGGAGAGGATCCTCTGGTGTCTGGAGAGATCCAGAACCAACCCGCCGACTGCAGCTCGCCCCAGCACGCCGTCCGCGGCGAAGCCCATGCCGCTGTCGTTCACAGCCAACACAAACCCGCCGTCCGAGAATATGGCAAGCCTGCTGCCTGAGGATGTGGTAATCCCACCGCCTGAGAATATGGCAAGCCCGCCAGAGAATCGCAGGTGCCCTCCAGTGCCTGCTCCTCGCAAGTGCCTTCCTAAGTCCCCGCTGGTCCCGTCCAGCTCCTGGATCTGCCCTGGAGGCTTCCCCTGTCTCCTCCCTGCTCCAGCCCTCCCTGATGTGACTGTTAAGGTGCGGGATGCACCTTCCGGGAGGGGGGCGATATCTGTCACGGTCTGGTTTCCATTTAGTTCTGTTTTGCCCTTATTTGGTATTTCTTGTCCTAGTTTAGTTAATTATCATTCAGTTCACCTGTCTTGTGTTAATTATCTTGTTTGCTCCTTTGTTCCCGGTTACTTTAAAAGTCCTCAGATCTCCCCAGTCTGTGTCAGATCTTAATGTTGTATATGGTAAAGTGAGTTGATGCTTATTAAAAACCTCCTTTTCATCCGTTCCTTGTCGTGTGCTTATACTACTACAACCACAACCGTAACAGTGTCATTGTTTTGACAACTTTTTTTCACTGATATCTTGTATTAACAATGGGAGAATCAAACCACTCTGTAAAGTCACCTCCAGCACATCCTAAAGACTCAATGAGGTTAAGCCCAGAACTCTGTGGTGGCCAATTCATACAAGAAGATAATTCCTCATGCTCACTGAACCACTGTTTCACAAATTAAGCCTGGTGGATCTTGACATTGTCATCCTGGAATATGGACATGGGTACACACTGCATCTGTTTTGCATCCTAAACTCTTCAGTATTTGCTTATTTAAATCCATTTTTTTTTTGGCCAGGCAGTGTGTATTATAATGCTGTTTTACATGATTCTCCCCTTTTGCCACACATTAAAGGTATTCTTTTGTTCATGAATAAGAAAGTACCAAGTTGCACATGTAGTACTTCGTAAGGCAAGCCAATGGCAACACTTAATACAGCTTTCACAGTTGTGATAACACTTAACACAACCTTCAGGAAAGTCAGAGTCTATTGCATCTTTTGGAGACTCCAAGATAAGCTTCAAGCAGCTCGCTGATAGGTAAACACTCTGAGTCAGTGCAGGCTGTTGGGTAAACATTCACTGCTGGCTGCAAGCTCCTGAATATGGAAAAGTGTACCGCTGTGGTTGACTATGGCTTCGTATTGTAGCATGCTGTAAGCCCCGCTGGCTTAGAGCATAAGACATAGGCCATCTGAACCAAGGATTGTGGGTATCAGTCCCATCTGGGCTGAGTTTAGGCTGAGTGAGGCAGTAGATGCATACTGGGCACAACACCTAGAGGTCAACAGATAGAATCCATCCTCTGCTAAGACTGCTCATTACTCCTGAACTTCCCCTCAGGGGTCAATACAGTGCATCTGCCTTCTAAGAGTTGAGAATCTTCTGTTCTGAACAGCTGGAGTTTCAGTTTCTAGCAGTGTGAGTGTGGTGTGATGGGCTTCCTCATGCAGAACAGACATATGTGTCATCACTAATTGGCAGAAGAATAAAGTTACATCGTGTTCATAGAAACCCACATATGCAGAATGTTGGGACATGGATTTAGAATTCTGTGGCAAATGTGATCTAGCAAAATTGAAGTTTGCCAAAACACACTTTTGTCATTTTTGCAATTTTAGAAAAAGCCTTTTCAAAATAATGTTATAGCCAAGCTTTGCTAGTGGTTCTTATGGTGTTCTGGACGGTTGATTAACTTTTCTGTTTGCGAGTAAGATCGTCTGTGAGGTTGCTAATGCTAAGGTGTTCTAGGTGGTTTATAAGGTGTTAAAAACTAGAAGCTAGAGTGTGCCTAGCAGTTGCTAGGTGTTCAAAGTGGTTTCTAGGGCTTTCTTGGCAGTTGATAGTATGTTTACAGTCAGTGGTGTACAATCCTGCTTCTGGAGTGTCCTGCAAATTTTAGCTCCAACACACATACCTAGAAGCTTTTACGTAGTGAGTCTGACGACCTTGATTACTTTGACTTTGGTGTTTAATTATGCTTGAATCTAAATTCTGCAGGACAGTGGCCCTCTAAGAAGACGACTGAAGACAACAAGGTGGCTGCTACTTTTGCAAGTTGGTTGATAACCACCTCAGCTATAAATATGAACAATAAAAGTATGGCATTGTTAATAATGTAGCTAGAAAGCACACCCACACATGCACGTCTATGGATTAACCGAAGCAGGTGTATGTGTTATTCAAGTGTTTTATAATGTATTCTCATTAAGTGAATGCAAACTGCAGGTAGTTTGGATAAAATTCTCAAAAAAATAAGAATCAAATTTCTATGCCTAACCTCTCCAACGGACATTAGTGATGATGATTAGTCGCAGTGAATGCCCACATTATGAGCGTAGGTGCGGATATATTCAGCATGTCAAAACAAAAACAACTAAAGTATTTCCCTGCCAAATGAAGTGCCATATCAGTGAAATTGAAAATAGCTTTGCATAGTGTCACCGGATGAAGTCACTTGAGAGAAAAAAAAAAAACAATTAAAATTAAGAAGGTACACACAGGATAGAATAAAAAAAAGTAATAAATTCTCTTGAAATTTTCTCTTGAAAATGTTATCCCTTATTTCAGTGTTCTATGATGAGAAAATTATATAAACAAATATCAATAAACATATCCTGCTCTTCACCTGCTCCACACGTCACACTCACAATCTAATAGCACAGACACTCTCTTGTCATGTCGTACTGCGTCTCATCTGTGTCTCACAACAGCTCAGGGATGAGAACGGTGTAATTCATGTCACCTAGTGCGTGTGTGTGTGTGTGTGTGTGCTTCAATTAGCAAACACTCACTCAGGGATATGAAATCGGAGTAAATAGGCTTGAGGGAAGGATTAGAAAGTATGTGACAGAAAAGGGAAAAGAGCTGTGGAACGATTACGAATATTAAAGCCGAGTACAGGAATATATTTCCACAGAAACCAAGAGAGAGAAGGAATGACTCAGGCTACAAATCTTCATCACACACTTCACTGCTCTTACGGCTTTAAACGATGACCACTGCCATCCACAAGAATGTGAATGGCTCTCAACGTGCCACCATTGCAGTATCTCATTCAGAAGCTACTGACCTAGCAAAGCTAAGCAACATTTTAGTTATCATAGATGCACTCCTGGTATCACAAGTGTGGGTTTGGCTTTAAATGATTAGTTCACCCTTTCAAACTAATGACTTTGGGAACTTTTGTCACACTAACAATGAGGACTGATATGGTAAAGATTCAAAAAAGATGCAAAAGCAGCATGAAAGTATCAAGTTTGTATTCCATAAGACTTGTGCAGTATACTCCAATTTGTATGAAAACTTTGTGACAAACAACAAAGTGTAAGTCCTTATTCACTTAGCTGTTAATTGCTGTGGCCTTATTTACAGAGTTGACCTCAAAAACTAAATTTTTTTTTTTCCCAAAATCAACTATGGTCAATAGCTAGCTAACAATGCTTTAGGGAACCGCAGTTTCATAAACTCGATCAGCAAAAATAGAAAAAGGGGCAAGAATAGAAACTGAAATTTAAAAACTAAAACTAATTTTTGCTGAAATTCACATTACAAAGCTGAGGCATTCTTAATAAAGTTTTATATTTTTCCTCTCTTAATGTCATTGGACTTTAAATAAAATATTAAAAAAAATAATTTCTATGGTTTGACTTCAGAACCCAAACATCATTTATAAATTTCCTTGTTGACACATGTAGAATAATTACTCAACACCCTCTTTTTTGTCAAACAACCATTCAAAATACCTCCGCTGCTCAGTTAATGTTTAGTGAGAGTATTTTATAATAATTTTGTCTATTATCTTTTTCAATATATTCATATTGTAGGTTGATCCTCAATGATAGTAGTACTAGTGAGTACCTAGTTGGTCAGACTAGCTTTTATGACATAATCTTAAACTGGCTGTGTTTATGCAACTGCCCGCAAGACTTACTGTAACTATAATCTATTACACGCAAGACATCAGTATGGCCTAGATCAATTAATTTTGAATTTCAATAATGTCCTTAATCTCCCTGCAAAGTCCTGTAGGCTACTGGCAATTAAAGTCATGTGAATTGAGTATGGTCATCAGTCATTTTTACTATGCCCCCTTTGTTCTGTAATTGCCCTCTGTGGGAATCTTTCAGATGTTTTTTTATACATAACAGTAATTACAAAATACTGACTACATTGTGTGCATGTGTGTTTGTGACAAAGCATAAGTGCAATATTTGCTCCACTTCCATTAAGATGACCACCATATAACAATAAATAAATTAATTAATTAATAAAAAAATTAAAAGTTTGGTACACCCAGCCATCACACCCACTGTGAACTAAGTCAGAATGTCATTGGAAAGGGTGTATAAATTAATTGCCTGTCAAGAGCACGTCAAATCATCATTAATATGTTTGCTTCCTGTCAAGAGTCATTTTATGTCTTATCTTGGTCAAACCACATTTTTTGCGTGGCCTAATGGATTTTCAGGATTTTAATGGAGTTGGACCAAGAAATCAGCTTGTCCCTCTGAGCTAAAAATACATCCAGATAACTGAGAATTACCAGGAGTCTGACCGAAAGGTGAATTCATGCAACAGTATCTCAGACTATCATACAGCACATCATTTTTTTTTAAGTCATGAGAGGTCCCAAGAGGAATCTGCTGACATTTTTCACATTGTAGTTAAAATACTTAAATAGCTTTTAACAATTCAAAGCCTTAAACCTTGTAAACTTGGTCTAGTTCTGTCAGCATTTTGTATAGTAGATTCAGTTTTATGCTCCTTCTTTTAAAACTTTGTTTTCTCAGTGGTGGACCAGCGTTACACCAAAGTGTGAAAACGCTGGGAACCATTCAGAGGTAATATAGGGCAATCATTGCTGATGAAATAGATACATATAGTTCATTTTTGGGCCTACTATATATATATATACATATAAAATAATCACAAATATCTACCCAGTTCACTTCTCCACTAATGGGCTGGTAAATGTATTCAGGTGTGTCAAATAATGATGACAACCAAAATATGCAGTGCTTTGCCACTCCAAAACAAGGATTGGAAAATGCTGATCTAGAATGGTTTAGTCAGCTCATCCACCTCCCACTGTTGGAGATGTCAGATAAATGCAAGATCTTTCTGCGCGACTAACAGTGCTTTTTTCTGGCAAATAATTATTGGACATAGACATTTGTCACATTATCCACATGATGGTAATTGGAATAAATAAGAAATGTCTTATACAAATTAAATTAAATAAGTATAAAAAAAAATAAAGTATAGTTCAAATCTATTAACATATTTACTGACATATTGCTCGAGACATACACACATGCATAAACATTATAATGAAATGCTATTTGGAGTACTACTTGTGCACAATACACATTTCTTAAAGGGGTCATAAACTAAGAAACCAAAATTACCTTGATCTTTGGACATATAAGTGGTCACTGTACTATAAAAACATCCAGTAAGTTTCATAACGTAAAACTTTGCCGTTAGTCTAAAAACAGTTTATATTGAAGGCAGTCTGGCAAAACAACAGCTTTTGAAATGTTCTACTCTGATGTAATAGTGTGGCTAAACTCAAGAAGATCAATGCCTGCTTCTACATCACTGCCTGTTTAGCCCCACCCACTGAATTGCACATGTAGTGTTTACGAAATATGTAAACGCACAGGTCTATACAGAAACCAAATGATAAAGATGCTCCAAAGACAGTGCCAAGCTGTGGAAAAACGGTATTTGCGTTGCCTTCCTTCTGATTTCAATATTCGTAAAGAGTGGATGAACTTTTAAAGTCAGTAAGAACTTTGTCCTTTGTTCACTTCATTTTACTACGGCTTCGTTTACAAACAAGACACAATTCGACATGAGATTTTCAGAATGAGGGCTTCAGCACTACTTCCACACAATTAAAGTGCATTAAGTACAAAATTAGTAGTTCCAATTTAGCAGACTTTTAGTATACCAAAAGTACAATTGCAAAGTATTTTTTTTAAATACAAAATATGTAGCTTTATTTGTAGTATACTTAGCATGAAATACATTTAATTAAAATACATTTTGTTATATTTATTTTTCACTAGGGAATGCATCACATTTCACAAACTGACTTATTGCAAAGGTGGCATCACTTCATAAATACTTTTGTTTCTTTGTGAATGCAGACTGAATGGCTAGGTGCTTGATTTTATACACCTACCTGTATGGCAATGAGTCTGATTGGAACACCTTAATTAAGAGAACCTGAATTAATGAAGATTATAGATTAATGTCCTTATATGCAAACAGGGAGTATCTTTTCTCTCTCTCTCTCTCTCTCTCTCTCTCTCTCTCTCTCTCTCCTCAAAATTCAAGTACTGACTACATTTAGTAATTCCATTTATTTTCCCCCAGGTGTGTTGGTGTTAAATGTGAAGAAAACAAACACGGATTGTGTCTAGTGAGTCAGTCTGAAATTCAGGAGCTCCTTTGCTTGACTCTGTCTGACAGCAGCTGTGGGTGCATGTGATAGAAGACAAGAGATTTTGCCATGAAACCACATCAGTTTTCTGATGATTCACTAGCTGTAAGATGACCTGAGGGCTTCTATAAAGCAGCAGGTCAAACTCCGAAAATCACAGCTCCAAAATCACTAGCTCCAAATGCAATGTATGCCCACATCTGTCTAAGATATTTAGCATGGGGTGGCTTGAAGGCGTACGTATGCAAAGTGGTATGAACACACACATATTTTAAAATCAACATAAAATCTAATCTGATATTGTTTACATGATGCTGTTTATGCTATTTAGAAGAAAAACAAGGTGTCAATAATATCTGGAAAGCTACCTGTTTATATTTATTTCAGTGGCTCATTTACATACCCTCACAAGTCGTTCTTTAGAAATAATCTTGAACTGTGAGCTTGAGTTTGGTCAAAGGTTCCTCTTACTGTCTTGTTCTTTCACTCCAACCACATGTCTCTATTCTAGTATGTAATACTTCTCAAGACCCAATCAACTCCCAGTGGAGAAAATCAAGATCAACACTACTTTTTTTTTTTCTTCCTCATTGACTATCTTGTTTTGCTAGGAAATGCATCCATTTACATAATTAAAATGGGTTGTGAACTGCATTTCATGTTGACTTTAAGGTCTATTCCAAAATGTTTGATCTAATCTGCATTGAATTTGTGTTTTAATTACAGAGAAGTCTTCAAAAATGTGCTGAAGCAAATATTTACAGAGTTTATTTCACCCCAAGAACCCAACAGCAGACTCCTTGAGAGTGTGTGTGAAAGAACACAGCTCCTGTTCCCATTAGACCATCATTTAGCATTATAAATACACAACAGTGCATGGAGAAAAACATGGATGCCGGGGAAACTAGGGCACATCCTATCCTAAGAGGACTTGGGATTATTATATCAGTATCTATATTATTCCTATATGTAGTGCATTTCAGTATCAATTCATTTAATTTGTTTTAAGAAAAATAATGTTTTATTGATTTTGCATCAGTCATTTGACCTAGAAATAGTGCAGAACTTTGTTTCTAATTTATTTTACATCATGACATTTCATTTTTGTTTTTCGTTTTTTAAAACATATTTCTTTTTGTTCTAGATGTAAAATTAAAATCTGAGATCTGAGACCAGATTTTCAATGTGGTTATAAACATTTGGACCATACTGTATATATGACACAATGAAAAAAGACCTCTCTTATATGGAAGAAGATATAAGCTTTTAATAGAATCTGTGTTTTCATCTCCTGCTGTGCCTGTGTGCCACAACTGTCAAAGGCCACAGTCTTTGAACCATGCATTGACTGTCTAAAGGAAGGAGAAGCACTGGTTTTCATCTTAGAGCAGTGCAGATATCTGCTGGAGTGTGATGGAGCACAGGGACGATTCCAAATGAAATCTAAAGCCTTTCCTAGAGGATGCTATGTCAAAGCACTGCAATCTACAGATTTATATGCCACTGGCAACCAAACACCATTTGAAACACACAGGAGACTCGACTAACAAGGTTGAGCAACATTCAGAATAAAATGGAGCTAGTGAACAAGATGCAGAATAGCTACTTACTGGAAATATGAATGTAAGGATGTTGAATTAAAATGAGGAGAAATACATATCATAAAATATGCTGAAAGACCTAATATGTTTATAGGAATGTAAAATTACCCTGTTTTGTTGTAATAAATAGTACTTTAAAAAAAACAAAGTGTACTGCTAAGGTCTGTGTAAATTTTGATAGTTAATTTTTTTTTTTTCGATTTGAAATTAATTAAAGGGCTTCTACCAACATTTTTTTTTTTTGTTTTTTTTTTATTTACCTACAATTTGCTGCAGTTATCATTTGAATTAACATTAGTTGGACAAACACCAATAACTTTTATTCCATTTCATGCTAATTATGATTACGTGGTATATGATCAATTAATAGTTCTTTGGACAATCCTATGTTATCAACTCAAAACTATTTTACCATAGTGCATGATTTGCAAATTAATAATTTTTAACATTTGCATGACATAATCAGCTGTCTATGCATTGCTTTTCCAATGTAGTAAATTGCTTGGCAGCCCACATGATACAGCATCTATCTATCTATCTATCTATCTATCTATCTATCTATCTATCTATCTATCTATCTATTTAGGAGTAGAAAATAAATGAATAGTTTGAATGTTCAAATTCCTCATGACCAATGATTAATCAACCAAAGATCTACCCGTGCTATCATCAGTTCTTATTCAATTCTGTACTTAACAGCATTGGTTCTTGTATTTAATGTGGTAAGTCTGAAAAACATGGTACAGATGAAACGTGAGTGACACAAAGATATTGTATAATATCAGAAGATATAGTAGTGCATACGTCCTGTTTTTCTTGGTGTTGTTTGTTTAATTTTTAGTTTGGCTGTATATATTTCATTGCATAGAAAAGATAAGTTCAGATATTTTACCAAACATCCTGTCATGAATCCAGTCCATGGACTTCCATCCGCTTGCCACCAGAGGTCGCTCTTCCGTTACACTGAATCTCGCACTACACAAACAGTTACATGTCACTCCAGATTACAGTTCCCATCATCCATTGCACTGATTACACACTCACATCTGCTACCAATCAGACATGCTTTATAAGCCCTGGGCTTCCTCGTTCAGATCGCTGAGTATTGTTCTGTGTTTATCACGCACCTAGTGATAGCTGCTATACAGAGCCATTGCGTGTTTCAGTTTAGTTTAGACTTGTTCATTCTTTAAGTTTATAGCCGGCCTTGGATTTTTCTCTAGCCTTGTCATTTGGACTCTGTCTGCCCCTGCCTGGACTATTACCGTGTATTTGGATTATTTCTCTTTGTTTTGCCCTCTCAGTTTTGATCTCTCAGACTCTCGTCACGTCTCAGCTGACCTCCCAGAGTCTCGTCACGTCTCAGCTGACCTCCCAGAGTCTCGTCACATCTCAGCTGTCCTCCCAGAGTCTCGTCACATCTCAGCTGACCGTCCAGAGTCTCGTCACATCTCAGCTGACCGTCCAGAGTCTCGTCTCGTCGCTGTTGATCGTCCAGAGTCCAGTTACTCCCTGTCTGCTGCACCCAGATCTTCAAGGTCAGTCTTTCGGTATCTCAGTCTGGTATCTAGTGTGACTGATGTTCCGCTGGTGTCTGCACGCACAGTTGGTATCCTCAAACCCATTCACTCTAACCCACCTGTTCCTGAACTAATTCTCCTATCTGAAGTGCATCCCATGATGGGGATCATTTTATGTTGTGTTTTGTCTGCGTACACCATCACAGAACTGCCCAAGGTAGCGGCATCCACTGTGATGTATCTAGAGGTGGCGGCGGATGCTGCAGAACCTCTTGGGGTAGTGACGCTCGATGCTGTGTCTCCACAAGCAATGATGCCCGCTTCGGATTCTTGCACAGTGGAGGCCCCCAACAAAGAACTCTCTCTGTTTCTCTACGAGACTGCTGTAGAACCTCCAGAGGTATCAGTGGTACTCAATTATGAACTCCCAGTTTGTCCTTTCACATTCAAGGAGACTGTCTCCTGTCACGATTTAGTCAAAGAGGCTGTCTTTGAATTATCAGCCTTGTCTGTCATTTCCAAAGACGCCACTAATGAATTGTTTGTTTGTCCAGTCACAACCAAACAGACTGTAAATGAACAGTCTGCCTACCCAGTCTCAGCCAAGGAGTTTCCCTTTGAACTGTCTGTCTCTCTTGTTCCCACTGAGTCTGACTGTGAATTGTCTGCCTGTTTAATGTCACTTACTGAAATGTCTACCAGTCCAGTTTCAGTCAGTGCACCTGGTTTTGATCTGTCAGCCAGTCCACTGCTCCCAAGTGTGTCTAATTCTGAACCATTTGTCTTACCAGTCTCAGTCCATGAATCTAATTCTGAATTATCTGTATGTCCTGTTCCAGTCCATGAGTCTAATATTGAACTATCTGTCTGTCCAGCCACTCTCAAGGAAACGAATACGGAGTTTGCAGTCCTGCCTGTCACAGTCCAAAACCCGCCTTTGAACCCTTAAAACTGCTTGTCTTGAGCCCGGAAATTATAAATGCACCCCATGTCTGTTCCGTTATCCTTCACTGCCATAGAGACCATTCATGAACCTTGTCAGTCCTGTTTCAGTCAGTAAGTCTGATGTTAAACCTTCTGTCTGTCCAATGCCTATCTGTTAATGGGTCTGAGTATGAGTTATCTGTCTACCCAGCTTCAATCACTGAAGTGTCTGCCAATTCAGAGTCAGTCAATGCATCAAATTGTGAACTGTCTGTTGGTTTAAACTCTGCAGTCTGTCCAGTATCAACTAATGAACCTGATGGTGAATTGTCGGCCTGTCCAGTTTCAGTCAAAGAGAGCATGATTTTGAACTGTCTGTCTATCCAATTCCAGTCAATGAGTCAGATTTTGAACTGTCTGTCAGTTCAGTTTCAGTCAATAAGCCTGATTATGAATTGTCTGCCCGCTCAGTTGTCACCAGGGAAACTGTTAACGAACTTGTATTCCCTGCCTCAGTCCTTGAGACCGTAAATGCCATGTCTGTCTCTTGTGTCTCAGTTTTTCCTAGGCTCCAATCTCTGCTGTGGGTTCCTGATCAGTCAGTGGTTCTCTCCTGTTCCGTCGTGGCACTCTCCTGATCCGTCGTGGTGCTCTCCTGCTCCTCCGTGGTGGTCTTCTGTCTGTCTGTCTGTCTATCTAACCCTAAGCTGCTCTTGTGTTTTGCCCTTGCCATTCCTGTTTGCTGGTGTTTCAACCCTGCTTGTGTGTTTGATCACTTCTCTGTATAATAAAGCTTGCAAATGGATCCGCATGTCTCTCTCGTCTCGTTCGCCCAGTTACACAACCGTTTGTGTTTCATGGTAAGAAGAATAATAGGGATATAAGGATGAGGCAGTAATGACAAAATGTATTTATTTGTTGGTTGATTGATTGATAAATATTTAATGGAACCATTAAAGAAGTGGACTAGTAACAAGAATCCTTATATTTTCAGCCATAATAATGAAGCCTGTAAAACTGCAATTTCAAACTATATTTCTGGCGTCTACAGGCATATATAGATCATATTATAGATGGATTAAATTAGGTGAGTTATATTTTTAGCTTGAACAGTAATGGCTGAGAATGTGTCCAGTGAAGGGTCATATTCTGAGGTCCATGAATGCTATGAGATATTAAAACCCAGTTTGGCATCCTAATGCTTGGCATCCTGTATTTACTGCTTAACTAATACGCGTCTGCTATTTAAAACAAAGTGCTCACTGCATCAACCCACACACAAGCTTTCATTAAAAATGTAAGATAACAAACCTCTCTTAGAATAGCCATTAGTATCCATTAGAGGCATAATCCCAGAACATATGCTGCATGGTATTACTCAAGATAGAACACGGCCAGAGTGAAGGGTGTAAAAGCTGGAGGATCTCTTATTTGGAAGAGGATTAGTGAACCAACAGGTTTTCTCTCAGGAACCAAAAGAGAACAGGCATTCAGATAACATGTATACTACTGACCTTAGGGCTAGATCATTTATCAGTATTATAGAGTAACAGAACGCTGTTATATTGTCAGGAGTCAGAATGCACAAAGAACATTTATTCAAAATATATTATTGTATATTGTTACAAAATATTTATAATAATACAATAATTATTTATTGTTTGATTGTTTGTTTGCTATTATATCGGCATCAATAGCTTTGTGGGTCCAGGCCTTATGCGTCCAGAGTTCGAATCTGTCACAATCCCTGTCTGTGTTCAAGGATTTTTAGTTTGTAGTTCTATGTCCCTATTGTTGCCTTGTTCCCCTCCTGTTTCCCTGCTGCTCTGCTCCCTTGCTTGTTGTCATGGACACTCATTGAACCACACCCATCTCCTTAGCTCTGTATAAATACGCCTTGTGGTTCCCTTGTGCTTTGTCAGTTGTTGAACGTAAGTGTTGCTGGTCTGCTCGTGTTTCTGTTCTTGTTCCCAGTGTTTCTAGTTCTTTGATATTTTATTAAACTACCTGCACCTAGATCCACGCCTCAGCCTGTTTCCTCCTGCTCTTGCATCATAACAGAACAACTGACCACATCATGGATCTAGTAGGAGTTTTTTGTGATCCTGTGAGTGTTCTCTGCTCCATTTATCAAGATGGCCGACCCATTGAAGTTTATGTGGAGGAGTTTGTGTCTTACTGCCATCTTGCCCCACTGGATGATGTAATGTTAATGGAATGCTTCTGGAGTGGTCTGGTTGAGAACATTGGCTGTCCAATACCAAAGGGTGAGTCCAAGTGGATTCTGGAACAGTATATTGATTTTTGCCCTGAGGCTGTGCGTATGCCATGCATCAAGCTCCGATATCCATGGCGCATGCCTTACCAATGTCACCACCATGTCCAGTCATTAAGGTTGTCACTCCTGTGTTTCCAGCACTCTCAAGTCCAGAGCCCCTTCACAAAATAAATGGCTGCCACACCAAGGCCTGTCCATGTCATGGCCGCTAGTTCAGAGACTCTTCCCAAGATGGCTGCCAACCCAGAGCCACTGAACAAGATGGCTGTCACGCCAGAGCTTCCAGCTGTTATTTATATCAATCCTCAGTCTTCAGCAATCGTGGCTGCCACCCCAGTATTCCAAAGCATCGTGGATGTTATGTTTGAAGACACCAAGGCGTTCTAATGGCGTTTGAGCCTGGCATCCAGTCTGGCAGACCCGCCATTGGCAGTGCGTGCAACCGGTTTTCCAAAGGCTTCAGCACTGGCCATCACAGAGACTGTTCCCCTATCCTTTGTGTTGCCTGTTATGGCGGTCACCATTCGTTTGGGCTACACTTTGCTCTGTTCCTGCTCCAGTCCGTGAACCCACTCTTGAGCCGACTCCAGCCAATGAGTCCACTCTAGTCCTCGAATCCACTTCAGAGCCTGTTCCAGCTCCTGAGGTGGCAGCTCACGTTGCGGAACCTCCCAGGTCATCTGAGCCAGCTCTAGCTCTTCCCGAGTTGGCAGCTCCTGCTGCGGAAGCTCCCAAGTCATCTGAGCCAGCTCTAGCTCCTCCCGAGGTAGCAGCTCCCACTGCGGAACCTCCCAAGTTGTCTGAGCCAGCTCTAGCTCCTCCCGAGGTGGCAGCTCCCACTGCGGAACCTCCCAAATGGGCAGTCCTCTGACAGTCCTGCCACGGTCAATGAGGCCATTCCTGAACTCTCTCTGACACGGCTATGAAGGCCGTTTGTGAACTCTCTCCCTGCCTTGTTGCAGTCGCAGAGACCACTGTTAACCTCTCTGTTTCAGTTGTATAAGATCCGCATTGGTCTCCTGTATTATCTTTCACAGTATTATAGTTATTTTCTGTATTTTTGATTAAATAAATACAGCCTTGATGAGCATAAGAAACATAAAAAAACATAAATCTTATTTATCCCAAACTTTTGAAAAAATTGGCCCAGTGCAAACGATATTCTGCTTGAAAAACTAATTTTACTTTGCACAGATAGATAGATAGATAGATAGATAGATAGATAGATAGATAGATAGATAGATAGATAGCTATGTTAACTTGCAAATATTGTGATTTTTTTCTGTATATATTTGCATTCATTCATAGCAATGTAAAAGTGACAAAGTCAGATTACAATATTTGTGATATTTGAACTTGGACACTGATTACATTTTAAGTAATTCATAGGTAATTAGTTTGACATAATTAGTGATTTGTAACTGTAATTCATTTTAATGTAACCCTCACATCCGTGTCAGCGCTGGACTCCCAAAACACAGTGACGTCCATCTCTGGCTGATCAGCAGGCAGTGTTTAATGAGTGGGAGCCAGATGCTTTCTCAAGGCTTCAGCCTGGGAGTGGTTAATTAATCAGATTGTGCTCTCTCTCTCTCTCTCTCTCTCTCTTCTTCCCTCTTTCTCTCTCTTTCTCTCCCATCTTTCCTCCATGCGACCTCTCCCACAAAATTACAGAACACTAATCCATCATCTTCAGCTTTTTACTGGGGTTTGCTGAACACACCATGAACCAGTTTTCCAATTTTCCAGCAACTGAGTGGAGCTCTTAAGATGGCTATTTGCCACATTTGGGTACACCATTTCCTGTCGGGCACAGCAGTGTTGAAACTAGAAAGGAACTGAATATTAAACATATTGGCTCTGTTCCAAAACCTCTGCAGTGAGCCCATGTAGGCAGAATTTTAAAGCACTATAGGTGTGCTACCAACATGAAAGCTTTCACAAAAGGTAGACAGCATAATTATGCTGCCTTGTGAGATACTTTCTTTTTTTCCACTAAATAAAGTCAGTATCACATGTATCCTTTACTGAGAAGACAATTCCAGCCAGGCCACACAGAATCTGTGCAGCAAAATTTTAACCATCCTTATTTTGTAAACTTTCACAAATATCCTTGATAAGTGAGTAAATGAAGACAGACTGTTCATTTTTGGGTGAATCTTTCTCATAGACACGTTCTTCTTTTTTTACAGTGAACGAGACCTCTAACCTCTAGCGTGATCTATTTTCATATGCATAAAAGTGATGACTGATGACAAATGGGAACTTCTGCAGCCAGAGATGCTATTCACAGCACACTGACCCCTGGATAATCAAGCCTATTAAAGGCCAGCGCAAAACCCTTCATTACCCCCATTAAAAATCCCATAAAATGATGCTCTCTAAATGCCACCGGATAAATTAGACATGCATACGGTCAGCACAGGTAGACGTACAGAGCTGCCAGTTATTAATGTACCTTCAGTTCGGATGCTGAATGGAGAATCGCCCAGTCGCTTGGCCGAGAACTGCCCCCCCAGAGAGGTCATTAAGAAGCACAGACTGAAGAAACCGATCCCCGCCACAAATATCCTGCAACAGACAGACAGATAGATGTATGAATATATTGGGGTGGAACAAGAAAAAAGCCAGACAATGACAAGAAAGCAATAAATTATTAATTCAATTAACTCAACAATGTTTCGCTCCATCAGACTAATAGAGTGCTCCAATGATGACACATTGTTGTACGCCAACCCGGAAGATATTTTTATATTCAAGCAGTTGCTTCCAGCATTAAAAACAAATAAAAAAAGTTGTCTTATCTGAATCAGGAGAGAAATTTGCACACAAAAGTAGTCCAAAACTATTTAAAACTATTATGTTGGTGGGTTTTGATGTGAGAGGACAACAGGGAATGGGGTTTTTCACTAGAGGAAGCATTATTATGGATTATGGACTTGAATTTTGGCCAGATGCAATGGTTTAAAGTCAAAATCCCATAACGATGGATTTGCTTCCTACAAACACACAGCCTTTCACTTCATTCTGACGGCACCCATTCACTACAGATGATCCATTGATGAACAAGTGATGTAATGCAACATTTCTCCAAATCTGTTCAGATGAGGAAACAAACTCATCTACATCATGGATGGCCTGAAGGTTAGTACATTTTTCACTTTTCACTTTTTTTTTTTTTGGCAAACTATTCCTTTAAGCTTCCAACAACTCCTTTTGTCTAAGCATAAAGAAAGAAAGAAAGAAAGAAAGAAAGAAAGAAAGAAAGAAAGAAAGAAAGAAAGAAAGAAAGAAAGAAAGAAAGAACAAACATGTTTTCCCTGAATGTTTGATTTAGAATAGTTTGGATGAACATAATTTTAAATGCAACGTAACTGTAAAAGTTTGAGGCTTCCCAGCGGGCACCTTGATGTCAATTTGACGTCAAATATTAGTCAAGATTTGACCAAGATGCTTTATAGCATAATTTTAATTTCAGCTTGGATGCCAATTTCTTCTGATGGTTAATTATGGAAAAATAGGAGGTTATCCTGCACTGAAATTGGTTTAAAATATATGTAGGCCAATATATTTGACGTTCAATGTACGTCAAATCAACGTTTGACCAAATCAAAGTTTTAAACATTTAATTGATGTCATATCGACGTCGTATTGACATCAATGATTAGTATGTTTAATCAGGATTTATGTAAAGTTATGGTGTACTATGAATTTGGCATTAGCTTGATTAAGTTTAAATAGCATTTTTTTTCTTAAATGAGGTTTTGAAACACATCCTTGTCATCTTTTGAACCATGATGTGTTGGATTTGTGCATGGAACACAAACTGGTGTATGTGGACTTGTAACTTCTACTCAAAATTTATTGTTATTATTATTATAAATTTTTTTTTTACTCATGCTGAAATTGAAGGTAAACAGTCGAGTGATTATTAAATTTACCAAAAATACTTATTTATTTATTTATTTTTATTTATAGTGCTATCATAATACTGTATACTGGCAAATATAAAAATGTAGATGGTGCTGTTTTACTCATTTCCGGGTTTCCGTTGAAACGCGTCATCACTGCCTTGATTGGTCCATTCTGAAGTCGAAGCTTCCAGAAAGCGGTTCTCTGACACGTTTTATCAGGTGAGTAAATGTGTTATCTTATAAAATATAAATCAAGTTATACGTGTAATTATTAACACTTAGGAGGTTGTGTTAGAATGAACTATGACTTGCAATGGAACTGCAACGTGCAATGATTTTTTTGTGTGTATTCGAATTTCCCGCCAGTATGTGGCCTAACGTTACCAGTGTGGTTGAAGCTTTGGCTGTGTGAACATATAAAATATGACTATAGACCATTTCAACGGATATTCGGCGGTATAAGGAAGTGACGTCTTTGTTCCTCGGACGTTTCCGGTTAGCGTTTGAGCGCATTCAAAACAATAGCGGCAGGCGCTTGATGCACAGTGGGATTGCGATTAATTTATTTAATCCTGCTGTTTAAAATGTAGAAATTAAAACTAGATCCTTGTTGCTCGGTGCTTGGGTGCTCCCTCTGGGCTGGAACTAACATTAATTTATAAATAATCGGAAACTAAAGGGTTTAGATTTCCGAGAAACGCGCCTGGATTGCAGCAGTGAAGCGAAAAGGAGAATAGCCAACTAGCAGCTCTAGGATATAATGTACAGCACATTTCGATTCAGGTAAGGACAAGTTCTTGTTTTTTTTCCATTTGATTCGTTGTATTTATTTACGTTAACTCTTCAAGTATGATGCAGCATTGTGTTTTCGTCATTGTTTACATATGCGCCTGGCATTTTGATTCTTTTTAGTGAAAAGGGTCAAGCTTTTATTTGCGTTTTGTTGGAAGCGTTATGTGGGCTATAATTAAACATGAGTTCTCATTAGTTGTCTAGCTATCTTGTCAGCAGATAAATCCAGTGAGTAACATGTTATAGAAATGTATTCTCTAAACTTGAATGTTGAATAGTGAAACAGTTAACGTTAACTGCAGTAGTTTACAAAAGCTAACGGTAAACATTTTTCATCACTTATGCTTGTCTAATGTTAATTCCAATATGTACTGATGTATTAAACAATAGTATTATTTGTAAATACTGTGTATTAAATAAAATAATTGTTTTTTTACTTTTGTCTTTAGGAAAGTCATCATCTGTAATGTAAGACACATAACCCAGTGAATGCTACAGGGAGACGGGACAGTGCAAAACCACATGAGACCATATGAACACCCAGATGTGTTTGAGAGCTTGAGGATGAAATGCAACGTAGTACTCAAAGCTGCTCATGGTTAGCCTGCTGCTTTTGATATTGATCACATGTTAATAAATTTGCTGGAAACAGTCTCTGTCTTTTGTTTATATGCAGTACTGGTCAAGTGTCTGGACACATTACTATTTTTTTTTATGTTTTTGAAAGAAGTCTCTTATGCTCATCAAGCCTCCATTTATTTGATCAAAAATACAGACAAAATCAGTAATATTGTGAAATATTACAATTTAAAATAATGGTTTTCTATTTTAATAATCTTTATATTTATTTCTGTGATGCAAAGCTGGATTTTGATCAGCCTTTTCCCCAGTCTTAAGTGTCACATGATCCTTCAGAGATCATTCTAATGTGCTGATTTGATATTTGGTTATTGTCAGTGTTGGAAACAATTGTGCTGCTTAATATTTTTTTCTGGAATCTGATACTTTATACAGGATTGATTGATTGAATCCTGACAGGGATTTTCAAAATAGAAATCTTTCCTAACAGTATGTCTTTACTATCACTAAACAAAAACAAAACAAAAAAATAATTTAATATCCTTGCTGAATAAATGTATTCATATTCTTTAAAAAAAAAAAAAAAAAACTGACCCCAAACTTTTGAACAGTAGTGCATGTTTTTACAAAACATTTCTATTATAAGTAAATGCTGTTCTTTTATTCAAAGAATACTAAAATTATCTCTGTTTATAAAGAAATATTAAGCAGCACAACTTTTTCCAACACTGATAATATATCAGCATATTAGAATGACTTCTGAAGGATCATGTGACACTGATAACTGGAGTAATGATGCTGAAAATTCAGCTTTGCATCACAGAAATAAATTATATTTTAAAGCATATTAAAATAGAAAACCATTATTTTAAATTGTAATATTTCAAAATATTACTGTTTTTGTATTTTTGATCAATGAATTGCAGGCTTGATGAGCATAGGAGACTTATTTAAAAACAGTTAAAAAAAATAGTAATAGTGCCCAAACTTTTTACCTGTATGTGTGTTTACAGTAAATGTGCATAAAAACATACATACCCACATATATACTGTATGTAGTGTGTGTGCATTTATTAATATGCATGTAGGTTATACTTTTATCTAAGAAAAAAAAAAAACAGGTTTATGTATAACACAGTAGCCAGCATTGAATTTCATTCATCTTGTTTATTTGTGACCACATGATGGCTCAGATAGAGCATTCAAATGCTTTCTAGCATTGTTCCACAGCAACAAACCTGACCAAACTATGCACACATTTTAAAACGAATGCAATCAGTAATAATGGCATGAAGTGATTAGCTTACTAGCATTCATTTAGCGCTGTAATAAACATGCATGTTCTGTAAATCTGCAGTGAAACGATATGTATTGTGAAAAGAGCTGTACAAATAAATATGAATATTTGCGTAGACATGCAGACTGACCCAGCAATGCAAGTGAAATGTCCACAAAAACCTCCCCGGACATCTTAGCACAAACCATGATAAGTTCGTAAGTAACACTGTTTGTCTTGCTTCGGTTTAACCGAACATAAGGCTGATGTCATCCATTGTACAAACAAATGATCCCAACTTTTCCGCTCAGGAGTTAATTGTAAGCATCTAGTATGCGATACATTTACTGCCATCTCGTGTACACCACAGCATCAATCAGAGCCGCTTTGATCCGTCCGGAAGACTTTTAATGTTCTTTGTTAGTTTGCACCTCAGTCATATTTAAAGGGTAATTCTATTTTTTATTTTTTTTTAAATACCTAACATGCGTTTTCGCTAGATTTAAAAAGTACGCGCTGTAGGTTTTGATAGATCTGAGATTTAAAAATGGTGCTACCGGAAATGCTTCAGGACCAGACATGCGCAGAAGCGTTCCAACGCCTTTGTTATTGTTTACATCCTTGAAATGGTCTATAAGCATTGTATTGTAAGTCTAACATTAATGATTTTGAAATGTCAAGGGGATGATGCGTTAACCGTTTGTGTTCGGACTAGAGCTCCGCGACGAACATCTCCCTGCTTTCACGGGGGTCCGTGTTAGAGCCCTGCGCGGGACTGTTTTCTTCATCCCGCTCTCGCCTGCGCCCGCCGAATTTCTGACCATTACCGCCCGCTCCCGCAACGTGTGTGTTACACTCCCACCCGCTCCCGCAATATGTATGTCCACTCCCGCCCGCACCCGCAAAACTCTGAGAATTTATTCCCGCACGATAATAGAGATGCATTGATTTTGTGTCTTCTCCCGTCCCGCAGGAAAAAAAAAACGTATTGTATTGCTATTATTAAAGAGATTCATGTTTGTTTATTTCCCTGCCCTGCATGTATTCTGACGCACTGGTAGGGAAGATGAATATAGCCTGGGCTATCGGGGACATCTAAAACGCTTAGGCTACCGCGCGTTTCTTTAGACTTCCAAGTACTTTGATTTTGTTGACAATGACATCATGTCGCTAGGCTACCTCCCGATCCCGCAGTGTTTTTTTTAGCCGCCCATTCCCGCCCACAGCAAAGTTCAAACCGCCCGCTCCCGCGAGATTTGCGTTGGGTCCCGCGGGACCCGGCGGGTCCCAATCCCAATGCAGCCCTCTAGTCCGTGTATTTTTGAGTCCATTCATTTTTTCGTTATTTATCCCAGAAATTAAATACGGAAAATGCGGTTTCTTCTCGTTCAAACTGTGATTAATAAGCAGAAACATACCTTTTCACTATTATTTCATTAAGAGATTTTTTTCGTTAAAATCAAAATAATGATATAAAAATAGCTTCATAGTGTACGCTAAATTTAATTTTTAGCGTCTCTATGCAGACTGTAATAACAGTGGACTGGCCATCGGGAGCACCTTCACAGTGAGCCGCTGTAAAATGTGGGCCGACCCATTGCGTAATTATAAATAATGAATTATAGTTAGCTGATGGGCTGAGCTGATCCTGTATGTACAATTATAGCACCCGACAGACAATTGCAAGTCTTATATTCAGTAAATAAACAGTGTAGCCTATAATAAAATGAAATGTGTAAGTTAAACTACTTCAAAACAGGGTTTGTATGGTCATTAAAAACCTGGAAATGTCATGGTATTTTCAAACAGCAATTTCCAGGCTGGGTAAGTTTTGGAAAAAGTAAGAAATAATAAGAAATAATGCTCGACCAAAGCGATGGAGAAAAACTCTAAGGCATTCCTTCTCTGCTTGAAGGCTCAGCTGTTCTGGTCACTTACATTGTTCATTCAGCTAAACAAATATTGGTTACTGATTTCACTTGGTTGTCTTTTTTCTGTTGGCAGAGTTCTTACAAATCGATTGATGGCCATGATGAACATGGACGGCACAGGACCAAAGAAAGCCTTTGGCAAAACACAGCTCTGCCAAGTTATGATAGGTACTGGATCACTTTTCTAGTATGATTAGAGGATGTAGTGTCCAGCTAGGTCAGTGTTACTCATTGTAGAGGGTTCGTACAAGATGCTTAAAGTGCTTGAAGTTGACTTTTTAAAAATTTAGGTCCTGGAAAACACTTTAAAACAGGCATAGTTATGTATACAGTTATCTGATTGGCTTGAGTAAATGGTGGGTGGAGTGTACACATTTGTGGGTCATCAGCTTCTTGAGGCTAGAAATGTTTCTAAATCCACAAATGCATAGTGACCGATCTACAAATGCACAGGATGCGATTCACAAAAGAATACCAGGCAAAGTTGTGTTTGTAACATAAAAATATATTTGCATTTGTTTTTTTATTTGCAAATCTTATTTTATTTTTTGTGTGTGAATTTAATTCTTGATTGTGAAACTATAACATTTATTTGTGGATCTCATTCTGTTTATCAATACGTTAAATTTTTGTTAATGTCTTTACATTTATTTGTGGCTCATAGTCTACTTTTTTTTAATTTTGCAACGATTCTACCCCCATATGTGAAAGCCTTGGAATTTTATTTTGCAGTATCTGTACAAACCCTGTTTTTAGCCACCACAGATGACAATAATGTATATAAAAATAGCCTACTCAACCCTGCTACACAATTCATTCCAAAAGCTGTTGTGTACTCATGAAGCCTATAGTAGCCTAGCATTGGTTAGAATTTGTTTTGTAGATTGTAATGTCTTGAGTGCAAAATGGCTCAGGGATCCTAACGCTTTCCATGTCAATAAGCAGTGACAAACTGTACTGTCTCCCTCAGTATCACATCATATCACTTTTTCATTCTTTTTCTTCTCCTAGTAAATGTAACAGTATATGAGAATTTGGGTATTCTGTATACTACACTCATGTAATCAAGGCTTTTGAGTATGGATGAGATGTACTTAAGCAAGTGTTCATACTGGAATTATCAGAGAATATAAAACACACACCTTGTAAAATATGTGAATTCTATTTTGTGTAGCGCCAATTTTAGTCGTATCGGGTCCATGTAACACTTGTCAGTTCAATTTTGCATCTGAAAAATTGGACATTTAAAATTGGACTATGTTGACTTTGTCCTGCTGGTGCAGCTTATAATAGTGAGGATCACTGAGCCACTAGTTGGTTATCCATGCTTATTTAAAGAGTTTAAATTACTTTGTGGATTAGTACGAGTGATGGTTAGTTGAAAATGTATACTGCATTTTAAAATGAGTGATACAAGTGTCTCTATCTTCATTCAGGTGCTGTACAGCAGTCAAAACCATCAGCGTCAGAGGCTGACATTAAAAAATTAATGCGGAATTATCTCCGGTCTGCTCCCGACAGATGTGGGGGTCTGGGACGCCGAATGGGCCAGACAGCGATTGATCTGTGTTCTCATTCTGAATCGATACAAGCTAGCATTTACACTACCAGTCAAAAGTTTATGAACCAGAAGATTTTTAATGTTTTTTTCAAGAATTTCTACTATTTAGGAATTTTACCATTTTAAAAATGTAATTTATTCCTGTGATTAAAGCTGAATTTTCAGCATTATTACTCCAGTCTTCGGTGTCGCATGATCTTTCAGAAATCATTCTGAAAATACTGATTTTCTGTTCAAGAAACATTTATCATTATTATTATTATTATTATTATCAATATTAAAAACCGTTGAGTACTTTTTTCTGGATTTTCTGTTGAATAGAAAGATCCAAAGATCTGAAATATAATTTATGTAAAATAAAAAGCTTTTGTAACATTAGACACCATTCAAAAGCTTGGAGTCATATATAAATATATATATTATATTATATTATAGAAAATAATACTTTTATTTAGCAAGGATGCATTAAATTGATCCAAAGTGATGACAAAGACATAATGTTACAAAAGATAAATGCTTTTCTTCTGAACTTTCTATTCATCAAAAGAAACCTGAAAAAAATTCTACTTTGCTGTTTTCAGCATAATATAACAATAATAATAATAATAATATGTTTTTGAGCAGCAAATAATAAAATTAGAATGATTTCTGAAGGATAATGTGACACTTAAGACTGGAGTAATGATGCTAAAAATTCAGCTTTGAAATCACAGAAATAAATTACATTTTAAAATATATTCAAAGAGAAAACAGCTATTTTAAATAGTACAAATATTTCAAAATGTTATTTTGTTTGCTGTACTTGGATCAAATAAATGCAGGCTTAGTGAGCAGAAGAGAATTATAAAAAAAAAAAACATTAAAAATCTTACTATTCAAAACCATTTGACTGGTAGTGTATCTACATCGTCTATCTACAGTATGTTGTTAATTGGCCTTTTTTATGCTTTTGATTTACATTGTTAAATTTACATACTGTAGTCCCTTGACGAGATAAAATCCAGTTCACATTTGTATTTTGGAATTGTATCTTGATAAATAAAATATTTCTTACATTTATTAGTTGTGTCATTATTTTGGTTGTCTAGAATAGGACATAAATGTGTGGAAGTCATTGACCTTAATTTTTGATGTCAAGTTTTTGACGTCAATTTGATTTGACCTGTTTTTTGATGTCAATTTGACATTAAGTTTTGATGTCAATTTGGCGTCAAGTTTTTGACGTCAATTTGATTTACGTTTTTGACATGTTTTTTGACGTCAATGTTTGATGTCAATTTGACGTCAGTTTGATATCAATTGCCCACTGGGTTATGGACTGATGAGATGAATTTTACTGTTTGCCATGATGACGTTTAATGTCCCTGACAACCTCTGTAGTCCCATTTAGACACTTGATAGTAACTGCACTTTTCAAGACAAGTAAAAGCTTTTAAAAAATCAAAAGTAGGTATTACTGATATATTTTGTTCTTGTGTAATGCTGACTCGCTTCCAGGTTTTGCCTACAAAAATGTGTCATCCTTGCAGAACATAACTGGTGTGCTTTTTTCTCTTTCTTTTTTTTTTTTGGAATGACGTGGTGACAGAATAATCTCATAACAATGGCAGAATTTTCATTTTTGGGTGAACTGTTTCTTTAAACGTCACTGACTTCTCAGTTTACGTAAAACTAAAGTTTTATGTATTCATCCTAAGGCAAATTCACATTTGCATTACAGGTATTTGAACAAAGTAGGTGAAATTCAAAATATTATTCATGTTTCTTAAACAGTAATGAAAATGTACAAGGTCACTCATGTTGACTGTATGCTTTTAAAAAGTCCACTAAAAATTAAGTGTGCTTTTCATAGCTATATGCAATTTATAGCATCATAAACTAAGGATAAATCACGTCTTTTGTCAGGGTTAACCTATACAGTATATGCTGTAGCCTGCAGGTTAGATCCTTACGATGCATAAACAAAACCTTTGAGGTTTAAAGGAGATTTACACAGTTTACCATTTTTACTGCAGATCTTCTTTTCGCTCTCTCTCTCTATTATACATTAACAGAAGAAATGTCATGTCAGACCAGACATGGAGGGTTGCAACTGGACAAAAAAATTACATATTATTTGCATAATGATTATTTGTTTCTATTTTAGTTTGTAGAAGACAAATATTGGAATATTAGAGTAGATCAAAGTTTGAGATGCAGTTTGTAGCAGGAAAACTAGTTTACTAATTACTGTTCCTTGATGACATCATTCTCTAGAAAGTGACATCATGTTTGGTGGTAAAGTAACAGCTAACATCAATTAGTATTATAAACTGCAAGCGAACTGTTCATCCTTCACTGAGCAATAGGTAACTTTGTCTCTTATTTTCATTATGTAAGGTATCTTTTTCATTTTATTTCCATTGTGTGTCCTAATTGAGTTTGACCAGAGCATATTTCTGTACTATCTGCAAAAACCTTGCTTAAACTACAATACAAGCATTATTATTGTTATTATTATTATTAAGTTGCAGAGCTCAGGTAGCCTTTACTGCAGAAACAGAATGGCCCACATCTTCGAGCTGCTGGATTCCCGCCACTGCGAAAGCTCATCAACGAGACTCAGTTCTTACACCATCCTCACATCCTTGCCTGAAAGTCTCCTGACACCATCAATGAAACCCTTTCAAGAACCGCAAATAGTACCACCTCCACCACCATGTTATTTACAGTAAGCCGTTATCTCTTTCTTTGTAGATACACTTTTATGTGGTAACAGTAGTGAATACACAAAGTTGGACAGCTTTCAGATTTTCAGCTTTGTTCAATTAAGATAATATGAGTACTTCGATAAAGCATTATTAAATAGGCTAAAGTTTTTTTTTTTTTTTTTTAATTGGTGAACTATTCTTTACAAAAATAAAAAATAGCATGGTAGCCATGTTTTTTTTTTTTTTTTTTTTTTTTTGCTGTTGTTGTTTTAGCTATTACAGTTAAAAAATTACCTGGTTTTATACTACACCATCAAAAATAAACTTAACAGTAGTATTCTTAACGTTGTTCCACCGTATGAAGATCTTACATTAATTTACTAAGATTTTACATTTTAAAAAATACTGTAAATATGGCATTTTGGCGTAAACTTACTGTTGGGGTGCATTTTTGTACTTAACCTAGTAGTTGACCACAAACACAAAACGAAGACCTCAGTCACAGTGGTCAAACGCTACGAGGCTAGTCTAAACGGTGTACTGTCACTGTATTTATTATTTGAACATAAATATCTTACAGTATTATGTCAAATAAGTCTTACCTGAACGGTTTGAACGTCAGCAGGCATCTTCTCGTCATAGTTATACACTCGCTATTTACAGCGATCATTTTTCGCGCCGACTGTTTAACACACTGACTATAAAATGCATAATTTACTTTAATTATTTGTGTTTCTTAATATGCGAGTTTAAAGTAACAGCCCTAATTCTTGCTGAAAGCTCTTTGATGAAGTTGCAAGAAGAAAGGCATCCGAGGCTTGCTGAGCGAAATAATCAGCAGGTCATTCAGTTGGTGCTATTGAACTCGTATTCATGATAGTTTCCAAATAGCTTCAGGAGTAATCCAGTGTAGGTCCATCTCCGTGCATTTAGTGAAGTACCAATGAAGCTCGTGAGGGGAATGAACGCGTCAGAACTCCCTGCGCAGCGCGCGACGACACTGGATCAATTCACCGCCACGACTGGCGTTTTCTGTGAATGAGCCATCACTTTCACCTTCTTTGAGAATAATGTTATCTCTGTAGCTCAATATGAACATGAATGCAGTTCAGCTGCTTCAGAGGAAGCGTCTAAAAGCTTAAACCTCTCATCTGTAGTTTCAGAGCCGTGGACAGCTCCCAGTGCACACATTATAAGGCATCAAGAGCGCCATCCGATGGATTGCTACCAGTTTACCCGGATTATCCGATCTGAGATAAGACGAATTGGGTCCTTCTGTATGCAGCATGTTTTTGTGTAAGTGCTTTTAGTAGAACACAAGTCCACTGATTGGATATGCGAGTTACATAAAAAAAAAGAAGAAAAAAGGATGAACATTTCACAAATGTATGGCCTCAAGTCTTCTTAAACACATTGTTTTCACACGTTTAAAGGGAGGAATGTAGGCTATATTCTTTGTAGTAATTAAATAACATTTAATATTTGAATGTAATGAAAAAAATGTAATAGTCATAGTACTTCCCCAATAGTCGTAGCCATCTTATCTCAAAATATCTAACACACTTTACTGCACAACTGCCATGTTAAGAAATGCTTCATTCCATAGTACATGGCAAAACTTCAGACAAATCAAAATATACACTTACAATTCCCTTTGCCAGTTATTTGTTTTAAGTACAACAGACTCTTTCTAAATAAATACAGTATGCACAATTTGCCAGATTATGGGGTGACTCATCTTACCCCACTCTTCTCTACTGCCTTTAATGTATGCTGATAAAACATTGCTTATGCTACCATTGTGTATTGAGAGGATATTTCATTGCAGTATTAACAGTAATGAGAAACTAATGAGAATCATTATTCAGAATAATGAAAATTATGAAGCAACTCAAGGGAAGTCAAGCATTCTCAAACTCTACATTTCTCTGGTCCAGCTGATGGTTTCTGATAGTTTCATTCCCATCATTTCTGAACCCTGAAAACCCAGAGGACTATTAGCAGTGCAGCCCACACCTCTGGATGACACACTTCATATCCAGCAGTGAGTCTGACAGATCGGCCATTAATGAAAGCCTCTCACTGTACAAGATGCTGAGTATCTGCTTTCAAAAAAATAAAAAAATAAAATCGATAGTTCTCTATTTCCTAGACCCACAGTTTCAGAGTACAGCTGTACAACTACAAAAAGGACAGCAGTCTACAAAACTTTCAGGTGGAGTGGAATCCATATTGTTTCAGGGATAGTTCAAGATGCAGAGACTGTGAACAACAACAAGATGATTGTCTTGCCTAACAAAACATACAGCATGCATTGATTTATGCTATTAGTGCTCCTCATTTCTATATAATTTTCTCTTTGAAACAACACCACAGATGAGAGAAAAGTAAGAAACATGAGGTTTTCTTCAGTCTGCAGGGTACAAAATGTCTAGTCTTGATAACCTGCAGCCTGCCTTAGGAACACAAACCCCAATAATGACAGACCCAAATAGCTGCAGTTAATGAAGCTTTTGGATTAGAGACATAATTGCAAGCAACATACATCACAAATAGTTCATTACATTCTGGAAGGCAACTAGTGAACCTGACATGTTTTTCTCGGGTCTGCTGTGTTTGACGTCATTAGTGAAGAGCTTGATGTTCTTGTGGTGTCATCAAACAATCCGCATTTTCATTTTCCTTCAGGCGCAGAGGTGATTAGTCACATGATATTTATGGCAAATCTAAGTGCTTATGAGCAGTGTTGAGGGCAGTATATTACAATTAACACAAGTTACGCAATCAGAAATCTTTTTCCAAGTAATCTAGTAAAGTTTACTTTGTATTCCCGTTTATTGACTCACAGCTCTCCTTTCCCCATTTCACGAGTTCACCCTTACATCTAATCTGATAGCAAATTATAATCATATTTTAGTGTGCTGTCCTGGGGCAGAATATGGCCCGAACCCAGAGAACTCCCCCTATCCCTAATATGGGATAAAAATAGATTAGAAGTGACGAGTTGGGGTGGAGGAGGGATGCCGGAAAACTGTCATTGGACAGAGGTAGGCAGGCTGCATATTTATACGGATTGTGCTCGTTAGGATAGTTAGCTAAACGAGTTGCACCAGTGCCAAATTAGTTAATTATCTGATCGTGCTCCTCCCGAACCTTGTTAATAAAACATAATGTTGAGAGAAATCAGGACTAAGCGCAGAGGTGTTGTTTGTGTTGTGTAAACATGATGCTTACTGTAGTTCTAGATAAAATGTGATTTAATCTATAACTACAGTAAGAACTACAGTAAAAATTATCATATTCAAAACAAAAACAGATCCAATATTCCTCAACAAGAATTAAAACACTGAAAACTCGAAAACCTAAAAATAATTATGTAAATATGTTAAATAACACGTTTATGTATTTAATCCCATTTTATTAACTAATGTCTTTGCAGCTGAACTTCGATGATCCAATTCAGAAATACTAATAAGCCAAAATAACTTTAGATAAGCAAAATAATCGTTTTATTTTATTTATTTTATTTTTTAATTGCTGAAGAGTGTTGAACTTTCTTCCTATTCTTGGTGCAATCAAAAAATTTTGTTTGAGCTGCACCCTCTACTGTACAGGTGTGAATTTACATTTTCTTCAGGCTGAGGCTTATTCTTTTCACTTTTGGTGTGAAAAGGATTTTATATTTTTGCTAAAAATAGAACATTTTTATATTAAAAACACTCAAGCAAGCCCAGCCCAGTTGAGAAAAAGTAACACAAAAGTAACGTAACACATTACTTTCTATAAAACATAAATAAGTAACACAGTTAATTACTTTTTTAGAGAGTAACGCAATATTGTAATGAATTACTTTTAAAAGTAACTTTTCCCATCACTGCTTATGAGCATAGATAGCAGCATGCAGGTCACATAATTCTGAGGGGTCCTGTGCCAGTCAAGCAACTGCCATTGAAATAAATGGGTATGCTAAATTAGGCAAGTATTGTAGACCTCTTTGAGTTTATCAGCATTTTACAATGGTTTAGAACATGCCACATCCAATCAGAATTTAAAGTCAGAACATAACATTTTATAAAGATTTGTAAACCTACCTAGAGTAGAGTGACAATTTCAGATTCTTGGGGGATCTTATCGGGGCCTCCTGGACCTATTTCACATTTCCAGGTTTCTCAGCAGCCGAAGTCATCATAGTTGGGTTAACCTGAAGAGCAATGAATGGGAGAGTACCACAAATATATATTTTTTGCATTCCCATTTGCTCAAAACTTTTCATGACTTTCCAAAAAAAAAAAGGGGAAAAAAATGAGAGAGACGGATAAAACGGCAGTCAGAAGAGAGAATGGTGTCAAATTTACCATCCCTTCCAGAGATGCTGCATTAGAAACACCCTCACATTAGCATTAACTAGTTTTTTTTTTTTTTTTTTTGATGCAAAGGCAATATAATACAAAGAATAGAGTTATAAATGTGCATGCATTTAAAAAAAAAATACAAATATGAAAAACTTTCGAGGATTTACAATGCTGGTGACTTAAACGTATCATCACGATCTTGTGAAAAGGGTCCATTGTAAAGTGTTACCAAATTAATAATGCAATATGACTCTGATCAGAGTGACATTGATGGGAAAGTGTATGTGTACTATGATAACTAGAGTACAGCTATTAGAGAGGTGTAATGGGCTACTGATCTGATTCTTTGAAATCAATTTAAAAAGATTAACATTCAAATGGTTTATTGCTTAAAAACAAACAGCCAGTGACACCAATGTCAAACACTGAAACTTTAAATTAAATATCATCGTAGAATGTGTGGTTCACACACATCACTAAAGCGACACATAGAAATAAACAGTGCAAGCTGCACATTTTAGGCTACTTCAGCCTTCCAGAAATCAAATTGATCTCAGTCCATTCGTCATAAGCCAGCCAGTCACTTGTGTGTGTAGATGCCAATAAAGCACTTCAGGCTCACAACTCATCAAATTCAATTTAATCTCACTGTGCTAAAGGCTGTCTATGCACTCTGAATGCTCTCATTCATTCATGTACATTAAGAGTGATCAGCCCACTGGAACTATTGAGAATCTAAGTGATCTGTTCAATGAAACCTTTAAAATTTGGTTGTAAAGCGCCCTTCAAAAGCAATATAGTAAGGGCAGCGGGATACTTGGACCGACATTCTCAGACCTCTCAAGTCTTAACTTGATCATCTTGACTGCAGATTTCTGAAATGATAGAAATAACAAAATCAGGCTTCAAGATATAGAGTTCAGATGATTTTTGGTCAAGTCTTCAAGTTGTGTTATTAAAGAATAACTGGCCTAGAAATGTGGTATTGTACTTGGCAGATGATAAACAAGTGACAAGAGAAAAAAATTAAGACTGACAGGGATGATAGCCATGCCTGGGTACCAGAATATATAGGAACATGGAGGTAGGGTTTTTTTTTTTTTTCAAGTAATTTAAATAAAGCAATTTTTAATGTTTTGTCACTGATAAAACAGCAATATTAACATGTCTTCATTATGTCCTTCACCCTTCATAAGAGAATTTGAGAAATGACACCCACACCATTGGTTTTTGTTTTAAATATTTATAGACTCATGTTGTCTGTGGCTGTTAACAGCTGGTTCATAAAATATTAAAATACCCAATGTATTATTGTGTCTCTGGTTTTCAGAATGCTTCAGATCCAATTAATTTGCTTGCCAGGATAAAGGTGAATATTTTTCAAATTCATTCTCTTTCTAATGATTTCACAAGTGTGTTATAGATATATACAGCATACATCAGCTTTATCTCACCATCATATTGGCATTAGCTATTGGAAAACCAATTTCTTTTAGCCTCCAATTTGAACCCTGGTAGTAACAAGTGATCCTAACCGGGTCTTTCAGCACCATGAACAGCAAACTCAAACATTCAAGAGTTGAATTAATAAAAAAAAGCCCAACAGCAACAACACTGGATTCACTGTTGTTATTAATTCATTAATATTGTCCAAAATTGAAAAAGGACACTCACTACAGCAAAGCCACTGGCATACAACACAAACACATGCAATGCATCTTGAGAGGAACCTTAGGATGCACCTGTACTTTGGACCTTTTTATGCTTCCCTTCAATCTCCTGGTCACAGAGTGTTTAAGAGACACACGTGCAATCAGTCCTTGACACAGTGTTCCTTTGTACATGTGTTTTCATTACAAAAGGCCAGAGGGATGGATCTCAGACTCAGTGATGACCAAGTGAAAGTCTTAAGTGACCAAATCCATCCATCCATCCCAGTAAAAGCCTTAAAGGGCACCTATTATGCAAAATTCACTTTTTCATGTTGTTTGAACATAAATGTGTGTTGGCAGTGTGTACACAACCAACCTATAATGATAAAAATCCCCATAAATTTTAAGCAGTGTCTCATAACAAGAGTTTGCAGAATCTGTAAAATGTGATGCCATGTTTATCTTCACGCAAGAACATTTAAAAGCAACATTCAAATAAAAATGTATTCTTATTGAAGCTACAGAAGTTATTCAGTCAAGAGCAATGAGTGATTTTCTGATTTTATTTTATTGGTTGGGTCATATTAACAGGATAGACAGCAGTATAGGTACTATACATTATTCAGATGCAAAACCCTTCAAATCCATCTCTTTTCTTTTAAATGAGCATTTTTATCAGGCTCTTATGATCTGGTTCAGTCGTTTCATTTTAAAGGTAATAAGGTAATTCATGAGTTCACACTTACATATAATATGATTGAGCAATTAGTAAGCATATTTGGCATGCTGTCCGGAGGGAGGGCTCCGAGCTCGGGATAGAGCTCGAACCCAGAGACAAGACAGTAAATAGTTGAAAAAAATCACTAAAGATGCAACTAGAAACCCTGTCTGAATACAGGCAACCCCCCCCCCCCCCCAAAAAAAAAAAATAAAGAAAAGATTCACACAGTATAACCACAATGGCACAATATGGCAGCATACTTATTTTAACAACAAAAAACAGACGTTACACAAACAACCCAACATTAAAAATGAATTAAAAATACATACATCTGGCATAACATCCATATGAGACAGAGGAATGGCATCTTGTTTGATTTTGTCGTTGGTGAAATAGAGCTGTTGTTTGATGTATAATAAATCAGATTCCTTCAAAGTAACGGCACTGCACAAAGAACTGTTATGAGTGCATGCTACACTTGCGACCAAGCCATTTCCACTGTGTCTACTTTCTTTTACCTTATAACTGGCAGAGTTTTGAGGTAAATAACATTTTCTTCTGCTGTTCAATGTCAGTAGGACAGGCTCATATCCATTTCATCATACTCCATCTTTTATGTTAAAAGTCACAATCTGAATTTAAAACGATCTCTAAAGAAAAACCGGCTCCTCAGTGCGCTGTTATATTGAAACCGCTCGGAATCATATGATTCGATTCGCGCCTTCTGATTAGTTCTCGGAACATAGTGGCTTTTGCTGCCAAAGGGAAGTGGCGTCTAGAGGCTTTTGCCAACAAACCGATATTTCTGAATGGGCTGAGACTGGGATTTAGAGGATTTGAAGTACAAATATTTGTTGAACGTGTACTATGTGCCGTAAGCATTCGCTCAATGTCATTATCTCATTTTTGACGGAGGTGGCATTTAGCGGCTTTTGCATCTGAACTCTTCATATACACACACACACACACATATACATATATATATATATACATATATATAAACATTTCCCAGCTGTTTACCTTCACATACATAACCAACTGTGTTTTTGTTGCTTATGTGTGTTTTTAACATAAACTTGTGTGTATTTAACAGTTTAAGCACAATAAGACATGAAAGAGAACTTAGTTTAGTACTCACATGCTGTGTGACAGCTGCTTTCTGTGTGCGTGCTTCGGATGTGTGCACTCAGAAAACCGTATATCACAAGTTTAAATTAATATGGTTTAAAATGCATAATTTCAGTGCAATAGACATGATAATCAAAACCAAACAGGTGTTTTTTTTTTTTTAGCAGAGTATCTGAGTTACAAGCTGTAAAGGCACAGCTCTATGCTGGGGCGGGGAGCAGCAGCTAATTTACATTGGATTGGATTGGATTGGAGGATGGTCTCAGCAACCTCAGTTGAGAGACCGGAAGCTATGAGCTGTGCCTCCTCAGAGGCCACACCCACAGCGTCCACAGCTCCGGGCGAGGGTGGAAGATAGTGCCCCATGCCTGTGAGAGAAGATCTCTCCTGACGGGAATCTCCCTTGGAGTTCCGTCGAGGAGAGAAATCAGGTCCGAGAACCATACTCTGCCCGGCCAGAACAGCGCTACCAGTAGTAGACTGACCTCGTCCCGGCACACTCTCACCAGAACTCCCGGGAGCAGAGCAATATGGGGAAAAGCGTACAGTCGAAGTATTGGCCAAGTCTGCACCATAGCATCCAGTCCCAGAGGAGCTGGAGGAGTCAGAGAGAACATCGCACTGTCTCCAGAGTTGCAAACAGGTCACCTGTGCCTTTTCCATATCTGCTTCACCACCTCGGGGTGAAGCATCCATTCCCGGGGCCTCGGCCCCTGTCTCAACAGAACGTCTGCTCCCACATTGAGATGCCCAGGAATGTGCACTGCTCTCAATGAGAGGAGTTTGCCCTGGGACCACACAAGGATCTGGTGCGCCAGCTTGTACAAGGGTCGCAACCGCAGACCTCCCTGGTGGTTTATGTACGAGACCACCGACGTGCTATCGGTGCGCACCAACACGTGGTGGTCTCTTAGGTCTGGGAGGAAGTGTTTGAGTGCTCGAAACACGGCCAGCATCTCCAGTCAATTGATATGCCATGTCAGATGGCGGCCACTCCACAGACCGCGTGCAGGGTGGCCACTCATGACCGCTCCCCAACCGGACGCGTCCCTCAACGTCGCTAGTGTTACACGGCGACAAGGAGTTTCCAGCACCGGGCCCTAGGACAAGAACCAAGATTTCCTCCACATGTCTAAGACACGTATGCATCGTCTCGTGACCTTGAAAGTGCAGATTGGGTTTCCCCTCGCTGGAGATCGATGTGCCCTGAAACACCATACGTGGCAGGGTTGGCAGGCCGATCTCCTGAGGGCACTGAGGAGAGATGGGCACCGTGTACGCCGTGTACAGCGGTGTACGCCGCTCTTCCCCAGAGAGGCCGGCCCTCCGAAGTCCTGGGCCATGGGCAGCAGGATGTTATAGCCGAAGACTATTCAGTGAGAATGACGGTCCGCAGATCCGCCTTCTGCTAGAAGCCTTCAGCCCGGGAGCGCCACTCTGACTCCAATATTGCGGGGAGAACGAGAAATGACACTCCCTAAATGAGGAGCTGGAACACGGTTGGGGCTGCTCCGCCCAGCAGCCCCTGCTGACCACCTCAACCTCCTCAGAGGAAGAGAGGTAAAGCATCGTGCTCTCACTCGAGAAATGTCCCAAGAGGCTCCTATACACACACACACACATATACATATATATATATATATATATATATATACACACACACATACATACATACACACACATCTAGTTAGATACACATACACACAACTCTTCTTAGTTAGATGAAATACATCATTTAATTCCTCTAAATTAAATGCAGAAAGACAACCAGACGAGTAAACACGGTCTGATATGAAAGGATTCATATTTGCCTCGGCAACGCGTGCTGCAACAGCGAGCTCTCACTCAAAGGGGGAAGAACCACACCGTGGGCTTCCAGCACCGAGCGAGAGCGCTAAATCTGGGGAATGTAGGTGGAGATAGGGCGAATCCGTCTCCAACCCGTCCGCCAGATCCATGTTGCAATCCCCGCGATCTCACTCACCGTCGTGCCTCAGCAGTGGCGGACCGGAACCGCGAGATCGTACGGCAAGGAGAAGCAGAATCAGCCACTTCTCTTTACAGCTGACAGCGCAAACTCCATTCTAGCATTTCTACGCTGCTATAATGATGTAGTCATTCATAGTATGCTTGTGCAAACACTTCAGCTTTACAAAGCTCATCGACGTCCATCACGTCCACCTCCTCAGAGGAAGACAGGCGGAGCATCGAGCACTCTCTCTGGGGGCAGAAAGCGTGGGACTGGCTTCCGATCTCAGAGAGCGGGCGCTGGATCTGATGGGAAAGGAAGATAGGGGCTCGCCCGTTTTCATTCCCTCCACCTGATCCATCTGCAATTCCCACAAGCGCAGCCGCCGCTCCGCCTCGGCAGCCTTCCGAGAGCAAGCATATGCAGTGAAAAACGCTCACAAAGCGGGCAGTCAGCTCCCTCGAGAGCTGACTCTGCGTGCTCTGCTCTCAAGCAGATCACACACGGACTGTGTGTATCCCCAGCAGTGATAGTTGCAGGGAGGAACACACAGCCTGTAATGCGATCTGTTCTCGCCCAAGTGCTTAGTTTTCTCTGCACTTTTAGACATTGACAGACAACACTAAATAAGACTCACAACACAGATCGACAGACACACACAGAGTAGCGGTTGCTGAATTCCACCGCACATGCTTTTATGCTTCCTGGCCGATTACGTCACCCTCCTGTGATGTCTCGCCCATCCATTGGACAGATTACACATGTGATTCAGAGTGTAATCACTGAAGGCGTTCCCATAGCGCTTTGATGCAGCTCGAGTTCCTGAAGGGGAACAAAATGGATACAAATGTGAACTTGGATCCCAGCCAACATATCCATGTGGGCCCCACATGGGATTTATCTGGGCTATATGGGTGTCAACTGGGCATGGGCTCAGAGTGGGCACTTTGATGGGCTGAAGGTTGTCCATTGTTTATTTGTGGGTCCCATATGGGCCACATTTGGGCTATATTTATGGTTACAAAAATTTATTTTTTTTGCATTTGATTTATTTTTATGCAATTATGGGTAACTATGTTACCCTAATAATCGAATAAACTGATTCAATTTCAAGTATTTTAAGTGTTTTTAAAGGATTATAACAATGTACTGTATATAGGCTACACCAATTCAAGACCATTTACTTTAGGAATAATTTCATTTTAGTTATTTAATAAGAATAATTACAATTTAGTTACTGCTGCTTTTATCTGACTGGATATTTTTTTTTCAACGTGACGCGTCTGGCAGACTGGCAGAGAGACTCGTCGGAAAGGCAAAAGTCCTAAGAGTTTGTTAAATGGGTAGGTATACGTTAAAATGCATGTATACACTTTTCTTCATTGTATGTATTATTTTAACACCACATTGTGCCAGTGGAAAATAAGTATCAAATATAAAAATAAAAGTTTGAAGAGTTAAAGTACTTAATTAGTAAGAGTATACAACAATAATCAGAGGACACATACCATCTGAAAATGTTTAAAACTGTCCCCATGGTCCGGCCGCTCTGCCAGCGCCGCTGCGGGAGAGAAATGCTGCTTAGCACGCTTAACTGAGAAATGAGCACTCAATGTACTGATCCGATGTTCTTACAGCAAATAGCATTGGTATAAGACAAATGATGGGACTGCAAGTGTTTTAAAGTTCACCTACTTATTTAAAGTATGTGTAGGGCTTTTCGTCTTCACGAGGCTCCCCATCGGTCTGCCAGCGCGCTGCGGGAAGAAAATACCAGTTAGCACAGCTTTACTGGGAAAGTTAGAAAGTTACATTAACTGTGATTTTACTTTTAGGCTATACACTACTAGTCAAAGGTTTTTGAACAGTACGATTTCTAATGTTTTTAAAGAATTATCTTCTGCTCACCAAGCCTGTATTTATTTGATCCAAAATACAGCAAAAGCAGTAATATTGTGATGATTTTTTTTTTTTACTATTTAAAATAACTGCTTTATATTTGAATGTATTTTTAAATGTAATTTATTCCTGTGATTTCAAAGCTGAGTTTTTAGAATCATTACTCCAATCTTCAGTGTCACATAATCCTTCAGAAATCATTCTAATATGCTGATTTGCTGCTAAAGAAACATTTATTAGTATTATTATTGTTGAAAACAGCAGTGTAGAATTTTTGTTCAGGTTTCTTTAAAAAATAAAAAGTTAAAAGAACAGCATTTCTTTTCAGGGAAGTTGTGGCCTAATGGTTAGGGAGTTGGACTCGTGATCCAAAGGTTGCGGGTTCGAGTCTCGGGCCGGCAGGGATTGTAGGTGGGGGGAGTGACTGTCCAGCACTCTCTCCACCCTCAATACCATGACTGAGGTGCCCTTGAGCAAGGCACCGAACCCCCAACTGCTCCCCGGGCGCTGCAGCATAAATGGCTGCCCACTGCTCCGGGTGTGAGTTCACGGTGTGTGTTCACTGCTGTGTGTGTGCACGTTGGATGGGTTAAATGCAGAGCACGAATTCCGAGTATGGGTCACCATACTTGGCTGAATGTCACTTCACTTCATTTATCGGAAATATAAATCTTTTGTCACATTATAATTGTCTTTATCATCACTTTTGATCAATTTAAAGCATCCTTGCTAAATTAAAGCATCAATTTCTATAAAATAAATTTCTATATAAATAAAAAACAAATATACACACATACACACTGACTCCAAGCTTTTAAATAGTGCATATTGTTACAATAGCTTTTTATTTCAGATAAATGCTTATCTTTGGATCTTTCTATTCATCAAAGAATCCTGAAGAAAAAAAATTACTCAACTGTATTAAATATTGATAATAATATTAATAACAAATGTTTCTTGAACAGCAAATCAGCATATTAGAATGATATCTGAAGGATCATGTGACACTGAAGACTGGAGTAATGATGCTGAAAATTCAGCTTTGATCACAGGAATAAATTACATTTTAACATGTTCAAATAGAAAGTAGTTATTTTAAATAGTAAAAATATTTCACAATATTACTGCTTTTGCTGCATTTTGGATCAAATAAATGCAGGCTTGGTGAACAGAAGAGAATTATTTAATATATATATATATATATATATATATATATATATATATATATATATATATATATTACTGTTCAAAAACTTTTGACTGGTATGTTCTCTGATGAAATATTAATATGCAGATAATTCTGTGTGATTGAAGCTCAGCTATGAAATATAAAAGATGAATCATGAATAAAGCTGTTGGTGTGAAGCAATAACTTGTGTTATTGAATATATAACAAAATAAAATAAAATAAATAACAGTATAACTCTGTACTTCCTTTTATAGTGTGCTTAAAACTACTATACTTAGTTTTACAGCCATTTTACAGTGGTATGAGATGCAGCAACTACTGGATAATTGTGGCCAGCAAGTTACTTTTAATTTGACAAATACTTTACGGTTATACACTCTTTTGAAATCAAGCTGTCTTGCATTATCATGTAGGCTGTTTTACAACAAAAATAGCTCCTAGCACATAATTACATTTCTTAACTGAATAGTGTCACCTTTAACTTGTTCATATTACCTTTAGTAATAACTATCCCTTTAAGTCACAGTTTTGTCACTTAGGGAATAGTACAGGCACGGCTTAATTTTAACCATACATGCCTTTTAATGCTCTTGTAAATGTCCTTTTAATGCGCTTGTAAATGTTTAGTAGTATTTTAAAATAAATGCCTCTGTTTTTTCTTTACTGTTTTTACGTATGAAGCTGAGGAGTCTGCACAGGCCTAGGAATATCATTTTATCTAGTTTATAAAGTATTTTTATCTAGTTTTGTTTTATATTTTGTTTTACCCAATTAAAAAAAAATGTGATTTGGAGATTGAGTTTGTCTTTTTCTTTACAGTTGGAATATTTTTATCATGTAATTTAAAATGTATTGAGCACCACATAATATCAAAAGATCAGGTAAGGTACAGGTTTACAAAAAAATAAAAAAAACGTTAACTTAAGAGTTGGAATGGTATGAAAGATAATTTTGTATATTAGCACATTAACTTTATCCAGAGGAATGAATAAAGATATATAAATGGGGCCCAGTTCTCACCCACTGTGGTCCCACAATAAAACCACATATGGGCCATTTGTGGGTTCAGTGTGGTCACCCATTTGGGCCCCATTAGGGTTCTGTATGTGGCCCACCTTGGCCCCAATTATTAGAGCCCATTTGGGACCCGTGTGGGCCCATATAATAAAAATCTACATGGGCCCCACCTAGAGCCTACTATGGACCCATCATGTGCCCCTATGGGCTAACACACATGGGGCCCAAGAGGAGCATAATATCCAGAAACAGCAGGCTGTAAATCCACCAGAGAGCAGGAACCAGGAACAGAGCAAACCACAGGTACTGCACAGAGAACAGATGTGAAACAACGATCTGACAAAGACAAGGCCAAATGTTGAGACTAATATAGAGCAGTTTACGAGCTCCAGCTGAACCTTGTGAACTAATCACACAATCTAATACGCAGAATGACCAGAAGGGGTATTGACAGTACCCCTCCTCCTAGGAGCGCCTCTCGGTGCTACCAGGAGAACCTACCCATCAATTGTAATCGTCGATGAGGGAGTGATCCAATATGTCCCTGGCAGGGACCCAACTTCTCCCCTCTGGACCGTAACCTTCCAAGTCCACCAAATACTTAATAAATAATCTGCGTCCCCTCCAACTACTAGACACGGAGCGGGGCAGAATATTTTTACTGGAAAGCCACACTTTTTGACCGATGATGTAGACAGGAGGATTCGACCAGTGGCAATTGGCCTGAGCCTTGGTGCGCTCACCCACCCAGAGAAGTGTCTGACGATAACTTCTCCAGGTGCAGTGGCACCTCTGAACAAAGGACCGTGACTTCAGATTCCAGATTAGGAAAAATATGTGGCTGGTACCCTACGCTACTCACAAACAGAGAGAGGCCCGTAGATGACACTGGTAACGAATTGTGTGCGCACTCCACCCAAGAGTGTTGTTGACTCCAAGAAGATGGGTCTGCGAAACCAAACATCGTAACACCCGTTCAAGACCTTGGTTGGCCCGTTCTGTCTGCCCGTTGCTCTGACGATGGAAACCAGAAGAAAGGCTAATAGTCGCAAGAAATAGCCGACAAAATTCTCTCCAAAATTTGGAAATGAACTGGGGACCCCTGTCAGAAACCACGTTCGTCAGGAGGCCATGAATGCGAAAGACGTGATCAATAACAGCAACTGCAGTCCCCCTAGCAGAAGGTAATTTTGGCAGTAGAATAAAATGGGCCACCTTCGAGAACCAGTCCGCTATGGTCAAAACAACTGTGTTACCCTGGGACGGAGGTAGGGCGTAAATTAAATCTTGCACTATGTGGGACTAAGTTCTCAAAGGGATGGACAGCGGTTGAAGGAGACCCTCCGGAGGACGATTGAAAATCACCGGATGACAAGCGACCTTGGAACAATGGCCTCAGTGGATGATGTCTGAGCTTAAACCCTCCGGCACAAATAACCGACCCGATGGGCATCCAAACGGGGGCGTTACCCCTTGTAAGGCCATGTGGAGCTTAGACTCAATTTCCTAAGTGATGGTGGAGACAACAAGTCTCTCGGGTAAAATAAACTCGGAGCTGTCGATCGGAACGGTCGAAAACATGGGACAAAGCATCAGGCTTGGTGTTTTTGTGATCAATCCAGGCGATAAAAGGCATCCCCGAGCCCTCCAACCAATGACGCCACTCCTCCAAGGCTAACTTAATCAGCAACAACTCTCTATTTCCAATGTCATAGTTCTGTTTGGCTAGGGACAAACAATGAGAAAAAAAATGTGCAAGGGTGCATCCTATCGTCCGCGGAAGAACGTTGGGATAGAACCGCACCAACCCCCACCTCTGAACCGTTGACCTCAACCACAAACTGATTTGAAGGATCAGGAGCAATGACAATTGGAGCTGAAACAAAGTGGCTCTTGAGGTTGGTAAATGCAGCGTGAGCTGCACTAGACCTCCTGAATGCAGTCTTGGTGGAGGGCAAGGCGGTCAGAGGAGTGGCTAGTTGGCTGAAGTTGCAAATAAAACACCTGTAAAAATTGGTGAACCCCAGAAACCTCTGCAGGGCCTTGCGGGAATCAAGAGTTGGCCAATCTACCACAGCCCTAATCTTGTCAGGATCCATACGCACCCCCTTGTACGAAATGAACCCCAAAAAAGGCACTAACTGTGCATGAAAAACGCATTTCTCAGCCTTGACAAAAAGCCCATTCTCGAGCAACCCCAGGAGCACTCGTCTGACGTGCTGAACATGTTCCTGGAGAGCAGAGGAAAAAATCTATGTCATCCAGGTAGACATATATGAACTAGGGCTGGGTATTGTGACCAATTCTGCGATTCGATTCGATTCTTATTTTTATGGTTTCGATTCGATTCAGTTTCGATTTCGATTCGATATCGATTAGCTATCAATATTTCATTTAAAATGTTAGTTTTGCAGACATGGGATCCATATTTTGATATAAATGCTGGTAACTGAAACTCTCCTACTTAAGTTTATTACTGAAATACACATCTACATTAATAATAGGGTGCACACAGTTGTTTTCTTTTAGTGGAGCAATTCGAAAGATAAGTGAAGTGACATTCAGCCAAGTATGGTGTAATGCCTGATCAGGATACACACACATCTAGGTTCAACACATTCCTGATGCAAGGATGGATCAAAGCTCGCATTCCAGCTCAGGAAATTCACGTTTTGTCACTTCGAAAGAAAACAGAACTCCCCTTCCCGGAGCCTAAACTTTACTGGCGCCATACTCCCTTGACTTCATGCAGTAAATTCAAAGACATATCGCAAAGGATGAAGTTTTTACGGTCGACTCGAAATAGACAATTTCCAGACTTTCCAAACCAAAGACTTTTACGACCTCGCAACTATCAGCACATTCCAGGAAAACGCGCCGTTTCTGTGGTGCTATCTAACAAAGGGAGCCACACCTTTGAACTAGAAACGAATGTTTAAAAGGGGAACAAAAGTTATACTGGTTTCTGCTATGTGAAGCAAAATATACTCGAGAAAAGAAACAATATATACCATACCTTTATAAACATATATATTAAAGGATGTTTTGTTTGTGACATTTATAAGCTGTTGCATTATTTTTAATCCATGGTAAATCCAGAATGTATAAGTTACCTGATTACTAGATGTTTAGCTCACCTGCTATTTGTGTCGTTTAAAATTTGAGGATCTGTTTATCAATGTATTTAACCTAGTAATATCCTCTGTGGTCACGTGTATTTTTGGTGCATATCAAAATATAAGTGTTTGGTTTCTTTAGAAAGCTAACCTTATGAAGAATATTATGGTTGAATGAAAATGATCCGCTTTATCAACCCGTGGTTAAAATAACGGATAGAAACTTGCTTGCAATAATTTGTTTTGTGATGAATAACTGACCAGATAATGTATGCAAAACACGCAGCTACGCAGGGCGGGGCTCCGCCCACAGAGACACTTGCGATTGGGCCACGCGCCAAAAAGGGGTGGACCCCAAATCGTCCCGTTAAAAACGGATACTCAACCATGTGAGTAGGAGTTGGAGTTTTGAAAACAACAGGAGGACACGCACGCCAGCGAGTCTCTCGTTCTGCTCACGCTGCAAGCGCTTCAGGCCTCGAACATCACGGCGAAGCAAAGCAACTAACACAAAGACTCAGTTAAACTTTCAAAGAACTTTAATCTGAAACTTCTTCACGTCAGAACGAAGCCCGCCAACCACTGAAGAGCAACCGCGTCACACGACCAATCCGCACGCGATCCGTCTCAAGCAGAGCATAGGACTGAATTCACCTGAGGAAAAAGCCTGACTTTGAACCGAAGGAAAGACTGAGTTCGATCGAAACAACGCAAACGACAAAGTAAGGCAAAATCTCTTTACTGACTGAAACCGGGACTCCTCTCTGTTGCTGTTTAAATATAGCATGGTTCTGTCTATGAGTGTCCTCAGGTCGAAAAGCTAGCATTAAAACCTAAGTCTCTCTCTCTTCAGATATAAACAACTCGCTCCCATTGCAACGTATGTGTGTGTTCATGTCTGTTTATGTTGTCTAGTTAATGTGTTAGAATAGTGAATAAAACTTTGACTTTATTAAGAAATCTTTGTCTGTGTTATGTGATTTAACATGTCGTAACTATTTGCCAAAAGATCGCGTTTTACCTATACGCTCAGGAGCTAACTAACTCAATTTAACTATTTGATTTATTTTAATCGTTGGCCACGAATGAAATAAACAAAGCGTTAAGAAATAACTTGCTGTTATTAATGCTTGCTGGACAAGTCGTTAACAAGGCATAAGTTGTACATTCTGATTAATAACAATTAATCATATGAAGATCAACTAAGAGTGATTAAGAGTGATTCCCTAAAAGCTAAATAATAAAATAAATAAATATTTGTGAAAGGATTAAATTCCTACAATGGTGACCCATACTCGGAATTCGTGCTCTGCATTTAACCCATCCAACGTGCACACACACAGCAGTGAACACACACACCGTGGCCAAGCCTTGCTCTGGGTGAACCGCCTTCTTGATCATGGTGTCTCCCCTGCCAGGTAAGTATATCTATAGATGGTGACACCTTCAGGACGAGAGGTGAATATTCATATTAGAGGGCTGCATTGGGATTGGGACCCGCCGGGTCCCGCAAATCTCGCGGGAGCGGGCGGTTTGAACTTTGCTGCGGGCGGGAATGGGCGGCTAAAAAAAAACACTGCGGGATCGGGAGGTAGCCTAGCGACATGATGTCATTGTCAACAAAATCAAAGTACTTGAAGTCTAAAGAAACGCGCGGTAGCCTAAGCGTTTTAGATGTCCCCGATAGCCCAGGCTATATTCATCTTCCCTACCAGTGCGTCAGAATACATGCAGGTCAGGGAAAGAAACAAACACGAATCTCTTTAATAATAGCAATACAATACGTTTTTTTTTTTCCTCCGGGACGGGAGAAGACACAAAATCAATGCATCTCTATTATCGTGCGGGAATAAATTCTCAGAGTTTTGCGGGTGCGGGCGGGAGTGGACATACATATTGCGGGAGCGGGTGGGAGTGTAACACACGTTGCGGGAGCGGGCGGTAATGGTCAGAAATTCGGCGGGCGCGGGCGGGAGCGGGATGAAGAAAACAGTCCCGCGCAGGGCTCTACGTGAAGCACGCGCATTAAGAATCGATTCGGGGATTTCCCGAATCGATATCGTTGCGTTAAACTGAAGATCGATTAAAATCGGAGAATCGATATTTTTTACCCAGCCCTAATATGAACTGATCTACCATGTCTCTCAGCACATCATTGACAAGTGCCTGGAAAACTGCCGGTGAGTTAGACAGCCTGAACGGTATAACCTTGAGCATCGCGTTAGTTTTGGCAGGCCATTTCAGTCAAGCAGGCATCAGCTGACGATCAGCTGTTCTTGACGTGTACCAATCCGGTTTCGACACATATTACAGCGGTTCTATTTAAATTCCATTCATTCAGCCTCTCTTCTATTGTTTGGCTGCACGCCACTGCAACTCCCTCCTCCATCCTCAACTCCTCCTAGCCAGGATTTATATATTTAAATCTGATATCTGTTGAGGTGTTTGAGTACATAGCAATCATCGTCTATGTATCTGGAGGTTTTCTACAACTCATGTTAAATTGTGAATTATTTTTATGGATGCATGATTACTGGATCTGTCTTGTTACCCAAGGTGGGGGTTGATTTGCTGCTCTCCCCGCTATGTCCAGGCATGGCTGCATGGATGGGTGCGTGGAGTTTGTGCAGAACAGAACCATACCGCCAACATTAACTGTATGCTTTAATGTAATAAATATACTTTGACGAAAGTGGTCCTGACTGAACCGATATTTGAAGTGCCCCTGTGGGTATTAAAGGCGGTTTTCCACTCATCCCCCTCCCTTAGGCGAACCAAATGGTAGGCATTGCGCAGGTCCAGTTTGTTGAAGGAAGATGCCCCGTGCAGCTGTTCGAAGGCTGAAGACATCAGTGGCAAGGGATATGTATTCCTAACCATGATGCTGTTCAACCCCCGATAATCAATACACGGCTGCAGAGATCTGTCCTTTTTCTCAACAAAAAAAGAACCCGGCACCTGCAGGGGAAGAGGAAGGATGGATGAGCCCAGCTACCAGAGAATCAGAAATATATTTCTCCATGGCCTCCCCCTCTAGAGCAGAGAGTGAATAAACCTTGCCCTTAGGCGAAGACTAACCTGGCAATAAATCTATTGCACAGTCATAGGGACGGTGCAGAGGGAGAGAAGCAACTTCTTGGTTGCTCCTCTCCTTGGGCAGGTACTCCTTGGGCACGTTTGACAGATCCACCGGCTCCCTCTGGAAAACAGAACTAGACACAGACGAACAAGCCGACACAAGACAAACAGCATGACAACGTTCACTCCAAGATAAAACAGTATTAGAGCGCCAGTCAATGTGAGGATTATGGAGTGTGAGCTAGGGATGACCCAGGACCACAGGAGCGAGCAGAGAGTCGACAAGTAAGAAGCTTATAACTTCAGAATGATTCCCTGACATGATAAGAGTCAACAGACCAGTAGTGTGAGTGATAGAAGATTTTGACTATTGAGAGTGCTGACAGAAATAGGCTGGTTGAGAGTGGACACAGGAAGGTGAAGTTGATGAGTGAGCCGATAGTCCATAAAGTTACCTTTAGCTCCCGAGTCCACGAGGGTTTGACAAGAGTGAAGAGTGCTTTTCCACTGCAGCCGTACCGGGAGGAGAGTGATAGAGAAGACAACTCGACAGTAACCTCCCATTTTAACAGACAGACAGAGGCAACATGTCCCACCGCACCACAGTACAGCCATAATCCTCTGGACCGATGACGATCCTTCTCCGCCCGGGTTAGCCGAGCTCTACTCAAATGCATGGGCTCCGGATCTGACCGCATCACTGGAGAATGGTTCCAGCATAAAAATCTCCTTCTGGATGCGATCAGCTAGCCCATGCAGGAACATATCCCACTGCGCTTCCTCATTCCAATTGCACTCGTCCGCCAGGTTATGGAACTCGATGGAATTATCTGAGACAGAGAGAACACCTTGGCATAGATCGACCCACAACCGAGCCGCTTCTCGTCCAGTCACAACACGGTCGAAAACTCTCTTCAGTGCTTGGATTGAGGAACAGCATTGATGTTGGTTCTCCCACATGGCTGTTCCCCACAAAGCTGCTTGCCCAGACAGTAGCATCAACACCAGAGCCACCTTCAATCACTCAGAAGGGAAAGTCTGGAGTTGGAGAGAGAAAAACAACAAGCATCTGGTTAAAACACAGCTGCCAACACTGCACTGACTCCCTATTAAACATTGTATATATTTTAAGATCTTGCTAATTACCTATAAAGCCCTGAATGATTTGGCACCTCAGTATTTGAGTGAGCTCTTATCACACTATAGTCCTTCACGTCTGCTGCGATCTCAAAACTCTGGCCATCTGATAATACCTAGAATATCAAAATCAACTGCGGGTGGGAGATCGTTTTCCTATTTAGCGCCCAAACTCTGGAACAATCTGCCTAACGCTGCTCGGGAAGCACACACACTCTGCCAGTTTAAATCTAGATTAAAGACCCATCTCTTTAACCTGGCTTACACATAATACACTATCGCAATTCTAAAATTCAAATGCGTTAAAGGATTGTTAGGCTGCATTATTTAGGTCAACCGCAAAACTTCCCAAAACACCCGATGTACTTGTTACATTGTTAGACTAATATTAGCGTAGATGCCATTCTTCTGTTTCTTTCTTATTCCGAGGTCACTGTAGCCACCCAGATCCAGACTGTATCCAGATCAGATGGTCACTGTAGTCACCCGTATCCAGTCCGTATCCAGATCAGATAGTGGATCAGCGCCTAAAAATGACCTCTACAGCCCTGAACGTCAGTGGAGACCAGGACAACTAGATGAGCCCCAGAGACTGATCCCCAGTGAAGACCCTATCTCCTAGAAGGCCATCAGGACAAGACCACAGGAACCAGATGAGTCCTTTGCACAATCTGACTCTGCAGCAGTGTAGATTTAGATCTACACTGCTGATTTTGTCTGGCAAGAGGAGAATGACACTATTTCGACACACAATTTCTAGATACTCAGTCTAAATACTGTAAAGCTGATATAAAGCCACCCAGCTGATGTAAAGCTGCTTTGACAAAATTTGCATTGTTAAAAGCGCTATACAAATAATAGTGACTTGACTTGACTAAAAATGCTCGACAGAGGCGAGGCTCACCAGAGTATGATGCAGGAGGTAGTAGACGTGGCTCATGGTGAGTAGTGAGCAATGATTGAAGGAGAAACAGCCATGGAGCTTGCGCAGCGGGTAATGTCGCAGGATCGGTCCTCAGATGTTGAAGCTGGGTGGTAACGATCTGACAAAGTCAAGACCAAACGATGAGATTACTATAGAGCAGTTGATGAGCTCCAGCTGAACCTCGTGAACTAATCAACGAAGGTACACAGAACGACCAAAAGGGGCCAATGCATCTATGAACTGTGATAGTAAAAAGTGGCATAATAGGTGCTCTTTAAAGTGTTCAATCTTTTTTCTTATTTTCTCTGTTATAATCTGTTATATTTTCATGCATTTTAGGGAAATGTCAAGGTAGGTGAATGCTAGTTGAATGCAGCTTAAATGAATAATTCACACAAAAACTAAAACTGTCACTATGTACTCACAGGCCCGGTTTCACAGACTGGGCTTAGACTAAACCAGGATTAAATCATAGTTCAATTAGGACATTTAAGCAATTTTTATAAACGTGCTTAGAAAAATCATTACTGGTGTGCATCTTGAGAAAAATCAAAGGCACTGATATATTTTAAGATCAGTCAGTGCAAATTTATTTCAGTTGAAATAGCTCAGACTTACATTTTATTCTAGGACTAGGCTCAAGCCTTGTCTGTGAAACTGGGGGCATATTTAATAAACTAAAAAAGAACTAAAAAGTCATATAGTGCCACGCACACATTCAGTACCTTTAAGGAGCTGTCTACGATCAAATACAAAAATGTTGCAATTATGTTCCAGGTTTCACATTACAGTTCATGCATGTTATGTGACTGATTGCATCCCAAGAAAATTAGCAAATTATGACTTTTTTTTTTTTTTTTGGCAAAACTTCCAGAATTCCAAAAAATATATGCAGTGTCCAGCCATTATCATTTGATAGGTGCTTCACTGTACTGATTTCACTAATGCAGCATGCTCTGATTGGCTTTCCCTCTTCACTGCATACTTCATGTGTTTTCTCTGTAGGGAATAGGCAGATGTCTGTTCTCCAGCTGCTGGAGAGGTTTATGATACTCTCTCCTCCACAGCAGCTGCTGTCCCTCTATTCTCATCTTTATTCCTGGTAGCTGTGTGCTGTCAGTGTCAAAGCAGAGCACAGATTCACAGCAAATACATGAAACACTGATGCTACCTGTCAAACCAATATAACCCTAATTTATTATCAATCACTCCTCTAGGGAATGGGAGACAGCATTAGAGAACAGCTTTTGATAAATATTGTCATGTTTCATAAAATATACATTTAAATCATCTCTGAATTTGACATATAGGGAGCATCATACACTGAAAAAATCAACAGCAACAACAACAACAACAAAAAAACATTTATATATTTACATTATGCATACATACATACATACATACAGGTCCTTCTCAAAAAATTAGCATATTGTGATAAAGTTCATTATTTTCTGTAATGTACTGATAAACATTAGACTTTCATATATTTTAGATTCATTACAACACAACTGAAGTAGTCCAAGCCTTTTATTGTTTTAATATTGATGATTTTGGCATACAGCTCATGAAAACCCAAAATTCCTATCTCAAAAAATTAGCATATCATGAAAAGGTTCTCTAAACGAGCTATTAACCTAATCATCTGAATCAACTAATTAACTCTAAACACCTGCAAAAGATTCCTGAGGCTTTTAAAAACTCCCAGCCTGGTTCATTACTCAAAACCGCAATCATGGGTAAGACTGCCGACCTGACTGCTGTCCAGAAGGCCATCATTGACACCCTCAAGCAAGAGGGTAAGACACAGAAAGAAATTTCTGAACGAATAGGCTGTTCCCAGAGTGCTGTATCAAGGCACCTCAGTGGGAAGTCTGTGGGAAGGAAAAAGTGTGGCAGAAAACGCAGCACAACGAGAAGAGGTGACCGGACCCTGAGGAAGATTGTGGAGAAGGACCGATTCCAGACCTTGGGGGACCTGCGGAAGCAGTGGACTGAGTCTGGAGTAGAAACATCCAGAGCCACCGTGTACAGGCGTGTGCAGGAAATGGGCTACAGGTGCCGCATTCCCCAGGTCAAGCCACTTTTGAACCAGAAACAGCGGCAGAAGCGCCTGACCTGGGCTACAGAGAAGCAGCACTGGACTGTTGCTCAGTGGTCCAAAGTACTTTTTTCGGATGAAAGCAAATTTTGCATGTCATTCGGAAATCAAGGTGCCAGAGTCTGGAGGAAGACTGGGGAGAGGGAAATGCCAAAATGCCTGAAGTCCAGTGTCAAGTACCCACAGTCAGTGATGCTGGTGTTGGTCCACTGTGTTTTATCAAGGGCAGGGTCAATGCAGCTAGCTATCAGGAGATTTTGGAGCACTTCATGCTTCCATCTGCTGAAAAGCTTTATGGAGATGAAGATTTCATTTTTCAGCACGACCTGGCACCTGATCACAGTGCCAAAACCACTGGTAAATGGTTTACTGACCATGGTATTACTGTGCTCAATTGGCCTGCCAACTCTCCTGACCTGAACCCCATAGAGAATCTGTGGGATATTGTGAAGAGAAAGTTGAGAGACGCAAGACCCAACACTCTGGATGAGCTTAAGGCCGCTATCGAAGCATCCTGGGCCTCCATAACACCTCAGCAGTGCCACAGGCTGATTGCCTCCATGCCACGCCGCATTGAAGCAGTCATTTCTGCAAAAGGATTCCCGACCAAGTATTGAGTGCATAACTGAACATAATTATTTGAAGGTTGACTTTTTTTGTATTAAACACTTTTCTTTTATTGGTCGGATGAAATATGCTAATTTTTTGAGATTTTTTGAGGTTTTCATGAGCTGTATGCCACAATCATCAATATTAAAACAATAAAAGGCTTGAACTACTTCAGTTGTGTTGTAATGAATCTAAAATATATGAAAGTCTAATGTTTATCAGTACATTACAGAAAATAATGAACTTTATCACAATATGCAAATTTTTTGAGAAGGACTGTACATATACATAGATAACATAACATACTCAACTTTATTACTTTATTACTTTATTAAATTTATTACTTTTTCCCCAAACTATATTACAATTATGGTTAGTTTGAAACCATACATTTTTATTTTAATGTTAATTAAAAATATTTAGCTTCCCAAAGACATTTAAACAAATTTAAATACATAAATAAATAAACAAACAGATCACCACAGTTAATCCATTAATTTTCTTTCGAAAATGTTAAAGGGATAGTTCACCCAAAAAATGAAAATTCTGTCAATAATTACTCACCCTCTTGTCGTTCCAAACCCATAAGACCATTGTTCATTTCATTTCTAATGAAATCCGAGAGCTTTCTGATCCTCCATAGACAGCAATGCAACTGACATGTTCAAGGCCAAGAAAGGTAGTAAGGACATCTGCAAAACAATCCATGTGACATCAGTGGTTCAACCATAATTTTACATTGTAAATAAACCAAATAATATTTATCTCTGTCAGTCATTTTTAGTATTATATCCCATGCTCACTGTTTAGGGAATAGTGAATACAGTTTGTAACACAGCTACAGTCATGCACCAACTTGCATTACTCTTGCACCGTCATTAAAGCACTACTCCTGTTGAATGAGGCTCTGTACAGCTGAGGGAGCTTGTGTTTCACTGACATTTCATTACCGGTGACCCTCTCATTTTCATTACCCTCTGGACAGGAAGACAAATTACAGGTGTGATGACTCTTGTGCTCAGAGACCCAGAGAGACACAGAAAGAGACTGGGGGTGCAAGACTGTGACAGACAGAAATATCCATACTGTAGGCTCTGATATCAGGAGCTCTAACGCCGCACTTCTTTCAATGTTCTGTCCAATACAGATCCTAAAGGAAAGCAGTCATTCAGTGTATTGTTGCTATGGTTACGTCCTCTGCACCATCCACTAGAGTCCCTGGGGCCGCTCAGAGGATTCAGCTCTAGCTGACTTCTAAGGCCTTGTGGGACCATGATCTGACTCTTATAGTACTGAAATAGTGTTTGATACATAGGACATGTGTACAAATAAAATTGATTTGGACTTTCAAAACCATTTTCTCCAAAGTTGGGTTAATCTTCATTACAGTGGTCAGACCAACAAACCCTTGAAAATGTACACAAAGCAGTGTGAGTGTGTGTGTGTGTGTGTGAGAGAGAGAGAGAGAGAGAGAGAGAGAGAGAGAGAGAGAGAGAGAATAACTGTCAACATATGTACAGTATGATGTGTTAAAACACAATGTTCAAAATTTATTTAATTTCATGCTATTATTCCACCTCATGTGTTCTGCTCTTCAATAGATCTGTCTCAGCTATACAGGGAAAACCAAAGAAAAATTACAGAGCTGCTGAAATCAAAAATGTAGGACACAGTAGGAGAACGTTATTTTGTCATACAGAATTCATATCGGAGCTGCTGTACAGTAGTGTGTTGAGCTAATGAGACTGTAGACTTTGAGGATGTGATCCAGATAATCACCTCCATCACACTTCCACACAAAGAGAGAGTACATGGTGTATGAACAGTGAATTCATGAGCACTGAAGATGTTTTGAGCAGAAATTAATGTACAAGCTTTCTTTCTTTCTTTCTTCCTTTCTTTCGTTCTTATTTTTATTATTTTTTTTGTTTAGAAGCTTTTCATGACTATATAAGAATAGAAGGTCCCACTTTATATTAGGTACAATGCTCTTATTTTATAAGTTTACGTTTGTTTGATTGTTTATTTTTTACATTGTACTTACCTGCATGTAATTACATCTGTAATTGATTTCTGTAATTACATTTATAATTACACTGTTGACCCATCTGTTACACCTTAAACCTACCCATACCACCAAACCTGTCCCTAACCTTACTCGTATCCCACATCAATAGCAGCAAAAGTGTTTTCCAATACAATATGCCCACAATAAGTACACTGTACTTTTTTATGTAAGTAGCTAAGGCCACCTATTATAAAGTGGGACCTTCTTTGAATCTTAAGGTATTTTAAAGTATCCTTGTTAAACATTACATGTACTTACTATTTTAATAACAATAAATTATGCATAATTATATGCAAGGAAATCTAATCTAATCCAAGAACATATATTTAATAATATTTCTCAAATGTAACTTAAATGTAACAATAGCACCATAAAATAAAATGTAACCTAATATTGTATAGTATTGTGTGCATAACGAGAGACAATTGACTATATTTCTCAACTCACTTAAGTATACTTAAATGTTTTTTGTAATTATGTCTAAATTAAAGTTTTTGCTTCCAAGTACATTTCAAATCATTGTTTTAATAATATTTTAAGCACATTTATCTTGATGTGTTGACTAACATACCTAATCTCATGAATAGTACTTGATTATAATTTGAACTGTAGTGTTATTCAGTTGTATGTTCAAGTTATAATATATCTTAAATCTGCTAAATTGCAACTTCATAATTACAAATATGTAATCATAGCTATTAAATACATAAAATGCAAATCTCAATGCATGCATTTACATCTGTAATTAATTTCTGTGATTACATTTATAATTATACTGCTGACCCATCCTTTACACCTTAACCCACCCTTAAACCTACCCATACCTCCAAACCTCTCCCTAACCTTATTCGTATCCTTAATCAATAGCAGCAAAAGTGTTTTGCAATACAGCAAGAACACAATAAGTATATTGTACTTATTTTTCATGTAAGTACATCGAAGTTAAGACCACTTAATATAAACTGGGACCAATAGTATTTAAGTTCTCTTAATCTTGGCTTATTTTGGTAATGTCTCACTCTGTATTCAGTATTACTGGGGTCAGAACTGGTGCAACGCATCTTGATGTTCCATACATGATCCTACAGGCACCTTCAGCAGAGGGGTAAGTAAATGATCAAATAATGCACCTGTCAAATTGGACTTTTTTCCTCTGTCTTCCATTTCGCATACAGTTTGTATTTCTAGGACACAAAGGTCAGCGTAAAATAGCAAGCTTTGAGCTTTACTCATGGGATAAGGCATGGGTCACTTACATTGTCTACCCTTTTCTGCTTATTTGTTGGTGATGACGATGGTGTTTGTGAGAGCTTTGTGACTGAATGCACACACACACATACACACACACACAATGACACATGATTGATAGAGCGAGCAGGGGATGGGAAATTGGTCTCTTATCAGCTCTACTCTGGTGCGCTTTGAACACATTCAGCACAAGGTCATCTGGGCTCAGGTAACTCTGGTCGGCTCTTGGTCGATAATGGACCACAAAGATGGAAAATCTGTTCTGCCATACCGCTTCAGGCACATTAATACAACTACAAACAATTTCCCCTGAATTTATTATTCACAAGTGACCTGTTCCAACAAACTCTCATAAGGAAACATCTCTCTCATGACTTTCACCCTGCACCAACAAAATGTCACCTTCAAAACTAATTTCCAACATCCCGCTGGTGCCGTTTTCCACTCCTTCAGAGGATTCAATCACTTTAACCAAGACTAAACTTTAAAATTGACAGAAAAGCTAGTTCATGCATTCATGACCTCTAGACTGGACTATTGTAATGCACTGTTAGGTGGTTGTCCTGCATCTTCAATAAACAAGCTACAGATAGTCCAAAATGCAGCGGCTAGAGTTCTTACCAGATCAAGAAAATATGATCATATTACCCCAATTTTACAGTCTCTGCACTGGCTACCTATTAAGTTCCGTATCATTTACAAAATATTATTACTTGCCTATAAGGCCCTAAATGATTTAGCACCTGCGTACCTAACTAGTCTTCTACCACGCTACAATCCAACCCGCTCTCTAAGGTCGCAAAACTCTGGACTTTTGGTAGTACCTAGGATAGCAAAGTCCAATAAAGGAGATAGAGCTTTTTCACATTTGGCTCCCAAACTCTGGAATAGCCTTCCTGATAACATTCGGGGTTCAGACACACTCTCTCTGTTTAAATCTAGATTAAAGACATATCTCTTTAGTCAAGCATACACATAATGCATTTTATAATCTTGTACTGCAGTTATATCTGATCAAATGTACATTATTATTATTCCTTAGCTTGGGTTGAACAATTTATTTTTGCTTAGATGGAACAGCAGCTACGCTAATCATGTCTCTGCTTGTCTCTACGTTTCTGCCACGGGATTAACATCCCGTGGTAGCCAGGAATTACAGAACTTCAGTCTGGATCCAACCACTACATGATCTAAGATGACCGAACACCTGAGATGGAGGATCAGCGCCGGGAGATGACGTATGTGTCCCTAATCGTAGGCAGAGGCCAACACCTGGATGAACGCCAGAGACAGATCCCCATTGAGGACCCCACCACTTAGACAGCCATCGGAAAAGACCACTGGAACCAGCTGAGCCCATTCAATCTGACTTGCTGCGGTTTGGAACTGAACTACTGGTTTGTTGGCCAGAGGAGAATTGGCCCCCCGACTGAGCCTGGTTTCTCCCAAGGTTTTTTTCTCCATTCTATCACCGATGGAGTTTTGGTTCCTTGCCGCTGTCGCCTCTGGCTTGCTTAGTTGGGGACGCTTCATTTCCAGCGATATCGCCGACCTTATTGTAAAGACACTATTTAAACTTATTGACACATTATTTTCCTTTTGTGATATTGTGCAGTGCTTTGACACAATTTGCATTGTAAAAAGCGCTATATAAATAAAGGTGACTTGACTTGACTTGACTTAAAATTCATGGAAGCTCATATTAGCTTTGACAGTTAGCATAGGTTGGTAAAGCTCTAACGTCTCCATTACACTGACAAAAATATGTTTTTCCATTGACACACTTTATTAACTGTCTATAAAATGATGCATTGAACAATTACAATCACAGCCAGGGCATATTAGAAGTTTAATTTACAGCTATGAGGAGCAGGATGCTGGACCAATTAGAATTCATGGCTACCCAGCATGACACCACTGAAATAGAAACCAAGCGGTCAATAAAATGTTCTGTTGCTAGATTAAAGACACATCTCTTCAGCCAAGCATTCACATAATGCATTTTATAATCTTGTACTGCAGTTATATCTGATCAAATGTACATTTATTATTATTCTTTAGCTTGGGTTGAACAAATCATTTTTGCTTAGATGGAACAGCAGCTACGCTAATTATGTCGCTATTTGTTTCTCTGTTTCTGCCACGGGATTAACATCCTGTGGTAACTAGGAATGACAGAAGCTTCAGTCTGGATCCAACCCTTAAATGATCTGAGATGACCGAACACCTGAGAAAGATGATGCCAACCCCTCAGAGGACTTCAGAGGATGCCAATGCTCAGACAACGTACAGAATTACCAAATTTTGCCATAAGTCAAAAATATTAAGGTTCTGCAATATATAAATATATTGTGGAAACTTAAATTCCTGTAGAGCTGCTTTGCAACGATTTGTATCATAAAAAACGCTATACAAATAAACTTGAATTGAATTGAATTGAATATATTACTTTAATGTCATGACAACATGTAACACTGGTGAACATAGTAGCTTTTGGAAGGCTATCCTATAAAGTGACTTTTTACCTTGCAAAAACTCAATTAAAGGAATTTTTGGTAATACATACGTAACCAGAAGTTAATCTGTAGTAGGAGCCTAGGGTTAGGCACACACAGCTCAAATAATAAAAACATTCATATTGAACAATGTAAGTACTTTGACTCCTTCCTCACCACTGATGAAAATTTCTAGCAATATACTGTAAGTTTTAATTTTTATACAGTAGGGGGGCACTAATACGCATCTACTGAAATAGTACCGCATCGCCAGTTTAAAAAATTGTGCCTTGCCTGCTCACACTATACAAGAGAATTGAAAATGTGAGACCTCCAAACCCAGAACTTTGTAGCCTCCATCACTTCCGTCCAAACCACAAGCCATGTCGCCATGGTTTCGGTTCGGTTTTCACACAGGCACAGTGAAGGAAAAAGCACAGAATTTAGGTCAATCGGTTCATAGATCCGCTTCAACTGTGCGATACCCTCACGTGGGGCGACCAAAATATTAGAAATTCATACTATTGTTGGTCGGGAGAGGCTAATTGTCTCTTGTTACCCCCTGTACACTGCATGTCAAAATATGCTTAAATTTGGCCCAACTAAGTGAAATAGGTATTACGACTCAGAAATCAGATGAAAATCACAAAGTGTATGCCCAGCCTAAGCTAACACAATCATCAAAGAGAACTGTTTTGCCAGTGTTGATTGACTCAATCTGCTTGGTCTATGGGTTGATTATCATTTTGATTCCAATTATATGTTCAGATATTCATACAACAGAATATTCTGTGGTCCATTAAAAGTTTTGTGAAAATGAGCATAAATGCTGGGGTTGGCTGGCAGCTTTTTTTTTTTTTAAAGAACGTTTGCCAGGAAATGGTTAAGTTCTAGAATAACAGTTAAACAATGGCTGCCACTGATTTATGTATACTTCCCTATATAGTAGGAATAATAAAACAAGTCAGAATTCAAATTATTCATAAAACAACAGGCAAAGTGCCTAGATAACCTACTACTATGAAATTCTGAAGTGTGCCTCCAATGGACACTTTACTATCCCATGAGGCCACAGGAAATATGTTGTGAATGGTAGAAAAGTGATTCAACTGACAATGACAACATGACGAATGAAACACTTCTAGAGTACATTACTACACACATTTATTGAAAATAATGTAACAGTTTAATTACACTGACCAAAATTATAAATGCAACTCTTTTGTTTTTGCCCCCATTTATCATGAGCTTTCTATGTACACAAAAGGCCTATTTCTCTCAAATATTGTTCACAAATCTGTGTAAATCTGTGTTAGTGAGCACTTCTCCTTTGCTGAGGTAAGCCATCCACCTCACAGGTGTGGCATATCAAGATGCTGATTAGACAGCAGGATTATTGCACAGGTGTGCCTTAGGCTGGCCACAGTAAAAGGCCTCTCTAAAATGTGCAGCTTTATCTCACAGCACAATGCCACAGATGTTGCAAGTTTTGAGGGAGCGTGCAATTGGCATGCTGACTGCAGGAATGTTCACCAGAGCTGTTGCCCGTGAATTGAATGTTCATTTCTCTGCCATAGGCCGTCTCCAAAGGCGTTTCAGAGAATTTGGCAGTACATCCAACCGGCCTCACAACCGCAGACCACATGTAACCACACTAGCCCAGGAACTCCACATCCAGCATCTTCACCACCAAGATCGCCCGGACAGCTGCTTAAACAATCGGTTTGCATAACCAAAGAATTTCTGCACAAACTGTCAGAAACCGTCTCAGGGAAGCTTATCTGCATGCTCGTCGTCCTCACCGGGGTCTCGACCTGACTGCAGTTCGTCGTCGTAACCGACTAGAGTGGAAAAATTCTCACATTCGATGGCGTCTGGCACTTTGGAGAGGTGTTCTCTTCATGGATGAATCCCGGTTTTCACTGTACAGGGCAGATGGCAGACAGCGTGTATGGCGTCATGTGGGTGACCGGTTTGCTGATGTCAACGTAGTGGCCCATGGTGGCGGTGGGGTTATGGTATGGACAGGCGTATGTTATGGACATCGAACACAGGTGCATTTTATTGATGGCATTTTGAATGCACAGAGATACCGTGAAGAGATCCTGAGGCCCATTGTTGTGCCATTCATCCACGACCATCACCTCATGTTGCAGCATGATAATGCACAGCCCCATGTTGCAAGGATCTGTACACAATTCCTGGAAGCTGAAAACATCCCAGTTCTTGCATGGCCAGCATACTCACCGGACATGTCACCCATTGAGCATGTTTAGGATGCTCTGGATCGGCGTATACGACAGCATGTTCCTGTTTCTGCCAATATCCAACAACTTCGCACAGCCATTGAAGAGGAGTCAACAACCTGATCAACTCTTTGCGAAGGAGATGTGTTGCACTGTCTGAGGCAAATGGTGGTCACACCAGATATTGACTGGTTTTCGGAACCCCCCAATACAGTAAAACTGCACATTTTAGAGTGGCCTTTTATTGTGGCCAGCCTAAGGCACACCTGTGCAATAATCAAGCTGTCTAATCAGCATCTTGATATGCCACACCTGTGAGGTGAATGGATTATCTCGCAAAGGAGAAGTGCTCACTAACACAGATTTAGAAAGATTTGTGAACAATATTTGAGAGAAATAGGCCTTTTGTGTACATAGAAGAAGTCTTAGATTTTTGAGTTCAGCTCATGAAAAATGGGGGCAAAAACAAAAGTGTTGTGTTTATAACTTTGGTCACTGTACATATTAGAGGATGTTTTGGATGCATCCATTGCCATGTTGGTTCAGTCTAATTCCATTGTTACTGCATGACTGTGACCACAGTCCAAATTGTTTTCTGTGGTAATCAACGTTATGCCACAAATGCAATTGATTAAATTTATTGAACCTTAAACATTCCTGTAATAAAACTGTAACATTTGGTTAAAGTGTAGGTTTATTCCAAGGACATATATTTGAGATGGCAGCAAAAAAAAAAAAAAAAGATTTCTTCCAAAGTTTATCAGGGCAAAAACAATTCAGAAACCGCCTTTGCTGTTTTGCAGTGCTGACATCCCTAAACACCACTCTGTTTTTGTGGAGTAATCAGCAGTCTTACGCAGTGTGATCTGCATTCGGACCTCTCTGCTGAAACAAGCTTTTCTACAATGTGTGTGCGTGTTTAGTCTGACAGAGACAGAGAGAGTGAGATAATAAACAGAGAGCAGCACACTCCAGTAAGCGCCCTGCTGCGTGTCGGACTCTTCCTCACGGTTATAAGTCTTGTGAGGCAGAATGTGTGTTTCTTATCTGAAATGCATGCAGCAGATGAAGAGAGCAGATACACGCTCCACATACACGGTCATAAGTCACATCACTCTGCTGAGCTGGTCTCGAATGGGGGACGAGGACAGGAAATGAGACGAATGGACAAACAAACAAACAAACACACATGTAATGAATTGCTGTAACCATGGTAGCACTCAGTGGTGGAGCAACCATGATATGTGCACTTGTAGGTATTACTAAACTTCCCCGCTTACACACAAACTTTGTTGGGGGATAATTGGTATATTTTAATTAGATTTATTTTGCATGATTGCAAAGCGAAGACTGGTGCTCATCTATAAATATCTAATTTTCAGGATAGCCAAATATCACATAACAAGCTTCGTTCTATTTAACCAAACAGTAAACAGTAAAAATAGTAATATTGTGAATTATTTTTTACAATTTGGCAAAGCTGAATTTTCAGCAGCCTTTATTCCAGTCCCCAGTGTCAGACAGTACCTTACTCATTCTCTGTGGTCACCTCCTGGTAAGTTAAAATGAATTTTATTTATTAATTTGAACACATTTTATTTGAAGGTCCAATTTTCACTGTTAACTAACTTTTATCTCAATAAACTCCTAATTTGCTGCTTATTAATAGTTAGTAATGTCGATGTAACTTTAGTAATGTGGTAGTATCTAAAAACTTGGTTATGCAGAATAAGGCTTTAATATATGCTTTATAAGTACCAATAAACAGCCAGTATGCTAGTAATATGTATGCTAATAAGCAACTAGTTAATAGTGAGAACTGGTCCATAAACAATAGTGTTACCTTGTATTTTAATTGAACATTAATTGAACTACTTTTGAGTTACTTTTTTGTACTTTTTGTCCCTAGCATTCTTATTTTCAACATTACTGAAACAATGTTTAAGACCTAACTGAAATATCACTGAAATGCTCCATTTTCTGACATTTCTGGAAAGTTTACTTTTTAAACTTTCAAATGATATCTCATATAAATGTATCCATAGAAACTAGGCATTTGTAAAGTGATGAGATTTATAATGTTTATTTTAGAGAGGCTGATGAGATTTATAATGCGTCCCCCACTTTTCAGATCATTCCTGCTCGTATTACTATTATTCGTATGGTTCGAATATAATACAGCACTCAGAAATTAATTTTAACAGAGCCCTGCATGATATTGTGATGCGTTTGTGTCCTTTTTTTATTCTCTCAAGTGTCTAGATGAAAGATGTGGGTGGGTGAAACTATCCCAGAATTCATAATGAAATATCAGAAGCCAGTTTAGCAGCAGGTCTTTGGTGGTTTACACATTCTCTGCTGAAGCATCTGCTCACAAACACCTGCAGCTTTGGATTTGGCAGTTCAAGTATCCCTGGAGGAGTATCCCAGAGAAACTCTCCCAACTGACAAATGATCTCCTGCAGAGAGGAGGTGCTCTCCTCACAGTCACCTGCTGAACATGTGAGTCAATGAGTTGTGCACCATTTAGGCCGTGACACATCAAATCAACATCAAAGTACTAGCAACAAACAAAGCCAACTGTGTTGTCACCTTAACGTCGCATGCATCTGGGTCAAAAAGTTGCTCTTGAACACACCTTAAAGACACAGTCAATGGACAACTAGCATGTACGTTCTGCTCCTGTGTGAAAGAAAATAACTCTCCATATCCACAGGTGGCAGTAGTCTATATTTGTTATTCAAAATGGGAAGCAAAATGAGGAGTGTGGATATACAAACTGTAAAAAAAAGGAGTGCTTGTTTACTATTTTGATGTTGATCACTTAGTCTTCAGTTTCTTCATTCCAGACAAATTGCACGGAAATATTTGCCTACTGGAATACTCAGGTAAAACGAAGATGTAAAGTTAGTCTGTTCTGTATCCCCTCTTGACTTTGTCATTGCTTTCATCACTTTTCTCGTGCACTGGTTCACTAAACTGAACAGCCAATTAAAGTGATCTCTCTTACCGACTGACTGACACCAACATGCTCAATCAGGCAAAATGTCGCAGATGGGCCCAACTAGTGCAGACAGTGTGGAAAACCACAAAATCTGACCTTACAGATGCTCAACAATGGCCAGGCATGCCAACTTGCCAAATTCCACAAAGAGGCACAAGAAAACAGGATGTTCAAAAATCAGATCCTAGTGCCAGCCAGTCTGAAGCAAGCTTAACCAACCAACTCTTTCACAGAACAGCTTACAAAATTAAAACAATAGGACACTTATTGATAATCCCAATTCAGGAAGGAGATTGTAACTTTTGGGGTAAGTAGCCAAGATTAATGGTCAAAGAGAAGCACAGGATGACCATCACATGTAAATCCATGATAGAAATCATGAGCTTCTGCAGATTGACTTCCCCCAACTAGCAGACAAGGACCAGACTGAAATTCATTCTAAACATTTTTGACCTTTGCTCCTCAGAACACATTCTCACATTCATGTTGGGTATGCATGAGTTTGAAAATTCATGCTTTAAACGTTTCAATCAATCAGTAATTTGTAAAATTTATTATATTCTGATTATAGAAATCATGTCCAAAATGATACTCTGCAAGAGCGGAATAATATGGACCATGTGACTGATAAGATAACGTGTTGTTCCCTTCCAGGAACTTCGAGCTGCGTCGAAAACGCATATGGGAACGCCTTCAGCATGACCAGGCTCTGAATATGATGTGTAATCAGTCAAACAAGGGCGAGGCGTCACGGGCGGGGTGACGTCACGACCAGGAAGCATATAAGCACGTGCGGCGGAGCCGGCTTCAGCTTTTTGTCATTCAGCGAAGCGCTCTGTGTGTGTCAGTCTTATTTACTGTTGTTTGTCCTAGTTTTAAGTGGAAAGCATTCAGTATCATGCCAAAGCCAAGGGCAAGCTCAGGGGTGAAGCTTTCAGACCACGTTTTGAGTCGTGTGTGCATCCTTGCCCTCGCTATATCACGAGCGAGGACACACACGATTTTTGCGTGGTCTGCCTGGGTGCGGAGCACGCAGAAGCGGTCTCCGCGCCCGGAGGGCTCTCTTCGAGAAGGGAGCCTTCGCGAGCTCCCCACACGGTGCCGGTCCCGCTGCTGCCGAGGCAGAGCAGCGGTGCGCTCGTGGGGCTCGCAGGCTGATCTGGCTGGCGAGTGTGAGACGGGCATGTCCTTATCTCCTCCCGTATCCGCCAGATCTGGCGCCCCGTCTCTCGGTGTGGAAGCTGTCTCTTCCCCCGAGACGAGGGCTCAATGCTTCGTCTCTCTTCCTCTGAGGAGGTTGATGTGACGAGCGTTCACGAGGTTTCGCCGCCTCTGTCACCCCAATATGATATAACTATGAGCTTTGTAAGCTGCAGTGTTTGCACAAGCATAAAATGAATAAAGCCGGTCCCGCTTGCCTTTAAATCAGAGAGAAAAAAAAGGCAGAGCGGCGGCTGCGCTCGCAGGGCTTGCAGAAAAAAAAAAAAAAAAGAGAAAAAGGCAGATCTGGCTGGCGAGAGTCAGACGGGCATGTCCCTATATCCTCCCGCGCCTGATCTGGCGCCCCGTCTCTCGGTTCGGAAGCGGTCTCTTCTCTTCCTCCGAGACGAGGGCTTGACGCTGCGTCCTCCGAGGAGGTTGATGTGACGAGCGTTGACGAGGTTTCGCCGCCTCTCTCGCCCCAGAGGGCTACTTCTACACAGGAGCCTTCCGTTTTCCCCGATCTCCTCACCGAGGTGTCGAGATCGCGGGTGAAATCTTTTCGTCCCGGCCATTCGTTCCCGTGGGAACTGAAAGAGCGCGGGTATGCGGCGATGCCGCGGGTTGAACAGACGCTTGCGAGCTATCTGTCTCCCTCTACGGCATCGCCTTTGAAGGCTCCTGCTCTGCTTACAACATCTTTGGTGGGCAGAGGGTATGCGCTCTCTATAAACTCAGGTGGCTGCTGGGCGGGCGCAGCCTCCTCTGCATACAAGCTCCTCGCGCAAAAGGTCCTGACGGGCGAGCCCCAGGACCGTGGAGGGCGACCCCTACTGGGGTGGAGTGGCTTGCACCGCGGCACTCGGTGACCACTTCACCTCGGTGCCCTCCAGGGACTTGTCTGCTGACCCTGCCGCTGTTCCAGGGCACAGCCGGTCCCAGCGAGTATATTTCTCAGGTTTGTCCGCCCGGCAGCGCGGAGCCGAGAAACTCGCCCCAGCAGCCAGGCCACGTGCCTCCTTCCGGTGCGCCGCTTCGAGACAGCGGTCTGGCTGCACCAGAGGTCAGTCTCGAGAGGCTGATTCCCTTAGTAGAGCATTTGACAGCCTGGCAGCGGCTGCCGAATGTGTCTCCTTGGGTCCTGCAGACCGTAGCGAGAGGCTATCGTATTCAGTTCGGCGGGCCACCCCCGCCGTTCTGCGGGGTTGTTATGACTGCGGTCCGCCCCGGGCAGGCTCTGGTTTTGGAACAGGAAGTTGGTACTCTGCTGAGGAAGGAAGCCATCGAGTTGGTTCCTCCTCACGAGACCCAGTCCGGTTTCTACAGCCGGTACTTCATTGTTCCGAAGAAGGATGGAGGGCTGAGGCCCATACTGGATCTGCGTCTACTGAACCGCTCAGTCAGAAAGCTGAAGTTCAGGATGCTTACTATCAAGCAGGTCGTGACTCAAATCAGGTCCGAGGACTGGTTTGTCACGATAGATCTCAAAGACGCATATTTCCATGTTTCCATCCTTCCTTCTCACAGGAAGTTCCTGAGGTTCGCCTTTGGGGGGAAAGCGTACCAATATCGGGTTCTTCCCTTCGGCCTAGCACTTTCACCCCGCACTTTCACCAAGTGTGTGGATGTGGCACTGGCCCCGTTGCGGCTTCAGGGCATCCGCATACTCAATTATATCGACGATTGGTTGATCCTCGCTCAATCAGAGCGGTTGGCGGTTCGGCATCGAGATGTCGTTCTCGCCCACATGAAAGAACTGGGGTTGAGACTGAACGCCAAGAAAAGTGTGCTTTCTCCGGTTCTGAGAATCACTTATCTAGGCGTGGTGTGGGATTCGACCATGATGCAGGCACGATTGTCCCCTGCTCGGATCGAGTCGATCCTTACTACAGTCAGGAGAGTGCGAGAAGGCCAGTCACTCACTGTCAAGCAGTTTCAGAGACTGCTGGGGCTCATGGCAGCTGCGTCCAGCGTGATACCTTCTGGCCTGCTGTACATGAGACCCCTACAGTGGTGGCTCAAGACCAAGGGGGTCTCCCTGAGGGGAAACTCACTCCGCGCTGTCAAAGTGTCACGCCGTTGTGTCCGTGCCTTCGACATGTGGAGGAATCCTTGGTTGGAGTCCCCCCTGGAGGAGTCCCAGGGCCCGGTGTTGGGAGCTCCTTGTCGCCGCGTCTCGCTAGCGACGGACGCTTCCCTCACCGGTTGGGGTGCGGTCATGAGTGGCCACCCTGCCCGCGGTCTGTGGAGAGGTTGCCACCTGACGTGGCATATCAATCGGCTAGAGATGTTAGCGGTGTTCCGTGCACTCAAGCACTTCCTCCCAGACCTGAGAGATCACCACGTGCTGGTGCGCACTGACAGCACGGCAGTGGTCTCTTACATCAACCACCAAGGAGGTCTGCGGTCTCGCCCCTTGTACAAGCTGGCACACCAGATCCTTGTGTGGTCCCAGGGCAAGCTCTTATCTCTGAGAGCTATGCACATACCTGGGCATCTCAATGTGGGAGCAGACATCCTGTCGAGGCAGGGGCTGAGGCCCGGGGAATGGAGGCTTCACCCCGAGGTGGTGAAGCAGATTTTGGGTATTTTCGGCCAGGCCCAGGTGGACCTCTTTGCGACTCAAGAGTCAGCACAATGTCCTCTCTGGTTCTCGCTGACCCCTCCAGCTCCTCTGGGACTGGACGCTATGGTACAGACGTGGCCGAGGCTCCGTCTGTACGCCTTCCCCTCGATCGCTCTGCTCCCTGGAGTTCTGGCGAGAGTGCGCCGGGACGAGGTCAGTCTACTGTTAGTAGCACCGTTCTGGCCGGGCCGAGTATGGTTCTCGGACCTGATATCTCTCCTCGACGGCACTCCGTGGGAAGTGCCCGTCAGGAGGGACCTCCTCTCACAGGCCGGGGGCACCGAGGTGCACCCTCGCCCGGAGTGATGGAAGCTGTTGGTGTGACGCCCTGAGGGGGCACAGCTCATAGCTTCCGGTCTGTCAACTGAGGTTGTCGAGACCATCCTCCAATCCAGAGCTCCCTTTACAAGGAAACTGTACGCCTTGAAGTGGAGGCTCTTCACTTCTTGGTGCGGGGACCGCCAGCTCGACCCAGTCAACTGCCCCGTTGGTGCAGTACTGGAGTTCCTGCAGGCCCGTTTCTCCGCAGGGGTAACCCATTACACTGTTAAGGTGTACGTGGCAGCTATTTCGTCATACCACGCCCTTACCGGTGGCCAGTCAGTGGGTAGACACCCCCTGGTTACACGTTTCCTCCGCGGTGCGCTGAGGCTGAGGCCTCCGGTACGATCTCGTCCCTACGTGGGATCTGGCTGTGGTTCTGGAGGCTCTGTGCAATGCACCTTTCAAGCCCATTCAGGAGATAACTGAGAGACTCCTCACTATCAAGACAGTTTTCTTATTGGCTATCACCTCTCTGAGGAGGGTGAGTGACCTTTAGGCCCTGACTACGGCCTCTATTCACTTTGCGCCCGGTTCGGCGAAAGTATTCCTCTACCCCCGCGTGGGGTATGTTCCGAAGGTCCCATCGGTCGTTCCACAGCCGGTCGTACTGCAGGCCTTCTGTCCTCCTCCCTTCGGGGAGCCAGACCAGGAGAAGCACAACCGTATGTGTCCAGTGCGAGCACTAGACGCATACATCCACAGGTCCTCCCTGTGGAGAAAGTCGGACCAGCTGCCTGTGTGCTATGGTCCGCCTAGGAGGGGTCTTCCTGCTACGAAGCCCTCCGCTTAGTAGGTGGATTGTGGGTGTCATGGCTTTGGCATACGAGGCCTCTGAGCTCCCCCCGCCGGTGGGAGTCAGAGCGCACTCAACCCGAGGTGTGGCGGCCTCCAAGGCCTTCTGGGCAGGTGTTCCATGCAGGACATCTGCAACGCAGCTGGGTGGTCCACGCCCCTGACTTTCGTTAGGTTCTATGACCTCGACATCCGAGCCACTCCCGGCTCCTCTGTCCTTTCGTCCTGACACCAGGCAGGGACTTGTCAGTCTGGCGGCGTTGGTATCTCGTTCCCATATGCGTTTTCGACGCAGCTCGAAGTTCCTGGAAGGGAACGTCTCAGGTTACGTATGTAACCATGGTTCCCTGAAGGGAACGAGACGCTGCGTCGCGTTGCCACACTTCCGGCATCCCTGCCAGCGCTTGCTTCATGACTTGAAGCTGAAGCCGGCTCCGCCGCACGTGCTTATATGCTTCCTGGTCGTGACGTCACCCCGCCCGTGACGCCTCGCCCTTGTTTGACTGATTACACATCATATTCAGAGCCTGGTCACGCTGAAGGCGTTCCCATATGCGTTTTCGACGCAGCGTCTCGTTCCCTTCAGGGAACCATGGTTACATACGTAACCTGAGACGATTTCTGTATTGGGAGGAGAAACATAGCAACAACCCGAGCTAAGACAATGTCTAATTGGTCAAGACACCATTTGGGATGTGTCCAACAACCCAGATTAAAAACTCAGGACACCGTCAAATTTAGCTTTTAGTCATCGCTTTTTGCTTTGTACGTTTAGCCATGCTTTTAGCTTTTTGCATTAGGGCTCTTAGCAATGCTTTTTCAACCTTTTCTTGGCTTTTTGCCACCGCGTTTTGACGCTGATTTTTAGCGCTCTTTGAGCGTGCTCTGCCAGCTGCTCCTCTAAAACAATGAGGAAAAACGTCTCAGGTTACGTATGTAACCCCGGTTCCCTGAAGGGAACGAGACGCTGCGTCGACGACGCTGCAGGAACGCCTTCAGCGTGACCGCGCTCTGAACTAGAGTGTAATCTGTCCAATGGATGGGCGAGACGTCATAGGCGGGTGACATCACCGACCGGGAAGCATAAAAGCACGTGCGGTGGAGCCGGCGTTTGCTTCTAGGAATGAAGCAACCGCTCGCAGGGGTGCAGAAAGTATGGCCTCGAGACGCAACGTCTCGTTCCCTTCAAGGAACCGGGGTTACATACGTAACCTGAGATGGTCCCTTCCAGGAACTCGAGCTGCGTCGACGACGCTACGGGAAGGAGATGCCCACACCACCAGACTTCCAAGTTCCTGCTCTGTGTGTATCCCTCAGGAGCACTACGAGGGTGAAAGAACAGAAGAGCCCGGAGTGGCCCTAAGATCAAGGTCATATAACTGAACAAAGGGGAGGGGCGTGGACCAACCCGCAGCATTGCAGATATCCTGTATCGAAACCTCTGCCAGAAAGGCCTCGGAGGTCGCCATACTCCTTGGCACATACAATTAAGCTTCTGGTCGGGCTCCCCAAAAGGAGGAGGACTGAAGGCCTGCAGCACGACAGGCCGTGGTATAGAAGAGGGGATCTAGGAAATAACCCGCTCGAGGGTAGAAAAACGCTTTGGCCAGACCAGGGGCAAAGACGAGATAAGAAGGGGCCATGAAGGCCTACAAATCCCCACTCTCTTGAGAGAAGATATCGCCAAAGGAAGGAAGTCTCAAAGTGAGAATGCGATACAAAATCTCTTCAATAGGCTCGAATGGAGGTACAGAGAGCTTCTAAAACCACAGCCAGGTCCCACGTAGGGACACGGGATCGTACTGGAGGCCTCAGCGCACCGCGGAGGAAACATGTAACCAGGGGGTGTCGACCCACTGTAAGGCCACCGAGAAGGGCGTGGTAGGCCGATAAAGCCGCCACGTAAACCTTCAGACTGGAGTGAGTAACCCCTTCGGAGAAAAGGGCCTGCAGGAACTCCAGCACTGTACCAACCGGGCAGTTAACTGGGTCAAGGTGGCGGTCTCCGCACCAAGAAGTGAAAATTTTTCACTTCAGGGCATACAGTTTCCTCGTAGAGGGAGCTCTGGATCGGAAGATGGTCTCAGCAACCTCGGTTGAGAGACCGGAAGCTATGAGCTGCGCCCCCTCTCAGAGGCCACAGCTTCCCCAACTCCGGGCGGGGGTGAAGGAAAGTGCCCCCCGCCTGTGAGAGGAGATCTCTCCTGACGGGAATCTCCCACGGAGAGCCGTCGAGGAGAGAAATCAGGTCCGAGGATCATACTCGGCCCGGCCAGAACGGTGCTACCGAAAGTAGGCTGACCTCGTCCTAGCTCACTCACACCAGAACTCCCGGGAGCAGAGCGATCGGGGAAAAATGTACAGATGAAGCCTCGGCCAGGTCTGTACCATAGCGTCCAGTCCAGAGGAGCTGGAGGAACTAGAGGGGCATAGCGCTGACTCTTGAGTCGCAAAGCCAAAAACCTCCATATCTGCTTCACCACCACGGGTGAAGCATCCATTTCCCGGGCCTCGGCCCCTGTCTCGACAGGATGTCTGCTCCCTGAAATACCCAGGGATATAGTACGGCTCTCAGCGAGTGAAGTTAGCCTGGGACCACACGAGGATCTGATGCGCCAGCCGTATAAGGGGCGCGAACGCAGACCTCCCCGGTGGTTGATGTAAGAGACCCCCGCTGTGCTGTCGGTGCACACCAACACATGGTCTGGGAGAAAGTGCTTGAGTGCACGAAACGCGGCCAACATTCCCAAACAATTGATATGCCACATTAGGTGGCGACCGCTCCACAGACCGCGGGCAGGGTGGCCACTCATGACCGCTCCCTAACCAGTGAGGGATGCATCCGTCGCTAGTATTACGCGGCGACAAGGAGCTCCCAGCACCGGGCCCTGAGACAAGAACCAAGCTTGGCTCCACATGTCTAAGGCACTTAGGCTTCGCCGCGTGACCTTGATCATGCGAAGCTGGTTTCCCCTCGGGGAGAACCCCTTGGTCTTGATCAAGTTGGACGCAGCTGCCATGAGCCGCAGCAGTTCTGAAACTGCTTGACAGTGAGTGGCTGGCCCTCTTTCACTCTCTTGACTGAGGTTAGGATCGACTCGATCCGAGCAGGAGACATACGTGCCTGCATCGTGGTCGAATCCCACACCACGCCTAGATAAGTGGTTCTCTATACTGGAGAAAGCACACTTTCTTGGCGTTCAGTCTCAACCCCTTCATGTGCGCGAGAACGACATCTCGATGCCGAATCGCCACCTGCTCTGATCGAGCTAGAATCAACCAATCGTTGATGTAAAAGTGCGGGGTGAGAGTGCAATGCCAACGAGAAGAACCCGATATTGGTAAGCTTTGCCCCCAAAAGCAAACCTCAGGAACCTCCCGTGAGAGGGAAGGATGGAGATGTGAAATATGCGTGACTATCGTGACAAACCAGTCCTCGGACTTGGCCTGAGACATGACTGAAGAGTGTAAGCACCCTGAACTTCAGTCAAATGACTGAGCGGTTCAACTGACACAGATCTACCATCCTTCTTTGGAACAATGAAGTACCTGCTGTAGAACCCGGGCTCTCTTCCATGAGGAGGCCTTTTCCATGATCAGAGCCTGCTGGGGGCCCACGCACGTGGGAATCACCTCAGTGAAAGGCGGTGGCGGAGCACCTAACTGAATACAAAGGCCTTTCTCTACAGTACGCAGGACCCAATGAGATCCATTTGGCAGTAGTTTCCACGCTGCCTAAATGGTCTACTAAGGGAACCAGTCTCTCGAGACTGGCCTCTGATGTACTCAGAGCTGCTGGCATCAGGAGCTCTAGAGACCCCCGCAGGGGTGGCGAGCTTCTCAGCTCCGCTACACTTCAGGGCGGAAGAAACTGAGAACATCGCTCGCTGGAGCCAGCTGCACCCTGGAACTCTGGCAGGGTTAGCAGACTGGTCTCCCGAGGGCACTGGGGGGGGGGGGGACGGACACCGTATAATGAGGTGTAACCCGCTCTGCCCCAGAGGGGTCTGCCCTCATACATCCTGGCCATAGCATCAGGACTGCCTCAGCCGAAGCCCCCTAATGAACAAGGGTCCTCAGACCCGCGTCATTCCTAGGAAGATCAGGCTGATAGAACCAGACCCTGCAAGGCAGGACCCAAAGAGACACATTGGCAGTAGTTTCCACGCTGCCTAAATGGTCTACTAAGGGAACCAGTCTCTTGAGACTGGCCTCTGGTGTACTCAGAGCTGCTGGCACCAGGAGCTCTAGAGACCCCCGCAGGGGAGGCGAGCTTCTCAGCTCCGCTACACTTTGGGGCGGAAGAGACTGAGAACATTGCTTGCTGGAGCCAGCTGCGCACTGGAGCCCCGGCAGGGTTGGCAGACTGGTCTCCCGAGGGCACTGGGGGGAGACGGACACCCACTCTGCCCCAGAGGGGTCTGCCCTCATAAGCCCGGAGCCTTACGCCCGTAGGGCTTCTTGGCCGAGGACCCCTCAGACTTAAGAACGGTCCGCAGATCCGGCTTAACCTTAGAGGTCCCCGACCCAGAGCGTTTGCTACCACAGCCCCACCTCGGTGGGGTACGAGTAGCCACGCTCTGTTTTGTGCCTCTCTGAAGAGGGGCTGGCACGCGGCGAGGGCTGCTCCCACCCAGCAGCCCCCTGAGCTAGAGATAAGCGAGGGAGAAACCGCTGAAATGCCGCCGCCTGTATACAGGCCTCTTGGTACCTGTCGACGATGGAAATGACGGCGTCGCCGAACAGGCCAGAAGGCGCAAGCGGGGCATGCATGAGGAAGACCCTATCTTCTCCTTCATGTCCGATAGGGTCGACCACAGACATCGTTTCTTGGGAGCTCAGAGATCAGCTTATATTCCAGTCAAATTGAGCCCCATCCCTCGTCCAGGTCTCTATGCAGGTACGTCAGCTTGGTGCGCCTGTAACACTGCCATGGTGTGCAGACACGCACCAGCCTGACCTGCAGCCGCGAGCCTTCAAAGACAACGCCACGCAAGGGGACAGATAGCTCGCGAGCGTCTGTTCCATCTGGGGCATCGCTCTGATATGAATGAGAATACATAATGCACACATCGCCTCGGCAAAGCGCGCAGCAACAGTGAGCTCTCACTCAAAGGGGGAAGAATCGCACACGCGGGCTTGCACGAGCGAGAGCGCTAGATCTGGGGAATGCAGGAGGAGATAGGGCGAACCCGTCTCCAACCCGTTCGCCAGATCCATGTTGCGATCCCTGCCATCTCACTTGCCACCGTGCCTCAGCAGCGGCGGGAATGCGAGATGTACAGCGGGGAGAAGCACAATCAGCCCCTTTTCTTTTTTTTTTTTTAGAGCTGACTGCGCACTGTTCTCATTCATAATATGCTTGTGCAAACACTGTTTCATTGACGCGTCCACCTCCTCGGAGGAAGACAGGTCTAGGGAAGGGAGGAAGATAGGGGCTCGTCCGTCTTCAAGTGATTCAAGTGATTGTGCCAGGACAAACAACACTAAATAAGACTCACAACACAAATCGACAGACACACAGACAGAGTAGCGGTTGCTGAATGACAAAAAGCAAACGCCGGCTCCACCGCACGTGCTTTTATGCTTCCCGGTCAGTGAAGTCACCCGCCTATGACGTCTCGCCCATCCATTGGACAGATTACACTCTAGTTCAGAGCGCGGTCATGCTCTGAACTTTCCCGTAGCGACGTCGACACAGCTCGAGTTCCTGGAAAGGAACTCCATCTAGTCTCGTCACTCTTCTTGCTGGCTTATACTTTAATTTTTTTTTTTTTTCTGTTGAGAGTTTTATGTTCTGTGTTAAGTTTTGCCGCAACGCTGTGTTTTTGAGTTCACCTCAAGTCTGTGACCGTCTCAAAACTTAAACCAGCCCACAACTCCGCATCTTTAGCCAATGCCCAAGACTTCACTATCAACGACCACTGAACTTCCAGCCAATCAGCAACCTTTCTGCAACAATGGAAACAAGGGAACACCCTAAACAATGCAAGTACCTCCAGATTCTAGCTGAGCTGGTGCATTTAATATAAATTTTAACCTCACTGAGGAGCTCAATGCGAGGGTTAATTAAGTGATTGATCATTCTTTCCGCACTTCCTCTCTTCCTGCAACTTGTGTGCATATGTGAGTGCATGTGTTTGTGTGTTAGTTTATATTGTCTTAGATTTATCCAATAAAGTATTATGTATATTGAAAAGAGAAGTATCTTGTATTGTGTGCTTACAAGTTAATGTCTTAAACTGCTGATTTTGTTGCTGTGCTAATTAATAGTGTTTTCACTATATTTTGGATTTTAATATCCAGTGCAGAGTTGATGCTATATGGCTCATTCAGTGAATTACTGACAGATTCAATTGATCAGCCATAAAACAGTGATTCTGTCCAAATTCCCTTTAAAATAAAAAAATAATAATTCCCTTTGAGCTAAATTGACCTGTTTCCCTTACACTAGTATTTTCTCTCTTCTTACTACATAATCAGTGGGCAGGGCTAAAGAGGCAATAATGTAGAAGTAGCCATTGATTTTCTTCTGCAGTGGTAGTCTTTTATTGCAAAATAATGTCATAAGATCTAAGATGGCACCGCAGATGGCAGCTACTGTGCATTGCTCTTCACTGTTTGTACTGTTTTTGTTTGTTTTTCCTGTTTTTTGTTACTCAAATACTATCAGTTTTACCAGGGATGACCTGCTGAACATTCGGCAGAACACACCACAAAATATTTTACCAGATTTTGACTACTCAGACGTTTTGCTGGACATTGTAGTTGGCGGAGCCGTAGCTCTGATCAAACGCTTCAGAAGGACGTGCAGACGGGGGAAGCGAGCCAGTGTGCTCGTGAAGCTTCGTCAGCACGTATTTCGAATGCCGTTGCCTAGCATCCATCTGGCGAATCTCCGCTCTCTACCCAACAAAACGGACGAACTCCTTCTGCTCTCCCGGACAAACAAGGATTTTTCTAACTCTGCTGCTCTGTGTTTCACTGAAACCTGGCTAAATGGCGACATACCGGACAGCGTACTACATCTGCCTAATTTCTAGATGATCAAAGCAGATCGGGACACAAAATCAACGGGGAAATCGCGCAGCGGCGGGACGTGCTTTTACATTAATGAGAGGTGGTGTACAGATGTAACTGTGTTAAAGAAGATGTGCTGTTCAGATCTAGAAACGCTCTTCATTAACTGCAAGTCATTCTATTCCCCGCGGGAGTTCTGCTCGTTCATTCTCGTGAGTGTCTACATTCCACCGCAAGCGCACATGAGCACAGCTTTACAGAAACTCGCTGATTTGATCACAGAGAGTGAGCAACAACACCTGGACTCTGTTTTAATCATTCTCGGGACTTTAATAAAGCAAATCTCTTCCGTGAACTGCTAAAATACTGACAGCATATCACATGTCCCACCAGAGACAGTAATATACTGGATCACAGTTAGACAGTGATAAAGGACGCATATCACTCGGTTCCACAAGCAGCTTTAGGACTCTCTGTTCACTGTTTGGTTCATCTTATTCCGTCCTACAGGCAGAAACTTAAATCTGCAAAACCTGTATTAAGAACTGTTAAAAGATGGACTAATGAAACAGAGCGGGATTTACAAGCCTGTTTCTCGCTCACTGATTGGACTGTTTTTGAAAATGCTTCCAACGATCTGGACGAGCTCACAGAGACTGTAACATCTTATATCAGTTTCTGTAAGGATATGTGCATTCCTACGAGGACTCATTTAACTTACAACAATGACAAACCATGGTTCACTGCAAAACTCAGACAGCTCCGTCAGGCCAAAGAAGATGCTTACAGAAAGGGGGATAAAGTCTTGTATAAACAGGCCAAATACACACTGGAAAGGAGATCAGAGTGGCAAAGAGGAATTATTCTGACAAGCTAAGTGTAGAACCTTATTGAACCAAGACCAAACAATTATAGAATCTTGCATGCCAAAGCGGAAACTTAGACAATTCCCTTCCCTTGAGTCCGAAAGGGACCAAGCCTACTGACGCCTCCCTGTCTAAGAGGATAACCATCGTCTTATCTCCTGAGACCCATAAAAACAGGAGATATTTGAGAAGAACATCTGGATGTCTTTAAAGAAAAGAACCTTCAATGTTCGTGACCGGTTTACCATGAATAAAGTCGAACAGTACAAAGCCCGTTGCATCTGGAAAGGATCCAGCACAGACCAGCTCTGATAACTCCTGATCGTGTAACGCAGTAATTCAATGATCGTATCAACCAGGAGAGACCGTTTTACAACCGACGTCCGAGCTAAGGAAATCTCTCATGACCTCAAACAACTCTCCTCTCTCCCTTTCGCCCTCCCTGCATTCCAAAGGAATGCGGCTTTGTCTCTTGTGCAAAGAACACCCAAACTTTTATTGACTCTCTGCCAACAGATATTTCTTTATTCCTATTTCTATTAAAGCAATATACTCAAAAGCAATATGTACAATATATTTACAATATATATTCAGGTTGTATTTCATGAAATTAAGCTTGCTGTGTTATTGGAACCTATAGTATTGCGTTAATCTTTTGATGTCTAATTTTTCCCGATCACTATTGTTTAGTTTCACATGCTTGGTGTGATTATTTAGAATTTAGGATCGTTTAATCTATGGCTTAACCGCGTAATAGATACAATTGATATGTAATGGGTATGCAAAATACTTGGTGTTTGATTTCGAATGAAAGTTGATCTCATCAGCAATAATCTGGTGTGAATGGAAATTGTCTTTTATCACCATAAGGTATGATTACAACATGTATAGAAATCTGCTTTCAATAGTTTCTTCATGTGATAAAATAACTGGGCAGATAATTTGCGTGGAAAACTGAGCCGTGCAGGGTGGGGCTCCGCCCTACAGAGACACTTGGGATTGGATCAAACAGCAAAAGGGGTGGACTGAAGTCTGCCCGTTAAAAGACAGACACCCACCTTTGGGAGTGCTCTTCGCTCTTTTTGCTTGCTCGTGTGCTGTCTGAAACTTCGGCTCCTGCTCTGATCACGCTGTTAAGCGCTTCCAGCCATTAACATCTGGCCGAGCATTTGAACAACTATCAAGACTTAGTCAAACTTCTAAAGAAACTTGAACATCTGAAGCCGTAAGAACTGAAACAAACTTCCTAAGAGCGTCATCACGTCAGAAAGAAGTCAACCAACCACCGAAAGGTATCTCCAGTGACATCACGCAACAGCGATTTCAGCAGCCAATCCACACCCGGGGTTCCCTCAAACAGGAAAGGAACGGAAACAACTTAAAGAAAGCAAAATCAAACAATTCTTCCTAATGCTACTGGAAACTGGTTGCATTCATCTTTAAGTGTTCCTTAAAGTGCGAAGTGCAAAGTTCCTTGTTTGTGACTCCCTCAGGTTGAAGTTAGAGCATTCTTGAGAACGAGCATTAGAACCTTAAACTCTCTTCATCTCAAAACAATTAATTGCAATGTGTGTGTTTGTGTGTTACATATTCTGTCTGTGTTATGTTAGCTTAGAAGTGTGTAGAGTAGTAAATAAACTTTGAATTTATTAAGAACTTTGTCTGGTGCTGTGTAATTTTCAAGTCTTAAACTATTTGCCAAAGATTGCGTTACCTATGCTTATGAATTTTGATAAAGTACTATTTGGTTTGTTTTATCGTTGGCCACGAATAAAATAAAACTGAATTGTTAAGAGATGACGTACTGATTTTAATGCTTGCTGGACAAGTCGTTAATGAGGTATCGTTAGCAAGGTATAAATTGGACGTTTTGATTAATATCAATTAATCATGTAAATATCAATATCGAATCTTAAGAACAGATTCCCCAAAAGCTAAATTAAAATAAGGGCTAATCCTTTACATTAGGAATATTAGGATGCCTAAAAACCTGTGCTGATCAGCTGGCCCCCATCTTCACACAGATCTTCAACAGATCACTGGAGCTGTGCGAAGTCCCCTCATGCTTCAAACGCTCCACCATCATCCCCGTCCCAAAGAAACCCAAAAATTACTGGAATTAATGACTACAGACCTGTGGCTCTAACGTCTGTGGCCATGAAATCATTTGAAAGACTGGTTTTGGCTTATCTGAAGGACATCACTGGACCCTTACTGAACCCCCTGCAGTTTGCCTACAGAACAAACAGGTCTGTGGATGATGCTGTCAATATGGGACTGCACTTCATCCTGCAGCATCTGGACACACCAGGGACTTATGTGAGTATCCTGTTTGTGGACTTCAGCTCCGCTTTTAACACCATCATCACGGACACCCTTCAGAATAAACTGTCTCAGCTCTCCGTCCCCACCTCTGTCTGTCAGTGGATCACCAGCTTCCTGACAGACAGACAGCAGTTAGTAAAGCTTGGTAAATAAAGGAGTCACGGAGAGGAGAGGACGCTGGAGTTTGCTGTTCGCCGCTTCTCCACCGCTTCTTCTTCTTTTTTGCTTCTTTTTCTTGGTTTAAACAGCTGTTTGAAACGTTCGAAAGTCATCTACTTAAGTCTTGTTTTGTACAGACTGTTATCAAATTGAAGGCTGTCTACTTTACTGTTACATCGTTCAAAATCGGCAGAGTGTTCGTCATTCACTGTTTGTCAGTGGGCAAATACCTGGATCTGTCTGTTGTCTGCTGCTACTACGAGGTTTACTCCCTGGGCAGCCTTTCAGCTGTCCCAGTTGTGGTGACTCTTGTACTTCATTGCCATGTCATGGAAAAAACTTTTGTTGCACTTGACAGTTTTGACAGTCTCTGCCTGGCAAATGGCTAGCTCCAGCCGAACTTATCTGGTGACCGGCATGAGGCTTAAGTATTCCATCCCGCAGCTGCTAAATTTGAACAACCACACAGTGGCTCCAGCGTGCATTGCAGCCATTAAAGGACTTGGACTCCTGCGCCGACCGCGTTACATCCACAGAAGCTCCCGTCGAAGGTTTGTCTACCATCAGTCTGACTGCTCTGCCTCAGAGATTCCATCCATCTGGACCGACGTCGCACGTTTGTCACATCATCAGAGCAACATCGCTTCCGGTGTTAGTAAAATGGGAATTACCGCGAGACTTCAAAATGCTAAGCTGGACCGCACGGGAAATAATGTGAGACTGTGTTACATTGAGCAGGACATAAAACGTGGAGTGGATCTCCGTGTATTACGGCCTCTACAGAGATGCATTACTTCACCAATGCTCAAAATAGAACTGTTTAATGCACAATCCCTCACAAATAAGTCATCCTTTATACAAGACCATATCATGGAAAAGGGTTTGGACTTTATGTGCTTAACAGAAACATGGCATCAACCTGAGGTCTATTTTACATTAAATGAAGTCTGCCCCCCCGGTTACAGCTATCTGGAGAAAACTCGCACTACTGGTCGTGGTGGTGGCCTAGCTGTAATATATCGGCAGCAAGTAGAGTTATATGCCCTCCCTTTGCCAACACTGTCCTCGTTTGAATGTTTTACTTTTAAATGTAAACCTCCTTTTTCTATGACAATACTTCTCATTTACCGCCCCCCTAAAGTAAATTCAGTGTTTATTTCTGAAATTCATGACCTTCTTACAACACTTTGCTCTACCACTGGTAATATTGTAATACTTGGAGATTTTAATATTCATATAGATACTCCCTCCTGCAATTTTGCGGTTGAGTTTTTGCAATTATTGGACTGTCTTGATCTCCAACAACATGTTGATGTCCCCACACATTCTAGGGGACACACATTGGATTTAGTTATCTCAAACTTTGCCCCCATTAGTAATCTTCTGGTGTATGACTTGGGTGTGTCTCACCATATGGTCATTTCAATGGAGTTGCCACTCCCTTGTTCCCTAATCAAAGAGAAGCGTCAAATGTGTTTCAGGAATTTTAAGAATATAAATCTAGACTCCTTAGCTATAGATCTTCAGCATCTCTCCTTTGCTGATTCCTCTTCAGTTACTGAGTTAGTTGACTTCTACAATAGATCTTTGAGTAGTCTCTTAGATCTCCATGCTCCAGTCAGAACTAGAACTGTCACCTTCTCCCGTTCAGCCCCGTGGTTTACCTGTGAGCTGCGAAAGATGAAGGAAGCCGGACATGTGCTTGAGCGGCGTCTTAAAGTCACAGGACTCACTGTTTACAGACAGGCCTACAGGGAGCATCAGAAGGCATATGCAAAATCCTTGAGAGATGCTAAAACACGATTCTATTCTGGAATCATTAACAATAGCCCTAGAAACTCAAAGCAGCTGTTTTCTACTATAAATCACATACTTAAACCGCAAGTTCACCCTTACTTAGAAGCTACAAAAGAGAGATGTGATAGCTTTATAATTTTTTTTAGAAAAAAAATAGATACCATTCGTTCTTCTCTGTCTAGTTCCTCGGATTTGCCTGTTTTGACTGCCGATTTGCAGCATGAGACTCCCCAGCCTCTCTGCTGTTTTTCTGACATCTCACAGCGAGAGGTTGAGGACAAAATCAGAAAAATGAAACCATCAACCTGTGGCCTGGCCCCTTTTCCTACAGCCTTGGTGAAATCTAACCTTTGTGCCATAAGTCCTCTGATTACTAAGATCATAAATAACTCCCTCCAGACTGGTTATGTACCACCTGAATTAAAAACTGCTGTTATCAGCCCACGTCTCAAAAAAACAACTTTAGATCCAGAAGTTTTTGCCAACTACAGGCCCATCTCTAACCTTCCATTCCTTTCTAAAGTGTTGGAAAAAATAGTTGCTGCACAACTTCAGACCCATTTAGAACAAAATAATTTGTTTGAGAAATTCCAGTCTGGTTTCCGCTCTGGCCACAGTACCGAAACAGCTCTGGTGAGGGTCACAAACGATCTGCTGATGGCAGCAGACGTTGGTTCTCCATCTCTTCTCATCCTTTTGGATTTGACTGCAGCTTTCGACACTGTGGACCACAACATTCTTTTGTACAGTTTACGTCACACCATCAGTCTCTCTGACTCTGTCTATAGCTGGTTTTCATCTTACCTTACTGGGAGAATGGAATATGTTGCCTTGGGAGAGGCTAAATCCGAGACATATAATGTCTCCTGTGGGGTCCCACAAGGCTCAGTACTTGGCCCGATTTTGTTTATATTATAAATGCTCCCTCTCGGTCATGTCATCAGCCGGCATGGAATATCATTTCATTGTTATGCTGATGACACTCAACTTTATCTTAAGATCAACTCATCCTCTTCTGCTGCCCTGTCATCTTCCATCATGGCTATTTGCTTGGAGGAGGTTGAGGCCTGGATGAGTCAAATTTTCCTGCAGTTGAATGGCTCAAAAACTGAAGCCATTCTAGTAGGTACTCCTCACCAGATCCAGACATCTGTAATTTCAAGTATTACTTTTTCTGGCGAAAATATTTCACTCTCAACATCAGTAATTTGGGTGTTAAAATGGACTCTCATCTTACTTTTGAGTCTCATGTTTAACAACTGTGCAAAACTTACTTTTTCTATCTTAGGAATATTGCTAGACTTCGTCCTATGCTCACTCTAGCAGATGCGGAAAAGCTTGTCCATGCTTTTGTTTCCTCCAGGCTGGACTACTGTAATGCGCTCCTCATCGGGATCCCTGGCAAAAGCCTACAGAAATTGCAGTACATCCAAAATAGTGCTGCCAGGATCCTGATGAGGGTACGGAAATACGATCATATCACACCAATTCTTAAATCACTACACTGGCTTCCAGTTTCATTCAGGATTGTTTATAAGGTCTCTCTCCTTACTCATCAGTGCATCCATGGCGATACCCCATCTTATCATAAGGAACTCCTTACTCCACAATCTTCCAAACGTACACTCCGCTCTGCTTCAGCATATCTATTAAAAACTCCCAGGACTAAGCTTCGCACTATGGGAGATCGGGCTTTCTGCTCAGCTGCTCCGAGTTTGTGGAATGCCCTTCCTGATCATTTGCGGACTCCACAACCTGTCAATGTTTTTAAAAGTGGTCTCAAAACTTACCTTTTTAGTAAAGCTTTTAAATTATTATTTATTTTTTTTATGTTTTTTCTTGCTTTAATCTGTAGCACTTTGGGATTCTGTGTGAATATAAAGTGCGTTACAAATAAAATGTATTATTATTATTATTAAATCCACATTCAGCACTCGTGCCATCAGCACTGGAGGTCCTCAGGGTTGCGTTCTCGCCCCACTGCTTTTCTCCCTCTAGACGAATGACTGCACCTCTAAAGACCCCTCTGTCAAGCTCCTGAAGTTTGCAGACGACACCACACTGATCGGCCTCATTCAGGATGGTGACGAGTCTGCTTACAGACAGGAGGTTAAGGAGCTGGCTGTATGGTGCAGTCTTAACAACCTGGAACTGAACACGCTCAAAACTGTGGAGATAATCGTGGACTTCAGGAGAAACCCTCCTGCACTCCCCCCACTCACCATCATGAACAGCACTGTAACAACAGTGGAGTCATTGAGATTCCTGGGCACCACAATTTCTCAGGACCTGAAATGGGACAATCACATCGACTCTATAGTGAAAAAGGCCCAGCAGAGGTTGTACTTCCTTCGCCAGCTGAGGAAGTTCAACCTGCCACATGAGCTGCTGAAACAATTCTACTCTGCCATTACTGAATCCATCCTCTGCACTTCAATGACTTTCTGGTTCAGCTCAGCTACCAAATCTGACCTCAGAAGACTACGGACGGTAGTCCGGACTGCTGAGCGAATCATTGGTACAACCCTCCCCACTCTCCAAGAATTGTACTTATCCAGAGTGAGCAAAAGGGCAGGTAAAATCACTCTGGACCCCTCGCATCCAGCACACTCCCTCTCTGAACTGTTACCATCTGGTCGATGCTACAGAGCTCTGAGAACCAGAACGACCAGACACAGAAACAGTTTCTTCCCTCAGGCAATTCATCTCATGAACACTTGACAATAAAACGCGGAACACACAACTCTATTATTTATTCACCACACTTGCTTTTTTATTTATCTAATTTTTTCATTTCAAATTTGCACATATCAGACATGTACACACATAATTGTCTATATTATATACTGTGTTTTTGCTGTTTTGTACATTGCCTATTTGGATATTTGTATTATTCTTTATTATCTGTGTCCTGTCCTGTTGCTGTCTCTCTGTTGCACTGTGGAGATCATGTCACTAAAACAAATTCCTCGTATGAGTAAACATACTTGGCCAATAAAGCTCATTCTGATTCTGATTCTGATAATGCGACAAATTCAAAACAAGTCGTTTGTCAGCTTGGTTTGAATAAAAGCTGTTTTTGAACTAACAAGAAAGTTTTGAGTTCTGAATCTTACATGGTATTTTTTATAGTACTTTGATATGTCAAAAGATCAAGGAAAATCTGCTCTCTCAGTTCGCGACGCCTTTAATTGAGAATGCTATTTAACTATCAGGCAGAAGTTTCATTCCTACAACTTTGTTGTGATTCCCATTTCCAAAGAAAACTAGAAAGAGGAACTGCAGCTGCTATACTTGTGTTACAATTTCTCCCGTTTGCTCTTCATTAGCTCTTACATGAAATCCTCCCGAGTACCTTAAAACCTAAAAGTGTCTCTCTCTGTGAGTCCTCAGTGACTCTACAAACCTTTCATGAAGAGCTCCTCATCAATCAGTGAGCTCAGTAATGAATAGAGATGAACACAGAGACACATAAAGCACTGATGATCACAGCTACATAATCCTGAAATTTACCTCATAAATAATGGAGAATATTTGTTTCTCATCGCTCACATCAAGATGCTGCATGCATAATATATTATAATTAGAGAAGGATCAATTAGAGGCCATTTTTCATTTGTCAGTTGTAAAATATGTCTCTATATTTCACTCTAGGTGAGAATGAGGCTGATTTGCCTTTTGTGTGATAAATCAACATACTGTAGACTTGAAGATTCAGCCTCACTGTTGGCGTTTGCTAAGTCAAGCATCACTATTATTACTCAGAGTTAGTAATTTGAACAATCTTCTAACCCCATTGTTTAATTCCACAAATATGAATGATGCCTTAAATCATATGGATTGTTGAAGAGAGGTGTGTACGTTTCTAAGCATCCAGGCTTATGATTTTCATCTGAAAGACCATGACAACAAAAATCCCCTATGGGATCACTGTCAGTTCGATACAAAGATGCAAGGTTAAATTCATACTAGGGGGTGAGGGGGGTCTAACAATCTACTGGTGATTCTGCTACACTATAAGAGAAACGTCGAAAAGTGAATTAAAAGTTAATTATACATGAACTGGAATGAATTGAAAGTCAAATTTCTGGTAGATTTGTTAAATGGAGGCCCAATTCAGCCCCTGCACACATAACCTTGCTCAAACACATGCACAGGCTACATGTCTGGTGTTTAAAAAGCATTTTAACTTTCACCTTATTACAGTTTTGACTGTAATACTGTAAGACTGGATGAGGAGTAAATATGACATTTTGGACAATAATAAAAAATAAGGAAATAAAATGCTGTGTTAACTCTTTGCTAGTTCATTTGTGTTTATAGTTTCTCACATGTACACTAAAATGATCTAATTTCAACTGTAATAAAGTAAAATCAAACATAAAATAAAATAGCTAGTTTTTCATCATCTTATTTTAAATTTTTTTCTCATCATTTATGTATATTAGGGTTTTATATTACATCTTGTGTGTCTTACCATAATGGTGTTTTTTATGTTTTTTATTAGTGTATTTGACACTAGGAACGTTGATTCTGGTAACCAAAAAAATAAATAAAAAGGAATCAGTAAATGCATTCCATAAATGCTTTTTGCAGCGTGTATCTTAACCACAAAATGATGAGATTTATGTCTGTAATAATAATAAAAAAAAATATTTGTGGAAAGTACCAGCAAACATTACTCTGTTTGGTCTATTATTACTGCTGTCACCATGAGGGAAAAACACAATTATGGTAGATCCTACGGGACTTGGATAATAATCTAAAGGTCAATGGTTTAAATCCTAGAAGGGATCATGTGTAAAATGAGACTAGGATCTGCTAACACTAGTGTGCTCTTGAAAAAGGCACTTAACTAAAACACCAGTTAAAAGTGAAGGTGTTGTGAATGTCCTTTACTTTGAACAAGACCGCATCTGCTAAATTACATATAAAATTGGGAGTATATGTGCAGTGAAATCAGTAGAAAATGCTCAAGTATTATCTTTAAAGGGATAGGAAATTTTATTCACCCTAATTCCTCTCCAACAAAATGTGTTGTTTTTCAGAATGCAACAGCTGTTCGTTTCCATATCATGACTGGTTGCCATCAGACTCTGAAAAGGTACAAAACAAATACTGGTAATGCACTATGCACAATATTTCAAGACTTCTGAAACTATACAATACCTTCGTAAAAGAGTGAAATGCACAAAACACGTCATATGTTTAATGAGTCCACTTTTTTTATCTTGGAAAAGAACAAACTACAAAATATCTCCATTTTAACAATAGAAAGTCAACAGAAAACATGAGTGTGAGTAAAGGATGACATTGTAATTGTTGTGTGCACTATCACCATGCCGTTCTCTCCCTCTGAGTGATTTGAAGGGCTGTGTGAAGTTTGCGTGTATGACAGGCTGTCGTGTAGGAACCATCTGTGCAGTGGCGTCCCTAAACTCTTCTGAAGATTTCACGTCATCCAGTCAGTTTAATGTTGCTTTGATACTGCTTTTTTCCATTCCTGTTAGACAGTAATCGCTTTTTGTTTGCTGTCAATCTGTTACACAGTTCACATCGTGATGCAAGCTTCAACACATTTTCATTTCTGACCTTATCAGTCACAGCACTCATTCGCTCGAAACTCATCGCATTCTGACAATGACAAATATGATGCATTCTGTTTACTGTCATTTTAGCTCCAAAATGTGAACAAAATATCATCAGATGGTGATACATGTTTTAGTCACAAAGATTTTGTGAGAAACATCTAGCTGTATTTCTCAAGGGTCTATTGATCTAGCTAGCCTTTTTATAATGGAATTCAAATTTACTACTTACTTAGACCCTTGTGGAAATGAAGTGTATTAAAAGTACACTGTAGTATACTTGAAAACAGTGCACTTTCATGACTAAGTACACTTAAAAAGTCAAACAAAAAGTGTAAAAATGTGAAATATGCTTTAGAGAACTTGTTTTGATGTGTTGACTAACATGCTAAAACATGTAAAGTACTCGATTTTAATTTTACTATACTAAACTGCAACTCCATCATTACAAAAATAGAGCTGGGTAGATTAGGCCTACTTACAAATTGTAGTCCATTACTGATTACAGATTACATAATGAAAACTGTAGTTAGTAATGCAATCTAGGTTACGGATTTTAGGTAATGTATTCTGACTACTTATTGGATTACTTTAAAATTACTTTTATCTAATTGTTTTAGACTTAGCATTAAACATTTCCATATTAATATAAAAAAGCTAAGTTTTTTTATATATATATCAACATCATAAAATGCATTCAGTTATTGAAATATTAACTTCCTCATTTGAGAATCCGTGCATTATTATATATATATATATATATATATATATATATATATATATATATATATATATATATATATATATATATATATATATGCAATGACTATGTTCAAGGCAAAAACAATTAATTTGCATTTCTCATTCCCGCATTATATGAATAAACTGTCCCGCTACGGTGAGATAAATGCACAAAGAAGGCAAAGATAGATGCAAATAATCCACAATAGGGCAAACACAGGACGGACAGGCAGGATGCACATGTAGGGACCAAGTAGACCGGACAAGGGATCACAGGACAGACTGAACTAAGGCTACGTCCACACGAAGCCAGATTTCTTCCTATCCGATCTTTTTTTTTGCCTCAAATTCCGTAAACACGGAGTCGTCTCAGGAAATATCTGCGTACACATGGAATCACTGAAACCGACTGAAAACGATGTAGTACACATGCCAGACCAATATGTGGCGCTGTAATTCTGCCAAGAAGACTTGGACCATGTGCGTAAACCTTGCGTGCTGAATACAAACTAACACACAAAGCAGAAGATTTTGCTTTAATAAAGCTAATTAGCTCAGTAGGTTATGCAGCACGAACACAGGCACGTAGTCTGACATTGTTGTTGTTGTTGTTGTCGCTGTTATGTGACGTAGCGGTGTCTGATTAGGGGCGAGACGTGGGCTGATGACGTCATCGTTTCAGAAAATATACGGATTCGCCGTCCACACGAAAACGTGAAAACGGCGCATTCAAATTTATCCACCCTGGGACCCGGTTTCCGGTTTCAAAAATGATCGGTTTCACTCTTCGAAAACGCCGGATTTGTGTGGACGAAACGCCTATACGGTAAAAAATGTATGCGTATAAAGCGAAATGCGTCTTCGTGTGGACAGGGCCTAAATACACAGGCAACTGAAGGTAATTAACAAGACACACCTGAACCAAATGACAATCATCAGACATAGATGGAAAATTAGGTCACACAGAGTACATGGGGGGAGAAAACACAACAGAATGTCCAAGGGTGTGACACAAACATGAAAACAGCAATTACATTACACACCCAAAGTCTTCCACGTTTGATATATTTTTGTTCAGACTTCCAGAATCAATAGTCAGTAAAGGTCAATCTGGATATGATGAAAACAGTATTTAACAGTCTAGTAACTTGCATAATTATTTGTCAGATGACAGGTAATTAGTTGCTACCCAGCACTCTTTAGTTTACAATAAATGGTTATTTTCACAAGGAGGTCTAAACTGTATACTACACACTATTCCTTAAAAATATTATGTGAAACATTAATTTCTTATACGGTTTCACTACCGCCGCATATAAACAGCATAACTCAAAATAATGTTCAACTATGTGAACAGAACCATTCTTGATAACTTGTGTTAAAATGTCTTAACATTTGGCAGTCTGATCAAATGATGAGTCATAATCACAGTTCATGATATGATTCATTCATCGGATGGTCAAGTGGACTCAACTTTTTGATGAACGTTACCCACTCATACATAATAAAATGATTTCAGTATATACAGTGCACTGTAGATATATTATATACTGCAGAAATAGTAAGAGTAGAAGTATGGCAGTTTGGTATTCTGAACAGCGCCATTTTCTGTGTTTATGGCCTCCGTCACTATTGTTATTTCATATCGATCCACTGCTGCCACTGCCATAACGACAGCTTTCTAAACAGGGCCAGAAATCTTGAGCGCTTTACTAAAAGGCCTTTGCATTGATTTCCCAAATGTCATTTTGCTCGTAATGACAGTTCATTCATTTTGAAGTGCCTTAACCATTGAAAAAGGGCAATCAGTCTTGTAATTCGACAACAGGAAAGTCTACTAACATTATGTCTAACATAACCTTTACCCTTTTTATGCAACTTGTTTTGAGCCATTTTGTCTGTTTTTTAACTGGGGTTTGACACAAATTTTATCAAGCGGACATGTGTGAAATATAGGAATAAGAGAGCATTGTTATATTGCACCCTGGTACACCCTATTCCACAATGTGGAGATCCATGTATCTGGAGATTTTGTGCTTCTCTATCTATGAAAGTGCTGCAGACAATCTGCACTCCATGAGGAAATCTGAGTTACGGTGCTCAACAAAGGTCAGAATAAACCAGGAGAAGCGTTGTTAACAATATAGCGCAATCACTGACATCCTATCTGGACAGAACTGGATTTCCCAAAGGACCTCTGAGTACGAATGCTGTAAGTAGCTACTGTAGATTCAGGCGAGGCAAAACCTGTAATTTGCTCTGTAGTTTCCTATGTTGTTTGAGGAAAACGTTTGATTTGCTCTAGCTTAAAACCACCATCTTCCCACTGCTGAGAATCCACATCTAATTCCGTTGGGCTAAAACATCAAGCTACAATATTCTCATTGTCTAAAGGCCCGTTCACAACAGGAATGATAAAGATAAATATATAAAAAAATCATTCTCAATATTAAAGAACAGCAGAGTTCACACCACAACTACTTTTTTTTCTAAATGCACAGAGAAACAATATCGTTGGAATAACTTTCAGAACGATTTTTGTCCAGCTAATGAACAATACAAATTTTGATTTTTGAACATAACACTTGTTACTGATATATCTTGTAGTTCACTTAGTGGTCAGATGTTGATTCTGCTCTGAGTGAACTGTTTAGTGAAGGAGTCTTCAGACTGATTCAAACTCCTCTCTTGAGTTGAAAAGCCTATTGAACAATGTATTAAAATAACTAGCTTATAATAGTCATTTGTTCATGAATTGAGGCACACTGGTTGCGTGTTAAGTTTATGATTCACTAAGAAGAATTGATTCAGTCATTTGTTTGTGAATCACACTATACGGAGTGCACTCAATCATGCTTAATTGTAATGAAAACAATATCAAAACAATGCAAACTTGAATGGGTTTCATTTTGAAGCTTTTAGAAAACTGCAGTATTAGCTTAATGTGCAATTTAAGGTTGTCAAGTAAAAAAGCATGCATGAATATAGAATGTAGCGTGTGTAGGCATTTAATACATTTGAATGTGTCTTATTCAATAATGATTTAGAGCTGGACATTTTTAAGAGTCTTTTTTTTTTTTTTTATCGATAACACATTGCAATTTAATATGCAGTGAGGTCCAAAATGTTGATCTTAGTGCGATATATGTTTATTCATACTACAACGGGACTTTTGTCATGCCATACCATTTATGCATTTAGAAGATGCTTTTATCCAAAGTAATTTACATTACAATAAAAGGTAAACATTTCATTTTATCAGGAATCAAACCCATGACCTTAGCATGATTGTAGAATTCCTCAAAGCTTTCGATTCATATATGGAATTCATTGTTTACTTCTACAACAGGCAAAACATGAGGCATTCTGGGATATCTGATAGTGATGATGCCACTTTGCCTTCATCAGCATCCTCTAAGACACCTGCTGAGAACAGAAACTCATGCAGCTCTGAGACACATAAGAGCTGCAAGCTTCTCTCCTCATCAAAGCTTTTCTTCATAAAAAAAATGCCAGTAATTTTTCGGGAATTCCAGTTTTCTGAATAGCCATTGTACTTTGAGGATCAATAGTAGTGTTAACAACTTATGTTGCTCAATCCATAATAATCAAGACTTATTTTGAAGCGCAAACCCATGTGTTGATTTCTCAGATGATAATCACTTAGCTTGACTTCATGCTATCTACTGAACTGAATGACAATTATGTTTCCAGCTTTGCACTTTGCTTAATTTTTGTTGCTGTATTCCATTGTTATTTCTAAAATACATGACGTTTGCCGTATGAATGTTTCATTTGGTCCAATTATGCAGCTACCCAAGGGAGACGTATTCATATTACAAGAAAGATGCCTTAGCTTTGTGAAAGAAAAAAGAAGGAAAAAGTCTTGAATAATTGCTTGAGCGTTTGTTAGAAAATAGATTAGGTTTTGCCTGCTTTTTAAAACACATGGTTTTGTCAGTTTTCATAACTATTGAATTGTGCGAGATTTGGGAGGCAGTGGCCGCAAGCCGCCTCCTTTGCCCCATTGCTGTTTTCATTGCCATCTTTATGTATCTGTCTGTGATGCCAGTAGAAGGTTGTTTATTTCAGCTCTCTGTAGGTGATATAGGGCTCTTGGATCTCCGCAGGGGTAAAATGGATAGATACATAAATAAATGAGAGTGTGAGGAACTCAAGGGAGAGAAGATCTGTAGCCCTGAGCTCTAACTTCAAATAGTCAATGATTCCATGTGAAACCTCATGTCTTCCAATAAACCTTTATCTTCCATACTGCAGTCATCTCGGCCTGCCACACCACACTGGAGCTGCCTATCATGCTCTGAGGCTAATGCTGCCAGGAAATTTCTTGTTAATTCTTGCCAGTAATTCACAAGAGAAGCATTCATTAAACCAGCATTCGTAAATAGCTTTGTGAAGATATTGTTGACATGTGCTTCTAATGGTGTGTATGACTCTTGCATAGTGAAAATACAGTACATGTTAGCTTGTGAATTTAAATAGGTTCCACAGGGGGTGTCAATCTTCTTTGTCAGTTGACGCCATATTATATGAAATATTTATTTGAGGTTCCTCACACAAAGCTGTCATGTGACTTCAGAAACTTGATTTTTTAAATTTTTGCCCTTTTGGAGATTGATATGATCTGTTGGTTTTATGGCTGCAAGCTTATATTTCAATAGAGGTAGATCCTCTACCGAAAGTGACAAGTCGATGCATTCATCAAATAAGGTTGATTATCTTTATTTAGAATGAATATCCAAATTTCTATTTCTATTTCTGGCTGAAGTGTTCATTCAAATAATGGAAAATGGCTATTGAATGAAGTAAATTTATTATTTTATTATAATGCCAATTTGTAACATCATATACACTCACAGTGGGGGATGCATAAAATGATTTATTTATTTATTTTTGCATTAGCAAAAGTGTATCTTATAATTGTATCTGGTGACAGTTTCTTAAATCACCATTTTCTTTTATTTGTTTTTCGTACCACATGTTTATGCCGATAGCCTTGTGGGCAGCACGTCAATATACAGCGCCGTTGCGCTTCCCAAGTTCAAGTCCGGACTCATGGACCTTTCCCAATCCTGTCCCCTTCTCTCTCTCTCACTTCGCTTCCTGTCCTCTCTACATTGTCCTATCAAATTAAAGGAAAAAGTGGCAAAAATTAAAATCTATCCAACGTTATCTCATGACCAATTCGTACATATTTTACGAGGTAATATTTTTCGTGCGACCTCACTCATACAATTTTGTACGATTTGTCTACACCCCAGTAACAGATAGTTTTAGGGGCGGGGTTAGGTGTAGGTAATTCGTACAAATTTATATGAATTGTGCAACTCGTAAATTACGTACGATTTAGTAAAAATCATATGAATTTGTAAGAGTGAGGTCATGCGAAAATGTAAGAATAAGCCACTTCGAAAAATATTAACGAATTGCCGTGAGATCGGGCTGAATCTATCATACTTCCTTTTAGGTAATACTGCCATGTGACAGATACATTAAAAATGACAATAATTCAATCTGTCACTCAATAAATGTGATTATACTGTGCATTACAGAATATATAAACTTTATTAAAAAAAAAAATCCACATCAATTACCTATATACACGTATAAGCATTAAATTAAATTAAAGTACATTCATATTTTTGGCAAATATGCTGGAAAAAGAACATCTAGAACTTACTCAGATCCATTATGTATTAGCACCTGAATTATTTAGTATTCTAATTAAGTTCAATAAAAATAATTTAATAGACCAGGCCAACATGCTTCCGTCTAATTGTCCTTCTAACCTTCACAAGAACTGGAGTAAACAGCCAATTCATTTCAGAGTTTAATTAAACCTGTTGGGACAAATCCCTAGTGCTACAGACCATGATATTCAATACTTTACTGCCATTTCCCTGCATCCACAACATCCTTGGATAACAAACTTTGAAGATGAGCAAAGGTCATATGCTTGTGTCATTGAGTGAGACCTCATCATTATGTCCTACTTTAATGATTTGCCTCAAGAGTTCATCAAAAGAAACACAAGCAGACATCATCCACAAAAATCAAATCAATGTCTTGTTTAATTTTGCCTTGTGTGATTTCATATTCAGTTCATTATTTATTTTAAGCAGGCACTTTTCTTGCAAAGCATCTAATAATTCATTATGTGCAATCGGCAGTTTCACTGGAGCTAATTGTCCTCAAATTAATCCTCACAAATCCTGTCAAGGACATGGTCATATTTCACCCTGAATGTGACCCTGGACCACAAAACCAGTCATAAAGGTACATTTTTCAAAATTGAGGTGTATGCATCACCTGAAAAGCTGAATAAATAAGCTTTCCATTGATGTATGGTTTGTTAGGATATTTGGCCAAGATGCAACTATTTGAGGTAACACTTTAGAACACTGTTCCATCATTAATGAATAACTACACAAGAACACATGAGTAACGCAATATTAGCACTCTAATAATTATTAGCAAGTAACAAGAAACTCTGATTAATGAATTAGTAAGTAATAGTGCTTAGTCGAATATGGTAGTTCATTATTAGCTAATCAGTAACTATTATTTTTTCATATCTCCTTAAGAACTACTAAGAACTACTGTATACAGGTTCATAATTAATATGAATAATACATAATGTATAATTAATTCTAAAGTAAAGGTAATGGTAACCCAATAGTAATGACTCAAGTATTACCAAATTCTTCAGAAGGACTTGCTAATTTTCTGGATCAGTATTCTAAAGTAAAGATCATGATAACTTTCTAGTAATGACTGAAATCATTGTAAGCTTTTGAGAGTGCATGTTGTAAAGCATTGGATAGTAATTATTCAGGTGGTACTACATCCTTCTAAAGGAATTACTAAATTTCTGGATCAGTATTCTAAAGTGAAGATCGTGATAACTCCCTATAGTAATTACTGAAGTCATTGTAAAATTTTAAGGTTTTTGTAAGGTTTTGGTTAGTAATTCATTTTGCTAGATTTGGTAACACTTAAATTATTACTAGTGGGTTACCGTGATCTTCACTTTAGAATACTGATCCAAATCATTAGTAGTTTCTTCAGAAGGATGTAGTATCACTTGAGTCATTACTATCCAAAACCTTAAATATATCTCAAATGCTTAAAATGACGTCAGTCAATATTAGGGAGTTATGATGCTTTTCACTTTAGAATACTGATCTAAGTAGTTAGTAGTTCCTTTAAAATAATTTGATAATTCTTGAGTCATTACTAGTGGGTTACCATGATCTTCATTTTAGAATTAATTATACATTATGCATAATTCACATTAATTATGAAACTGTATACAGTAGTTCTTAGTAGTTCTCCAGGATATATGAAAAAAAAATTGTAGTTATTGATTAGCTAATAGTGAACTACTAATTTCAACTGAGCGTTATTACTTACTAAATCAATAATCATAGTTTCTTGTTAGGTAATAGTAGTTACTACAATGTTAATAGTGCATTAGTCACTTGTTCCGGTGTAGTTATTCATTAACAAAGGATCAGTATTCTAAAGTGTTACCCTATTTGAAAATCTAGAATCTGAGGGTGCAAATAAATCTAAATACTGAGAAAATTGCCTTTAAAGTTGTCCAAATGAAGTTCTTAGCAATGCATATTCCTAATCAAAAAATAAGTTTTAATATATTTACGGTAGGAAATTAAAAAAATATGTTCATGGAACATGATCTTTACTTAACATCCTAATAATTTTTTGCTTAAAAGAAAAATGGATAATTTTGACCCATACAATGTATTTTTGGCTATTGCTACAAATATACCCCAGCGACTTAAGACTGGTTTTGTGCTCCAGTTTCACAAATCAAAAGAAAGAAATAATAAATTTGATTTTGCATAATTAAAAAAAAAAAAAAAGCGCTTAAGTGTAATGCAAAATAAGAAAAAAAAAATCTTATAGGTCATAACAATAAGCTTGATTTTCTTTGTGCAAAATATAATTTCTAATGTATTTTCTGTTGATTTTGGGGTGTTTTATTGACAGACTTCATGAAACTTATGCTCTTGCATGTTTACATTATTATTTAAATGAAATCCAGATAAGTTATTTTCCCACAGTTGTATTATTTTAGTGTTTGTGAGGACCTTGAAAGTAGCAGTAAATCTTTGGCATTTAAAAACAGTGAAAAAATATAGAGTTGAAGCAATTTATGTCAGACCTCTGTCGTGTGTGTCATGAGTTCCCGCCTCTTGTTTCCATATTTGATTTGTTTCCTGTCCTTGTGATTATTACTTTCAGCTGTGTTTTAGTTATTGTCTGTAATTAACCTGTGTATTTATAGTCCTGTCTGTTCAGTTTGATGTGGTCTGGTCTACTTGTGACTCCCCGGGGTTCCTGTCTGTGTCAGCCTTGCCTTGTCTTGCCCTGCCTTGTTTGGATTTATTAAAGACTGTTATTTTTAGTTTTCTCCTCGTCTGCGTGTTCCTGTATCCTCCTCGCGTGTGCACCGTGACAATTTATACCTCCATGAACGTTCTGCTCCTATGAAATCAATAAGATTTTACACAGCCCGTGACCCAATACAAAGGACAAGTGGTTTGGAGAATGGATGAATGGATGGATTTTACACAGAAAAAAAATATGTGTGTTTAAAAGCTACCATAAATTTCACTCCATTCCATTCTGCCTTGTATCCAGGAGAATAATCACACTGATATATAAGCTTCATCCCAAGGAGGAGGAATTCATTCCACACTCATCCATACAAGTTAAACAAGCCGTAAGAGCTGTGTTCATTTCCGCTCAAATCAGATGTGCTCTCTCTAGCTTCTCCTGGAGGCAAGGAGCAATTAAATTGAGCTCCGTGCAGCCGCTGAACACTTGAGGAAGTCCACCTAACACAATCTGACTGCAGCTGCCGCACGACTCCACTGGGAAAAACATGACTTGATGATTTGCAGTACTTGGATGTCATGTGTGACCAAATTTAGAGTTCTGCAGTCTCTAAAGACACCTTGAAAGGCCACGGACTGTCACAATAAGCCTCATTCTCAGGGATTCAATCTTCTTTATAATCAAACTTCATGACCGAAGAGCTGACAGGAAACGGCACATCAGACTGATGAATAAGTTAATAGATTTGTATCTGAATACATTACAGCTGTATTTTAGAGTATAAAGTGGAGTGTATAGTCATATTGAGTGACATGAAGGGAAATTAATGTCACTATTGAGAACTGTAGCTGTGGGCAGCTGAATGTGACTGCATTAAACTTCTCTACCCTGCTGAGAACAAAAGCACCTAAGTGCCTAACCTGTAAATATCCAATGTCACTTTGTTAAATAGTGGGACATTAATATTGGACTATTTCAGGTGATTAGTTCAGTTAACACTTTTTATTAAAAGGAGAGTTGGAGGGATAGGAAGGAGTTTGGATGGATGGTTATGAAAACGGGAAACTATATTTTTAAAGAGGGCTTTGTTCAAATATGATTTTTTTTCTGCTGGGTGAAAATTACTTTTTTTTTTCATGGTTGTTGGCAGTACTTTGATGATACTTTCTGATTTGTGTACTGATAAGCACTTTTGAGTGAAAATAGATGCAAAAAAAACTATGTCAGCAAAATTAAATAAAAATGCTGAACCTGGCTTTATCCAGTGTTCCCAAAGACATCAATACACGGACCCACTTTATATTAGGTGGCCTTAACTACTATGTACTTAATTTAAATTAATCATTTGATACAATGCACTTATTGTGTACATACATTTTATTACATTGTAGTTCTATTTTTAAACATACCTATATGTAATTACATCTGTATTTAATTTCTGTAATTACATTTATAATTACACTGTTGACCCATCCCTTACACCTTAACCCACCCTTAAACCTACCCATACCACCAAACCTGTCCCTAACCTTACCCATATCCCACCTCAGTAGCAGCAATAGTGTTTTGCAACACAATATGAACACAATAAGTACATTGTACTTATTGTTTGATGTAAGTACATAGTAGTTAAGGCCACCTAATATAAAGTGGGACCCAATACACTGTTCAGGTTCAAGTCCATTGACATTAATCTACTGTCTGCACTTCATGGTTCATTTGTTGGTCCAGATGGCGGATTTGGAATTATGATTGGTCAGATCGCCTGTCAATCATACATCACGGTGAATTGGGGAAGTATGGAGATATCTATCTTGTAAAACTGACTGGTAAAACCTGTGGTGTCTTGTCTTTAAAAAACTGTCATAATTTACTAGTTTTAATGTTGTTCAAAAACTTTAAGACTGTGTTGACTCATCAAACTCAGCCATACGTACTTTACACATGAGAATAAATCTCACTGATTCTCATGCGTCATGCAGCACATCTTAGCTGCCGCTTATTGAAGTTCTCTATACAGTATTTTAAGCAAAATGCATTTAATTTCATTTTTTTCCTGCTGGAAACAAGACTAAATATCTTACGTCATTTCGCTTATCTAGTAAATACATCTTTATTTGAAAATGTTTTGATATTTTTTACTAGAAAATGCTAAGTAACATAAGCCTATTTTTGCCCGGCTGGACATGAAAATGATAACTGTGTCGGTCTGAAACTAGCAAAAAATATATATTTTCATACAAATATATTAAAAAATACAAATTACATGTATATCTAGCTATTTATAATGATATAAACATAACAATATATTAATATTAATACAAATAATCTATTATTAAGTAGGCTAACACCAGCTTCATCCAAAAGCTGAAAAATGCTGCCTTCTGAGCATTTCAAGGTAGGAAAGCATCAACGCACGTCCGAATGCAAAGTTAGCTTCACTTTCTCTCTCATAAGGTACCTTCATCTGATCAATTTATGAAGGCAGCATCGAGGTACCCTTCGCTGCCTTTGATATTTCACAATCCTGTGTGTTCTGTTCCGCTAAAAAATAAAGTGTTAGCTAAAAAATAAAGATGGTGTCTGAAAGTTGTGTTTGGTGGTCAGTTTGTGTGTAAATGTATAGTTTGACTAACTTTTTGCACTTTTGATGTTATTTCTTGTGAGAAATCAGTATTATAGTGATTAAATATTTCTTTAGTTAATATCAAAACTTCTTTTTTGTTTTTGATTATTAAACCGTACACTGCCACAAAAGCCAGTCCAAAAACAGGTTCATGAGGTGCCTTTGTCCAAAAATGCTGCCTGCAAAGTCATTGCCTGGTAAGACAGCGTGGCAGCAAGTCAGCTGACTAGATTTTTGGGATGCATTCACCATTAAGGTCCTATGAAGCATTTTCAAAGCATGGTTTTTTATCGAACCCTATAAAAAAGTTTTTATTTGGCACCAAAAATGGTTCTGTTATTGTTACAAGGTGAAGAACCATTTTATGGTACAGTTTAGAAAGACTGTCTGTAAAATTGTTTATTTTTTTTTAAGTGATAGTAAAAACTTACATCATTACAAAATGATTTTGAATAAATAATGTTCTTTTTCAAGTTTTTATTCATCAAATATTCCTGAAAAACCACCATTTTTTGTTTGTTTTGTTTTGTCTTGATTTTTTTGTTTTGTTTTTTATCACTATATATGAGACAAACAAACAAGAACAAAGTAAAGTTTCAACAGATGTGTTTTAATGAAAGGCATTAAGAAAATTAAAGCCAATACAGGGGAAAACAATCAGACATTTTTCAAAGCATGATTGTAAGCTGATGCAACTTGATTAGATGCCTTGACAACAATGATGATGAAGATAAGTAATAAGATGGAACCAATAATGATGGCAGCAATATTGAGGTGGCGAGCTTTGGTGCCATAGGACCGTGCCATCGGGAAGTTTCCAAGCAATCTGCTGTCCCTGGCCTAATACACATAAAATATGTAAGGTACTTGTAAAGCAGCATGACAATTATATAATTGCATATATTTATATTGCTTACCTTTATTGAGTTGTAAAAGGCCCCAAACCCAAGACAGCAAAAGTTACAGAAGTGAAGATTGAATGTGGAGAAAATGATATCATCATTGAGAATTTGGTCAGGCATGGACACTATTACTGGCTGAGCAGTGTAGGCTGTACCATCTTGCATTGGGATCCCCCCAGGTGCTGAGTAGCTCTGCATTGCCGTGTCAATTCATTACCAAGGAGTTGATCTCAGTGATGTTTTCAAGTGCTCAGCCTCTTTTATAGAGAAGTTTAACTGGTGTGTGTATGTGTTTTGCAATGGAACACTGGGCGGAGTTAAAGGGATAGTTCACTCAGAAACAGATGAGTAGCTGAAAAAGAGTAGTTGGTTTTTTGTTGTTTGTTTGTTTTTTGTGCGATTTGAAATTGATCATGAAATTTTCATTTTTGGGTGAACTATCCCTCTAAGAAACTGCAAAGTCTTTTTTTTTTTTTTTTTTTTTTTTAACATAGACACATACCAACAACTTATGGAAGCCCATTTCTGTTACTGACTAAAAAATAAAATAAAGTTGTTGCGACTTTTTATCTACAATTCTGACTTTTTTGTTGTTCTCAGAATTGCAATTGCGAGGAACAAAAGTAAGAATTGTGAAACAGAAAGTTGCAATTTTGAGAAAAAAAGTCGGAATCACATGATATAAACTCGCAATTGCGAGAAAAAAAGTCAGTTGTGAGATATAAACTGGCAATTCTGACTTTTTTTCTCAGAATTGCATAATATAAACTTGAAATTGTGAGAAATTAGGTCAAAATTGTGTGATATTTTCAACAGGAGACAGATCTGAATTGCAGGCAGGCCAGTCTAGTACATTCACTCTGTGTGTATGAAACCTCTGTTGTAGCACACACAGAATGAGACCTGACATTGTCTTGATCTAATATCCATGGACTTCCAATGAAAGAAGTCATCTTGGGGGCAGTATATGTCTCTGTGCAATTCTAATATATGCCTCTATGTCAATTGTACCTACACACATATGCCAGTCACTTATGCCATCTGCACTGCTGCACCACCATGACATACATCTGCTTTTGAATCTGTTGCTGGTGAGAGTTTGGATTGAGACTAGCTCCAGCCCAGAGAACCCAGCAGCATCACTGTATAGAATTTCTCCTTGAGTAACAGAAATTTAAGTTGCATTTCTTAATGCAGTGGCAGACTAAGTGACAGTGGTTTTCAGAAGAACTCCTGAGCCCATGGTGGTTCCTTACGCAATGCCATCTCAGTGCTCAAAGGTCATGCATATTCAACTGAGGTGTCCTGCCTTGCCCTAAGCCTACTGATATTTCTCTGCATTCCCTGAATCTTTTCACAATATTATGCATGGTAGTTGGTGAAAGAGAAAAGTGTTTTTTGAATAGTTTATTACTTCTCTCATTGAATTAGGCGCAAAGTGATGAGCCATGATCCAGCTTTGCTTGCAAAGATGCACTCCTTTTTACCCAAACATGATAGATACTCTCACTTATCACCGATTCACCTGCTTATTTTGGACTGCTTGAAAGCCGTTTTATTTTGATATTTTATTTAGATTTTCACTTTTATTTAGCATTTTTTTTTGGAGTTGGTCAGTGAAAATTTTGGAAATCTTTTCTCTTTGTACTTTTGTACTTAATTAAATAAAAGTTAAAGAGAATTAACAAATCACAGATTCTTGATTTCATTGCATTTTACAAAAAGTATACCAATTTTTTTTTCTGATTTGTGGAGTAATTAAGGAAAAGTACACTGAAAAATTTTTTTTTTTTTTTCTGTCGCAAGTTTTTGCACATATTTTTTCAAGCAAAATTTAAGTATGGAATTAAGTAAAATCGTACCAGGTTACGTATGTAACCCAGGTTCCCTGAAGGGAACGAGAGCTACGTCCGAAGACGCTATGGGAACGCCATCAGCGTAACCGGCGCTCTGAATATTTTATACAACAGTCTAATGGATGGGCGAGGCGTCACGGGCGGGGTGACGTCACGACCAGGAAGTTATATAAGCACGTGCGGCGGAGCCGGCATCAGCTTCAAGTCATGAAGCAAGCGCTGGCAGGGATGCCGGAAGTGTGGCTCGGGACGTAGCTCTCGTTCCCTTCAGGGAACCTGGGTTACATACGTAACCTGGTACGTTCCCTTCCAGGAACTTCGAGCTACGTCCGAAGACGCTATGGGAACGCAATACCAACGCCGCCAGACTGACAAGTCCCTGCCTAGTGTCAGGCTGAAAGGACGGAGGAGCCTGGAGTGGCTCTGATGTCGAGGTTGTAAAACCTGGCGAATGTCAGGGGCGTGGACCACCCAGCAGCGTTGCAGATGTCTTGCATGGAGACACCTGCCCAGAAGGCCTTGGAGGCCGCCACACCTCGGGTCGAGTGTGCTCTGACTCCCAACGGCGGGGGAAGGTCAGAGGTCTCGTACGCCAGATTGATGGCATCCACTATCCACCTGCTAAGAGTGGGCTTCGAAGCTGGAAGACCCCTCTTAGGTGGACCAAAGCACACGAGCAATTGGTCCGTTTTTCTCCACAGGGCAGCTCTGTGGATGTATGCGTCCAGTGCTCGCACTGGACACACGCAGTTGTGCCTTTCCTGGTCGGGCTCCCTGAAGGGAGGAGGACAAAAGGCCTGGAGTACGACCGGCTGTGGTACGACCGTCAGAACCTTCGGAATGTACCCCGTACGGGGGTAGAGGAAGACTTTCGCCGAACCGGGCGCAAAGTCGATATGCGAAGGGGCCACAGATAGGGCCTGGAGGTCACTCACCCTCCTCAGAGAGGTGATAGCCAGCAGAAAGACGGTCTTAATCGTGAGGAGTCTATCAGTTATCTCCCCGAGAGGCTCGAAGGGTGCTCTGCCCAGAGCCTCTAGTACCACGGCCAGGTCCCACGTGGGGACACGGGGTCGTACAGGCGGCCTCAGCCTCAGTGCACCGCGGAGGAAACGTGTAACCAGGGGGTGTCTGCCCACTGACTGGCCACTGATAAGGGCGTGGTACGACGAGATAGCTGCCACGTAGACCTTAATAGTGGAGTGGGTTAACCCTGCGGAGAAGCGGGCCTGCAGGAACTCCAGAACTGCGCGGATCGGGCAGTTGACTGGGTCGAGCTGGCGGTCTCCGCACCATGAAGTGAAGAGTTTCCACTTCAAGGCGTACAGTTTCCTCGTAGAGGGAGCTCTGGATTGGAGGATGGTCTCGACAACCTCGGTTGACAGACCGGAAGCTATGAGTTGTGCCCCCTCAGGGGCCACACCCACAGCCTCCAGCACTCCGGGCGGGGGTGCACAAGGGTGCCCCCGGCCTATGAGAGGAGATCGCTCCTGATCGGTACCGGCCACGGGGTGCCGTCGAGGAGGGAAATCAGATCCGAGAACCATACTCGGCCCGGCCAGAACGGCGCTACTAACAGTAGGCTTACCGCGTCCCGGCGCACTCTCGCCAAAACTCCCGGGAGCAGAGCGATCGGGGGGAAGGCGTACAGACGAAGCCTCGGCCAGGTCTGTACCATAGCATCCAGTCCCAGAGGCGCTGGAGGAGCTAGAGAGAACCAAAGGGGACATTGCGCAGACTCTCGAGTCGCAAAGAGGTCCACCTGTGCTTGGCCAAAGACCTTCCAAATCTGCTTCACCACCTGGGGGTGAAGCATCCATTCCCCGGGCCTCGGCCCCTGTCTCGACAGGACGTCTGCTCCGACGTTGAGATACCCAGGAATGTGCACAGCTCTCAATGATAGGAGCTTGCCCTGGGACCACACAAGGATCTGGTGTGCCAGCTTGTACAAGGGGCGCGACCGCAGACCTCCTTGGTGGTTGATGTAAGAGACCACTGCCGTGCTGTCGGTGCGGACCAGCACGTGGCGATCTCTCAGGTCTGGGAGGAAGTGCTTGAGAGCACGGAACACAGCTAGGATCTCTAGCCAGTTGATATGCCACGTCAGGTGGCGACCACTCCACAGACCGCGGGCAGGGTGGCCACTCATGACCGCACCCCAACCGGTGAGGGAGGCGTCCGTCGCTAGCGAGACGCGGCGACAAGGAGCTCCCAGCGCCGGGCCCTGGGACAAGAACCAGGGTTTCCTCCACATGTCTAAGGCACGGATACAGCGCCGTGATACCTTGACAGCGCGGAGCGAGTTTCCCCTCAGGGAGACCCCCCTGGTCTTGAGCCACCACTGTAGGGGCCTCATGTACAGCAGGCCAGAAGGAATCACGCTGGACGCAGCTGCCATGAGCCCAAGCAGCCTCTGAAACTGCTTGACAGTGAATGGCTGGCCTTCTCGCACTCTCCTGACTGCCGTGAGGATCGACTCGAGCCGAGCAGGGGTCAAACGAGCCTGCATCGTGGTCGAATCCCACACCACGCCTAGATAAGTGGTTCTCTGAGCTGGAGAAAGCACACTCTTCTTGGCGTTTAGTCTTAACCCCAAATCTTTCATGTGGGCAAGAACGACATCTCGATGCCGAACTGCCAACTGCTCTGATTGAGCAAGAATCAACCAATCGTCGATATAATTTAGTATGCGGATGCCTTGCAGTCGCAACGGGACCAGTGCCGCATCCACACACTTGGTGAAAGTGCGGGGTGAGAGTGCTAGGCCGAAGGGAAGAACCCGATACTGGTACGCTTTGCCCCCGAAAGCGAACCTCAGGAACTTCCTGTGAGAGGGAATGATGGACACATGGAAATAGGCGTCTTTGAGGTCTATCGTGACAAACCAGTCCTCGGACCTGATTTGGGACACGATCTGCTTGACCGTCAACATCTTGAACTTCAGCGGTCTGACTGAGAGGTTCAAGAGACGCAAGTCCAGTATGGGCCTGAGCCCTCCATCCCTCTTCGGAACAATGAAGTACCGGCTGTAGAAGCCGGTGTGCACTTCGTGAAGTGGAACCAACTCTATGGCTTCCTTTTTCAGCAAAGTGTTGACTTCCTGTTCCAGGACCAGAGCCTGCTCGGGGCGGACCGTAGTCACGCAGACCCCGTTGAACCGCGGGGGCGGCCCATCGAACTGGATGGAATAGCCAGCCTCTACCGTGCGCAGGACCCAGAGAGACACGTTCGGCAGCCGTTGCCAGGCCGCCAAACGATCTACTAAGGGAATCAGTCTCTCGAGACTGACCTCTGGTGTTAGAGAAGGAGCGTACCGGAGCGTACTCTTGCTGGAGCGTACCGGCAGGGGACGCGTAGTCTGGCGGCTGGGGCGAGTCTCTCAGGCCCGCTGAGATCACAGGCGGTAGAACCTGAGGATAGTACTCGCTGGGACCTGCTGTGCCCTGGAACTGCAGGGTTGGCAGACAGATCCCCGGAGGGCACTGAGGGGAGACGGTCACCGTGAGCTGCGGTGTGAGTCGCTCCACCCCAGTAGGGGTCACCCTCCGAAGTCCTGGGACTTGCCCATCAGGACTTCCTTGCCGCGGACCTCTTGGCCGCCAAGACATCCCTCAGGTCTGTCTTGGGTTTTGAGGCCCCCGGCGCGGAGCGCCGCTGCCCTCGGCTCCGCCTCGGGGGAGCACGAGAGGCGACGCTCTCCTTCTGCGCAGCCCTGTGCGAGGAACTAGTATGCGGAGGAGGCTGCTCCCGCCCAGCAGCCTCCAGAGTTAGAGAGCGGCAGGGGAGGAACCGCCGAAACGCCTCCGCTTGCCTACGGGCCTCCTGAAACCTGTCGACGACGGTACCCACGGCGTCGCCGAACAGGCCAGAAGGCTGAAGCGGGGCGTCCAGGAGACCCTGTCCTTCTCCTTAATGTCGGACAGGGTCAGCCACAAATGCCTCTCCGTTGCCACCATAGCTGCCATGGAGCGGCCGATAGCACGGGCCGACTCCTTGGTGGCGCGGAGAGCCAAATCGGCGGTTCTCCTGAGCTCTGAGATATCCTCAGCTCTGACATCCCCCAGCTCATCTAAATCCTTCAGCAGTTCGGCCTGGTACGCCTGCAACACCGCCATCGTGTGCAGACACGCACCAGCCTGTCCTGCTGCCGCATACCCCTTGCCCACCAGGGATGATGTGGTGCGCAGAGGCCTGGTGGGCAGGGTAGGAGCCTTCAAGGACGATGCTGTGGAAGGAGACAGATAGCCCGCCAGCGTCTGCTCAATCCGGGGCATCGCCCTGTATCCACGCCCGTCCAATTCCCGTACATTACCGTAGTAATCTGACGCGGGAATGAAAGGGCGGGATGTATATGGTTTCACCCACGATCTCGACACCTCGGTGTGGAGATCGGGGAAAAACGGAAGGCTCCTGCGCAGAGGTGGCGGCCGCGAGCGCAGGAAACGCTCGTCCAGCAGGCTGGACCGCGGCACAGTTGTTCTCTCGGGGGGCCAACTGATGTCAAGCTTGGCCACTGCCCGAGTTGCCACCTCCAAAAGCTCCTCGTATTGGGGCGAGAGAGGCGGCGTAACCTCTTCAACGCTCGTCACATCAATCTCCTCGGAGGAAGATAGACGAAGCGCTGAGTCCTCACCTCGGGGGGAAGTAACCGCTTCCCCGAGAGACGGGACACCAGATCTGGCGGATACGGGGGGAGATAGAGACATGCCCGTCTCACTCCCGCCAGCCAGATCAGCCTGCGAGCCCCACGAGTTTAGCAGCCGCTCTGCCTCGGCAGCAGCGGGGCCAGCACCGCGTGGGAGGCTCGCGAAGGCTCCCTTCTCGAAGAGAGCCTTCCGGGTGCGGAGTGTGCGCAGCGGGAGCCGCTCACAGTGCAGGCAACCAGCTCCCTCGAGAGCTGATGCCGCATGCTCCGCACCCAAGCAGACCACGCACAGGCTGTGTGTGTCTCCACTCGTGATGTAACGAGGGCAGGGACTGACACACAACCTGAAACGCGATCTGGGATCGCCCTTAGTCTTTGCCTTAGCTTTAGGCATTTTTCCCTGGCTTTCCAAGACAGACAACACCAAATAAGACTCACAAGACAAAGAATCAGACTGACAATACACAGAGCGCTTGCTGAATGACAGAAAGCTGATGCCGGCTCCGCCGCACGTGCTTATATAACTTCCTGGTCGTGACGTCACCCCGCCCGTGACGCCTCGCCCATCCATTAGACTGTTGTATAAAATATTCAGAGCGCCGGTTACGCTGATGGCGTTCCCATAGCGTCTTCGGACGTAGCTCGAAGTTCCTGGAAGGGAACTACTTTACCAAGTTGTGTAAAATTAACAAATGAAATAAGTTAAATTAACATAGCCAATTAGAGTTTGATGAGTGGGTTCTACTTTTATTATTTATTTATTTGATGTTAATTCTGCAATACTCAAGTACATTTCACTCCGTCACGGTTTGTAATCTTTACTCTAACAACTTTACACAAAAACAAATCATGCTATTAAAGTATGTGGTTCACTTACAAACATGTAAGCAAGCAAATTAACAGCATCTGATCCTTTTTTAAACCCTCTGGCCCTCTTCGTTTAGGAGTCACACCTGCCTTCTTCGCGGTCAAAAGTGACCGATGCCTTGAAATTTAACTTTTTTTTTTTTCAGGAAAATCAATGTAATATATTTTTGTTCAATAATATTTTTTTATTATTATTCATGATTTTGAGGGAATTTTATGATACTATGCAATATTTATACAATTTTAATGAGCTATTTTCTCCATTGGAATTCATATGTATTTTTTTAATTTTTAAATTTCTTTTTTTTTACTATTTTTTAATAAATGCAATATTTCACATTAAAATAGTGAAGGCATTTAAAATCCAATTTTTTTTGAAGTGAGAATTGGGCCATCTGAAGGCATTAAAAAATAAAAACTTATGTAATGTTGTAATGTTGTACGCAACTGTAATGTTGCGTAACCTTCTTGTATTAGCACCCTATATAGATATATACAGAGGCTTTTGGATTCCTGTTGTTTATTAGACATAATTTTCTTATTTTTTTTAGGTTTTGCATTTAGATGTATATCTAGACATTCTAAAAGATTAGATGAGGTGAGGCACAAGCCGCGGAGGGACCAGCCGTTGAGGCATGAGCCGCGCAGGTACCAGCTCTGCGGTCACCAGCTCTGCAGTCACCAACCCTAAAATTGTCTTACCAGCTAATTTCTGTGTGTGTGTGTGTGTGTGTGTGTGCGCATGTGTGGGTGTCTATTTTGCACTCCTTGATTGCACAGTCACCCCTTGATTGCTGCACACTTTTTTGTTCTGACCAGTGACTGATTTGTAGTTTGTACCACCAAAAGATTCACTGACTTTTCAAATTTGTTCGTATTTCCCATTCATTTCCTATGTCGGTCATTTTTGACCGTGAAGAAGTCAAGTGTGACTATTGTTTTTTTTTTTTTTTGACCCTTTAACATATCCGAATCATGTCCATGATTTTTTTGTGTGTTCATACTGCTAATGTGACAGAAGTCACCAAGTGTCATCTCATTCTGATGAAGCTAAGACTTTTTAAATTTCAAAATATAAAATGTTTCGGTCAAAAATTACCGAAGAGGGCCAGAGGGTTAAGATAACATGTCTACTTAATATAGTTACTACCCAAATGAACACAGATACCTCAATACTTGGCACACAAATGCACAACGATGGTAACAATCAGTGGATAGTGTTAAAGTATGAATTGCTAATTTTGAGTAGAATATTGACTCCAGATGACACAAAACTTTAATTTCTACCAGCTTAAATTGAGTCGTAATATAGAATTTACTCCTTTTTTTTAATTCTTGCCTGAACTAAATTAAATGTAGTATTTACTTCGTCACAAAATCTTTTTTTTCAGTGCGTATGTTGCAATGAAGCAAGCCAAAGTGACTCATGCTTGTGCATACTTGCACCTAACCACAGTGTTGAGTTTCCCACGTCTCTCTCATAATAACATGGAAATAGCTCTTGTTATCTTCTTCACAAGTTACAGACACTAGCAGAAAAACAACATCCTGTGTACGTCATTCACACTAAATGTTTAACACTGCAAGTCACTGCAGCAGTACTGCTGATCTTCCTTAGATAAACAAGAATTGTACCTCTGTACAGGATGTGCAAAGTTGTATCAGCACACAAGCTTAAAAACATTTTTAACTTTTTAATACAGAAACCCTTTTTTTTATGCAATTAGAAACATTTGTATAGCTATCATAATGTATCAGGTTGCATGAGAAGTTAACACATTATAAAGTTCAGAATAAGAAACAAAGTCACACTGGGAGATGGATCCATAGTAGTGCTGTCAAACAATCAATTGCGATTAATCAGCATCCAAAATAAAAGTTGTTGTTTACATAATATGTGTGTGTACTGTGTATATTTATTATGTATATATAAATACACACATACAGTATATATTATGAAAATATTTACATGTAATTATATATTTATATTCTTATATTTTATTTTATATAAATATATATTTCATATATAAACATGACATATTTTCTTAAATATATGTGTCATGAATCCATCAGCGGTCACTCTTCCGTTACATTGACTGTCACACTACACAGACTGTTACATGTCACTCTGGACTAATCATGCATTTCACTGATTACACACACACACACACACACACACACAGCTGCATCCAATTAGACACGCTTTATAAGCCCTGGACTTCCACTTTCGGATTGCCGAGTATTGTTCTGTGTTTATCACTCACAGTGATAGCTGCTTTACGAAACCATTCTGAGTTTTCTTAGTCTAAGTCTAGTTTAATCCTGTTTATTGCCTGAGTCATTCGTGTCTTGAGCCTAGCCTGTGTATCTCGTTTCTTGTCGGATTTATGCCTGCCCTGAAGTTTATAGTCTGCCTTGGATCTCTCTCTCATTTTGTCGTTTGGACTCCGTTTGCCCCTGACTAGATTATTATTGTGTACCTCGATTATCTCTCTTTGTTTTGCCCCCCTGGAATATGTTTGCTGCTGATTGACCCCGTCTATCACTGGACTACTCTTGTGTCTTGCCCATGCCATACCAGTTTGCTGTTGTTTTACCCAACCTGTGTTTTGACTATGTCTGTGAATAAAAGCTTGCATATGGATCCGCACGCCTCTCATCTCGTTCGCCCTGTTACAGAATACTCGGCCAAACAGAGCCCAGCAACTTTTCCAAGGAACATTGCCCAGGTATGGACACGGCAAGAATTTTGTTAGACCTTAAACAAGGCCCGCTATTCTGATCTACCGGACTGTGTTTTGATAGAGTTTTTGTGTGATGGCATTAATCAACCTCTACGATCTGAGCTTAGACGTGAGGGTCCGCGTTCGTCACTCGCTCAGTTAATGGATTATGCCTTGTTGACTGTTGGCTCAACTTTTTTAATGTTTACTATTAATGGAAAGGATTATTTTTTTTACAGAAAAAGTAACTGACCGTTCGCAAAGAGCTTTACTGACAGGCGATCTGACCAATCAGACGGCGGATATTATGTGCCGCCGCTGCTATCCGCCATCTTGATCGACTGAATTGAAACTTTTTCAGTATAACTAAATATAAAAATGTGCGGAGGGTTAAGCTGTACTGTTGTTGGTTGCCATGGTAAAGGTAATAAGCTAAAGTAGTCCTTTAAAATACTTGTTTTGCGTACAGCGCTGTATGCATGGCTTGCAGCGCTTAAGTTAAAGTGTTAAATAATAAAATAATATGTTAAAACATTTGCTCTTATCATTCTGTGGATAAAATCCCGTGGACTTCGCCCTGATTGGGAGCTGTTTATGCACGTGTGTTCATCTGTTTACGATGCAGCTAACCTCGCGTCGCTTCATATCATCTTCCTACTCATTAAACTATGACAGGTCCTTTACTGTAAAAAGACAGTCACTGCGACACTCTAAAGTGATGAACCTATGATGCTATGTACTTTTTTAAAACCATTTTTATAGGTTTCATGTTATATTGTCAGCTCGGAAAATATGTAAATGCACATACAGTATCAAAGCTGTATGTGCATTTACAATTTGAAATTCTCCTTTGGCCAAACAAACCAGCAGTTCAATTCCAAACTGCAGCAAGTCAGATTGTAAGGGCTCAGCTGGTTCCAGTGGTCTTTCCCGATGGCTGTCTAAGTGGCGGGGTCCTCAATGGGGATCTGTCTCTGGCGCTCATCCAGGTGTCTGGCCTCCGCCTACGATCAGGGCCACATACGTCATCTCCCGGCGCTGATCCTCCATCTCAGGTGTTTGGTCATCTCAGATCATGTAATGGTTGGATCCAGACTGACGTTCTGTAATTCAATAAATAAAAATGCTATAATTCTTTTATTTTTTATATGCTACCAGTTAGTGCGCTAAAAAAATGCACAATTACCAGAGAAGCGTAGATTTGCTTTTTTACTATTTCTGCTGCAGTCAGTGATCAGTGTTCTTCAAAAAAATGTTACACATGTTTCCGCCTACGGAAATTCTAATGGTTGGCAGATGGGGAGAACGTTTGGTTGAGCACTGCACGTTTCAAAATCGAAACCCGGTGCTGGTGTTTTTATATCACTGTATTTCTGAAGGAAACCAACTGTCTTCAGAAAATTATGGATGTCATGTTTATTTAATCTTGCATGTAATGTTCCTGATAAAGCAGTGTTTGTGAGCAGAGCTCTGCTTTGTGTACAGCCTTACCAGGGAAACGTCTTGGGTTACCTATGTAACCCCAGTTCCTCGAGGGAACAAGACGCTGCGTCAAACGACACTTTGGGGAACGCCTAAAGCATAACCGGCTCTGAATACCAATAAAATAAATCCAAAACAGATGGGAGGGGACCAGCTGGTATAAAAGCACGTGCGGTGGAACGAATGAATGAAGAATGAAGCAAGCGCTGGCAGGGATGCTGGAAGTGTGGCCCTGTGACGCAGTTTCTTGTTCCCTTGAGGAACTGGGGTTACATAGGTAACCCAAGACGTTCCTCTTCAGGAACTCGAGCTGCGTCAAACGACGCTTTGGGGAACGAGATACCCGCGGCCCCAGACTTCCAAACCCCTGACCTGTGTGTATCCAAATGGAGCACAGCTAGGGCAAGAGAACGGAAGAACCTAGAGTGGCTCGCATGTCCAGGCCATAAAATCTGACAAAGGTCAGAGGCGTGGACCAACCTGCAGCATTGCAGATGTCCTGAATGGGGACACCTACGAGAAAGGCCTTGGAGGCCACCACACTCCTAGTGGAATGAGCCCTGACTCCCAAGGGCGAGGGGAGGTCAGAAGACTCATATGCCATCTGGATGGCGTCCACAATCCACCGACCGAGGGTCTGCTTGGAAGCAAACTAGCAACTGGTCCGTCCTTCTCCACATGGCAGCTCTGTGGACATATGCGTCCAGTGCTCGTCAGATTCCAGTCAGGAGATCCCTCCTGACTGGAATCTCCCATGGGGAGCCGTCGAGGAGGAAAATCAGGTCCGAGAACCATACTCGGCCCGGCCAGAACGGGGCTACCAATAGCAGCCTGTGTCCGTCCCGGCGCACTCTCTCCAGAACTCCGGGGAGCAGAGCGATCGGGGGAAAGGCGTACAGACGCAGCCTCGGCCACGTCTGTACCATGGCATCTAGCCCCAGGGGAGCTGGATGACGTAGAGAGTACCAGAGGGGACATTGAGCTGTCTCCTGAGTAGCGAAGAGGTCCACCTGAGCCTGGCCAAACACCCTCCAAATCTGCTTCACCACCTCGGTGTGAAGCATCCATTCCCCGGATAACACGCCCTGCCTCGACAGGGTGTCTGCTCCCACGTTGAGATGACCAGGGATATAAGCAGCTCTCAGTGAGAGGAGTTTGCCCTGGGCCCACACAAGGATCTGGTGTGCCAACCTGTACAGGGGGCGCGACCGCAGGCCTCCTTGGTGGTTGATATAGGAGACCACCGATGTGTTGTCGGTGCGAACTAACACATGGTGACCTCTCAGGTCTGGGAGAAAGTGTTTCAGAGCCTGAAACATGGCCAACATCTCGAGCCTGTTGATGTGCCAGGCGAGATGATGACCTCTCCACCGACCGTGGGCAGGGTGGCCACTCATGACTGCTCCCCAACCGGTGAGGGATGCGTCCGTCGCTAGCGTTACGCGGCGACAAGGAGCTCCCAACACCAGTCCCTGGGACAAGAACCAAGGTTGCCTCCACATATCCAAGGCACGTAGGCACCGCCGCGTGACCTTGATCATGCGAAGAGGGTTTCCCCTCGGGGAGAACCCATTGGTCTTGAGCCACCACTGTAGGGGTCTCATGTACAGCAGGCCAATAGGTATAACGTTGTACGCAGCCGCCATCAGACCCAGCAGTCTCTGGATTTGCTTTACAGTGAGTGACTGGCCTTCACTCACTCTCCCGACTTCTGTGAGGATCGACTCGATCCGAGCAGTAGACATACATGCCTGCATCGTGGTCGAATCCCACACCACGCCAAGGTAAGTGGTTCTCTGTACTGGAGAAAGAACACTTTTCTTGGCGTTTAGCCTTAACCCCAACACTTTCATGTGGGCGAGAACAGCATCTCGATGCTGAGCCACCCTCCGCTCTGACTGAGCGAGAATCAACCAATCGTTGATGTAATTGAGTATGCGGACGCCCGTAGCCTCAACGGAGCTAACGCGGCATCCACACACTTCGTGAAAGTGCGGGGTGAGAGTGCCAGGCCGAAGGGAAGTACCCGATACTGGTAAGCCTCGCCCCCGAAAGCAAACCTCAGGAACCTCCTGTGAGAGGGAAGAATGGAGACGTGGAAGTATGCGTCCTTTAGATCGATCGCGACAAACCAGTCCTCAGAATTGATTTGAGACGCGACCTGCCTGAGTGTGAGCATCTTGAACCTCAGTCTGCTGACTGAGCGGTTCAGATGCCTCAGATCTAAAATGAGACCATCAGGGCCTCTTGGTCGAAAACCTCTTTGCCTGAAGCATGGTCCTCAGATCCTGCTTAGGCTGAGAGGTCTTCGGCCGCGCACCCTTCTTTCCACCCCGCTTACGAGGAGGTGCACAGGTGGCCACGCTCTCCTTCTGCGCCTCCCTATGTGAGGAGACAGCACGCGGCAGGGGCTGCTCTCGCCCAGCAGCCCCGAGAGCTGGAGAGCGGCGAGGGAGAAACCGCTGGAACGCCGCCGCTTGCCTCCTGGTGCCTGCTGACAACCGAGTCAACAGCGTCACCAAACAGGCCAGAAGGCGACAGCGGGGCGTCCAGGAGGAAGACCCTGTCGCGTTCTTTAATGTCCGACAGGGTCAACCACAGGTGTCTCTCCGCCGCCACCAGGGCTGCCATAGACCGGCCAGTGGCACGGGCGGTCTCCTTGGTGGTGCGGAGAGACAAATCAGCGGTTCTGCGGAGTTCGCGAACATCCTCCGCAGAAATTCCCTTGCCCTCATCCAAATCTTTGAGCAGGTCCGCCTGGTATGCCTGCAACAGCGGCTTGGTGAGCAAGGTCGGAGCCTTCAGGGACGATGCCGCGTCAAGAGACAGATAGCTCGCAAGCGTCTGCTCCACATGCGGCATCGTCCCGTAGCCACGCTCCCTCGTCCCCATCACACTGCCGCAGTAACCAGGTGAGGGGGCGAAGAGGCGGGCCGATAAGGGTTTTCCCCACGACCTCGACACCTCAGTGATGAGGTCGGGAAAAAAGAGTAGGCTCCGGTGTGGAGGTGAGGTCTGGAACCGCAGGAAACGCTCATCTAGTTTGCCTCTCCGCGGTTCAACCGAACACTCGGCCGGCCAGTCGATATTGAGCTTGGCTACAGCACGAGTGATCACCTCCACAAGCTCCTCATACTGGGGTGAAAGAGGGGGTGCGACACGTTCGGCACCTCCCATGTCAACCTCCTCAGAGGAAGACAAGATTAGCGCTTCAGCCGCTGCCCGAGGGAAAGAAACCGCCAGGCATGCTTCCGGACTCGGGGAGCGGTCGTGGGATCCGGCAGGTGAGGATGGAGAAAGAGACTCGCTCATCTCCGATCCCTCTGCCAGATCCCGTTGCGAACCCCACAAACGCCGTCTCCGCTCCGCCTCAGCGGAAGCGGGGTCAGCGCCACGGGGAACGCTACTGAAAGAGCCCTCTCCAGAGAAAAGAGCCTTTCGGGAGCGAAGCACACGCAGACGAAAACCCTCGCAGTGCGGACAGTCAGCTCCCTCGAGGGCTGCCTCCTCATGCCTCGCTCCCAAGCAAAGCACACACAGACTGTGTGTATCCTCCGCACACAAATAACGTTTGCATGGAGGAACACACAGCCTGTATTGCGCCTCACCTATCCCATGCTTCGCTTTGAAGTCACGCTTATACATGATACAAACAGACAGACAACGGTAAATAAGACTCACAAGACACAGAGCGCTTAGCTGAATGACAGAAAGCTGACGCCGGTTCCACCGCACGTGTTTTTATACCAGCTGGTCATTACGTCACCTCGCCCGTGACGTCCCCTCCTATCTTTTTTGGACAGATTTTATTGGTATTCAGAGCCGGTTTACCACTCCAACAGTGCCTCGAGCTGGCAGAGAATTTATTTGCACATAATATACCACCACAAATAGTGTAAGTCTGTGGAACTATGGTATAAATAAATTCAACTGTAAAACAGTTTCACTGCAATTCATGTTATAATGTTAGAAATAAAGAACAATAAATATAATACATATTACCGTTGCACTTATCTGTACATAGTAAATGCTTTTATTGTTAAGCTGTTGTTGACATCCTATCTAAAATGTGAAAAAAAATATATAAATAACGTTACCACGTTAAAGTGGAAGTGAAGCAGTCAGTTAAGTTTACATTATTTAGTAAAGTGATTTCCACTTTGATTAAAAAATATATAACAAACATGATTAATGTAACAATTTTAAAGAAAAAAGGTTGTTTTGTTATAGCTTTTGGAGCAAGGGCACCGCCATCTTACAGTAACACAGCGTGTGACGTCACGGGTTCGCTCCGATGGCCAGTATAGTAATATAAGCATTTCTTTGTAAACGTAATAATGTAAACTTGACTGACTGCTTCACTTCCACTTTAATATATCTTGTAATATCCATGCATGCAAAGGTTCTGCGAGATCCTCTTGAATTGAAATGGCAATATTGACAAACTTGCTGCTTTGGCAAGGGGTGGGGCAGTACTGTCGTCTAAGTTGTTCGCCAATCACAACGCACTGGGACAGCTAACCAATCACAACACATTTTGTTTTTCGGAAGGCGGGCCTTCATCAAACCCGGAACTAATCGAGCTGTTTCTGCCAGGGTGGGGAGAAAGGTATTGTAATAATGTAATATATGAGAAAAATAATGCGATTTTCGAACCACCAAGCATGAGAGCATGTTCTAGTACACCCCCAAAACAAAATCAAGACTTTTTAAAAGAGCATAATAGAAAAATATGAAAGTAAACCGCTAGTAGGTGGCAGAAAGTGACTTAACGAGTGAGTCATTTAGGCATTCATTCAAACGATTCGTTGAGACGGTTAATTCATTCAAGAATGAAACAAGTGCCTGTCTTTGTGAATTGACTACTGAATCATTGAATAATTGACACAAATCAATGATTAATTCAGTAACAAAACACAGATGTGTTGCACAAAGATGCTTCTTTGTTTGGAACTATTTTTGTTAACCAAATCGAGCAAAACTGGTCAACATAGACAATATACATTTTAGTACAATATTAACTACTCGTTTGAACTCTTGTATAAAATCGATGTCAAATTTGTAATCGTGGTTTTCAGGGAAAACGTCAATTAAATCTACCCGCATTTGGCAGGTAGGGGGGTGTTAATGTCAAGCCATGTTTAACAGAGTTTGTTAAAAAAATAATAATAATAACAAAATTAATAAATAATAATAGTAATAATAATAATAGGCTAATAAAAAAATATACAATTAAAAATACTTGTCATTCTAATTAAACTTAATATTAGTCTTTAAAATGTAAAATTAACAATAGTAATATCTAAAATCAGGTAATATCTAAAATAAATATACTCAATTTCTATATTCATATGGTTGTTAATAAACAATATTGACATCCCAAATAATTATAACAAATTTAATTTTTAAAATGTCCATTTCACAGAGGTGTTAAGAGTACCGGAACAGTGCCCCCCTGTCAACAAGCTTGGCCCCCCTTTTGGCCCCCCTAAATTTGGAATCATATCACGCCAAACAATTGTAGGTAAAATGCACAGTTTGTCCTGTAAACTCTCTCTCTCTCTCTCTCTCTCTCTATATATATATATAACATTATAAAATATTATATTATATGTGCATTATAACCAATCACATACGATTCTGTTGAGCTTATGAATGCAAGGACCAATCAGAGGCGTTCAGATGAATCATAGCTGAAGCGCTGCTATTTCGTCACTGCGCGTGCTGACTGACTGAATTCTCTAATTCTTTCATCAGAAATAATGAAGTGAAGATTTCACACTGTAACCGGCTTTAGAGATTATTATGGGAGTTTTTGAGAGTGCTTGAACTCGCTGGACTGAAATGAAAATGTTTCTTGATAATGTAAACGTTTTTTGCACTCTTTTTGTACAATGAAAGTGTTATAGGCTAATTAATAACGTTTCACAAACGGGGCTTAGCTTAAGCCAGGACTCGGCCTTAGTTAAATTAAGATATTTAAGCAACTTTTACAAAAATGCCTTAGAAGAAAACATTGAGGTGTGCATCTTGACACAGAACAATGACACTGACATATTTTAAGATATGTCAGAGCAAGATATTTTCAATGGAGACAGCTCAAACAAGCATTTTAGTCTGGGACTAGCTTAAGCCTTGTCTGTGAAACCAGGGGACAGTGTTTTTATTAAATTCACATTAAATACAAAGTCAGTCGTATTAAAAAAAATATTTTATGATATGACACCCATGTCTGGTATTTAAGTAAAAAGACAGATTTTTATGCAAAGTTAATAGATTACATTATTAGGCTACTTTGCCCATCGCCCATTATAGATCAACTAACATAATCTATAAAGGTGCAAAATGCACTTACTTATACATATTTGGCAATCGAGATAATTCATGATATATTTTGGGAATATTTTGAATAAAAAAACAACAACAACTATTACAAAATTTGTAATGGTTTTATTGGTTATAATGGGACTTGTATTGGTTTTAATGGAAACAGTAATGCACCCTGTGGGTTTCTACTGGTAATTGGTTGCCTTCTATTGGTGACCAATAAAAAATAAAAAATAAATAAATCCTAATAGAATATGTCCCAAAACTCACTACAGAAAACCATTTTTTAATGGTTAAAAGTTTATGGTTTGGAATGTTTGGAATGTTATTTGCAGTGGAAACCATTAAAATTTTCTGTGATGATTTTATTGTTTTTATTTATTTATTTATTTTGTCCCAGTAGGGACATAAGCCTATATTACTGTAGCTATATTGTTGCTGCTGTGTGTCACATGACAAGCATGGAGAGCCTCCCCCATTCACTCGTGCCCCCTCAAAAATGATGCCCCTGACACTACATTACAATTTATTTATTTTTTCAAATAAATTAAACATGAAACATTCATTTTAGTTGAAATTGTTATAGATTACTTCTATTGCAGTGATACATGATATGGCGAAAAATGACTGAATGAATCGCACTTAAAGTAGGTTAAGATGAATTTTAAAATTGTGCCCCCTAAAAGCACAAGTGGCACCAGTCTGGCCCCCTCAGTTACTGAGGTCTAGAACCGAGACAGGAAAACAGGAGACAGGAAGTGACATAAAAGTCTAAGACAAGGCACAGAGAACATGTAACACAAACAAGAAAGAGTTTATTTGTGAGTATAACTATCACGTTTATTTTCTAAAACCAAAATAAACCTGAGCACCTCAAAATTGCATGCAAGAAAAAAAACAATTATTAAAAAGTCAAAGTCTTGCACTGGATGTGCTGGTTTCAGCCTTATTGCCAGCTGCAGTCATGTAAAACACCTGTGATTCACAACTAATTGCTAAGGAGTTCACATTCACGTAAAAGTAGCCTTGTTGACAAGTTTGGGTGAGTTATGCCGAGTTCACACTGCACGATTTCAGCCCTGATTTTCACTCGCCGACAGGTTTAGCAAAAATCTGTGCTTGTTCACGCGAGTGACAATCACGCAGTGTGAATTATCAAAGATGCAATCTGAGAGAATCAAGTGAAATATTTCCCGTGAAATATTTGGCATGCTAAATATCTGGACCTGTCGGCGATACATCGTGCAGTGTGAACACACCAGCAACTGAATACCGCCCCAGATAGTCGTGCAGTGTGAAAACAACGGTGACCTGGCGACTTTGAAAATTGTGCAGTGTGAACTCGGCATAAGGCAAAACGCACAAGATATAGTATTTTCAGTGCCCTGTAGTAGGCAGTATCACATCTTTTGTAGCAGAAATAAATTGCTGCGGAAAAGCTAGGTTCCATGCGAAATGTAATGTGTAACTGCAACACTTATTTCAAATGTAGTGGAGTAAAGAGTACTCAAAAGAGTATTCAAAAATGTCGTGAAGTAGAGAGAAAAAGTTGCTAATATCTTTGATACTCAGTAAAACTACAAAGTATCCAAGAAGATACTCAAGTACAGTAATTAGTTACATTTACTCCAATACTTTACGCCTCTGGCATTTAAAATAATTTTATGTTCTGCATTTGTGTTAAAAATTCCTTAATGAAACAGAATCGGATGTATTTATGGAATTCACCTCTGTGTTCCAGGCTGTAGAATACAAACAAAGGGATAGTATCCAGTACAAGTGAAAAACTTCAACAACATATTTTGCTCACATATGTCACTATAAAATAATATTTTTAATATATCTGTAAATACTGCATCATCTGTCCGAAATTTTTTAATACTGAAAGTTTCAGTGAGATGGACTTTCAGTGAGGAAGTTGTAGGTTTAATTAAAATATCTTATTAAAAATATCATGTTTGCATGAAGTACCCTTTGAAAAACCTTCCAATTTAATGATCCTTTTCACTTACTATATTTACTTCCTCAACATCTTCCTCAGTCCCTCGGTTTTTCTTTTCTTTTTCTTTTTTCACTTTCTTGTATTCTCCCTCAGAGAGTGTGATAGCACATATCTGAGGGTGTTTCCACCTTTAATTGCTGGAGCATCTGAAGTGATATTGGCTCGTTCACCTCTCTCAGAGGAGCATGACTGGGCTACTTACGGCTGAGTAAATTGTGCATAGAAGGAGTGTAATTGCCTGTTAGACTTGGAGCATTCTTAAGTTTCCTCACCACAAAGTGGCACACCATCTGCTCATCGTTATGCAGAAATACCTTTATGGATGAACGATTGCTTCCAATTACACTGAGGCATTGCACAGGGGGATTTCAGCTATACTGGCACAATCATGTGGTGTGGGCTTTATTTTAGCTCCCTTAACTGCCTTGCAAAAACATAGTGTCTTATATTTCATATATGCTGGATAAATAATCAAAACGACTTAATAGAACACGACAGAAGGATTGTGGAGGTAAGAATCTATAAAAATAGCTGAACTGACTGTTAAAAACTACATTACCCTACACTACACTATAATCCTAGAGATCAAGCAAATTAAGAAATCGAGTAGGCCTCACTATACTCGACTTTAAACATTAATGTACTTGTGAATTTGAACATTCTGCAATAAACTGCAAATGTATTGTATTTTTATTTATTGTACAAAGAACAGGACACCTGTCAAACGCTGATGTAAAAGCAATATCTCAGCCATATCACCCTGTAGCCCAAGACTGGTTGCCCATTGAAGCTAAGCAGGGTTGAGCCTGGTCAGTACCTGGATGGGAGACCTCCTGGGAAAACTAGGTTGCTGTTGGAAGAGGTGTTAGTGAGGCCAGCAGGGGGTGCTCACCCTGTGGTCTGTGTGGGTCCTAACGCCCCAGTATAGTGACGGGGACACTATACTGTCAAAAAAAAAAAAGCACCGTCTTTCGGATGAGACGTTAAACCGAGGTCCTGACTCTCTGTGGTCATTAAAAATCCCAGGATGTCTTTCGAAAAGAGTAGAGGTGTGACCTCGGCATCCTGGCCAAATTTCCCATTGGTCTCTGACCATCATGGCCTCCCTCATGGCCTCCCCGTACACTGATTGGCTTCATCACTCTGTCTCCTCTCCACCAGTAAGCTGGTGTGTGGTGGGTGTTCTGGCGCACTATGGCTGCCGTCGCATCATCCATGTGGATGCTGCACACTGGTGGTGGACGAGGAGACACCACCCCTCACAATGTAGAGCGCTTTGAGTGCTTAGAAAAGCAGAAAAGCGCTATATAAATGTAATGAATTATTATTATTATTAATATGTAAACTTATCAAGGAGGCTGTCAAGAAAATTACAGCAACAGTAAAGAAGCTGCAGGTACGTCTGGTGTGAACTAGACACTTGCTGTATGTGATAACAATACCTGTTGTTCTTCATATCTTAGCCTACCTAAATTTTGCCAATATTTATGGTCCAATATAACAAAATTGGACTTTGGGGCCCATAACTTTAAAAAGCACATGTAACACAAAAACACCACCACTGCTTATCACTTAAACAGCATCGTATCCACAGTAAAGTATGGTGGTGCAGGCATCATGCTATAGCTCTGCTTCCCTCCAACTGGGACTGGGGTAGTATTCAAGAAACAAAACCTGCAGGCCTCCATTAAAAATCTGAAGATGAAAAGAAATTTCACAAATTCAGATCAACAAAGCAGTGGGCCCCAGGAAGAGTCCAGATCTATATCCAGATGAAATAACTTGCACAGGCTGTACACAGAAGATCTTACAGTAATATGATCAGTCCAAGTTCTTTTGCAAGGACGAGTGGGGGAAAAATGACAGATCAAGATGTGCTAAGCTGATAGACTCCCATTCAAAAAGACTAGCTGCTGTATTAAAATCAAAAAGGTGCTTCAACCAAGTATTAGTTGAGGGTTGTGTACACTTGTGCTTTCAGCATTTTAAGTCATGAATTTAGTTGGTTTTAATATTAGATAAAAGGGGCAAAAGATCTGACATAATTTTATTGGATGCATTCACATCTCAAAAAAGCTGCTGTTTTAACAGGCTTATGTAGACTTTTTATACCCACTGATTATTTGTTAAGAACAAAACTCTACCTAGATTTGAAAATCCTATTCTTATAACCCTATAAACCTTATTTCAACCATCTCACATTTCGGAATTCATTTAATTCTAAATATATGGTAGTAAATTTTGGTTGTGTGACCCAATTTCAGTAGCTTGGGTTGAATTTTTAATGCATGAGTTGCAACTTTACTTTCAGTTGTTAAAGTCATTACTTTATGAATTATTCTGCAGTAGCATTTAAGATATTATGCAGGGCATGACCCTGTTGCCAACTATGAGAGAATGTATTGTTCGTGAAAATGAATAATGAAAATAGGATGACTGAATGAATGCAAAGCCTGCATGACTTTGGACTGGCTGTGTTATATAAGGAAGTAGCAAAGGAGAACAAACTGTACAAATGATACAAACTTTATGGAGACAGGCAGCTCTGAGAAAGGCTTTCTTGGCTTAATTATGTGGTTTTTGTTGAGGTCGTTTTTATTTCAGTTTTCAGTGTTTTGTTTAATAAATTTTAATTTTTCTTTATTGAATAAAACAAATGTCACGGCATAGGTTGAAAGGTTGAAGGGAGAGTAAGAAACAGTCAAAATCTGCATTTTCACCTGTGCTTAAACAGTTTAGAAAAAAAAAACATATACAGTGAAAGCATATTTTGATTTCAATAAAACCAAAAGTTTTGTAGGATTTGATTTTTATGTAATCCATTAATATGTAATGATAGTGATATTATGTGAGATTGTAACATTGTAACAGCGACTCACAATAAAATAACAAAATAAAATGTTAAAATGTTCAGTATAAAAACGCTGCATTTACAAAAGTAGCACGGCATCTATTCTTACTTTCAGTAATGTTGAATAATAAGAACAAAATAACATGACAAGTCTGCAGTTTTTCAACACCTTTTTTTGTAAAAAGAGGATTTTTGCAGCTCAGGGAAGATGACTTCCTTCCAACTGGATTATCACTCAAATTTCTATCTAGAAAAGCCTCGGAGCTCAACACAGGGCCATCAATAACATGTCTCTCCATGCCTGCAGTGCTATAAACAATTGCACCAGCACCTTAACAGTCTTAGCGGACACCTGCAGGAGACAATCATTCCTCACGGCTATTATGTCTCAGGTAAAAGAGAATTTAAGATAAGAAAAGATACAACTTTCAAACATGTTCCAAAACACAAAGTCAGCAAATGTCATTTATCCTCAATTTAGGGTACATTTACACAACAACAATTATACTAAAAACAGAAAAGCTTCCTGTGCGTTTTTGAAAGATTTCGCCTTCTGACAACAAAATTGCCAAAACAATCCCCGTTCACACTGATCTCTGAGAGCAACTAAGAACGCTGCATTTTGCATGTCAGGCCAGCAGGTGGCGATGTCACTTTGTAAAGAAACACTACACTTTGCCTGCGCGCACCTATAGACTGAACATATAGTACATACATGCATCATGTCACCATTTTCACAAATTAGCATTTTTGTTAAAGTATTTGAGTGTACATAATTTACTCAATATACTGTATTAGCAACTTTTACTCTTCTACATTTTTGAATAAGTATACAGTCAGGTCCATAAATATTGGGACATCGACACAATTCTAACATTTTTGGCTCTATACACCACCACAATGTATTTCAAATGAAACGGACAAGATGTGCTTTAACTGCAGACTGTCAGCTTTAATTTGAGGGTATTTACATCCAAATCAGGTGAACGGTGTAGGAATTACAACAATTTGCATATGTGCCTCCCACTTGTTAAGGGACCAAAAATAATGGAACAGAATAATAATCATAAATCAAACTTTCACTTTTTAATACTTGGTTGCAAATCCTTTGCAGTCAATTACAGCCTGAAGTCTGGAACGCATAGACATCACCAGACGCTGGGTTTCATCCCTGGTGATGCTCTGCCAGGCCTCTACTGCAACCGTCTTCAGTTCCTGCTTGTTCTTGGGGCATTTTCCCTTCAGTTTTGTCTTCAGCAAGTGAAATGCATGCTCAATCGGATTCAGGTCAGGTGATTGACTTGGCCATTGCATAACAGTCCACTTCTTTCCCTTCAAAAACTCTTTGGTTGCTTTTGCAGTATGCTTTGGGTCATTGTCCATCTGCACTGTGAAGCGCCGTTCAGTGAGTTCTGAAGCATTTGGCTGAATAAGAGCAGATAATATTGCCCGAAACACTTCAGAATTCATCCTGCTGCTTTTGTCAGCAGTCACATCATCAATAAATACAAGAGAACCAGTTCCACTGGCAGCCATACATGCCCACGCCATGACACTACCACCACCATGCTTCACTGATGAGGTGGTATGCTTAGGATCATGAGCAGTTCCTTTCCTTCTCCATACTCTTCTCTTCCCATCACTCTGGTACAAGTTGATCTTGGTCTCATCTGTCCATAGGATGTTGTTCCAGAACTGTGAAGGCTTTTTTAGATGTCGTTTGGCAAACTCTAATCTGGCCTTCCTGTTTTTGAGGCTCACCAATGGTTTACATCTTGTGGTGAACCCTCTGTATTCACTCTGGTGAAGTCTTCTCTTGATTGTTGACTTTGACACACATACACCTACCCCATGGAGAGTGTTCTTGATCTGGTCAACTGTTGTGAAGGGTGTTTTCTTCACCAGGGAAAGAATTCTTCGGTCATCCACCACAATTGTTTTCCGTGGTCTTCCGGGTCTTTTGGTGTTGCTGAGCTCACCGGTGCGTTCCTTCTTTTTACGAATGTTCCAAACAGTTGTTTTGGCCACGCCTAATGTTTTTGCTATCTCTCTGATGGGTTTGTTTTGTTTTTTCAGCCTAATGATGTCTTGCTTCACTGATAGTGACAGCTCTTTGGATCTCATCTTGACAGTTGACAGCAACAGATTCCAAATGCAAATAGCACACTTGAAATGAACTCTGGAACTTTTATCTGCTCATTGTAATTGGGATAATGAGGGAATAACACACACCTGGCCATGGAACAGCTGAGAAGCCAATTGTCCCATTACTTTTGGTCCATTAACAAGTGGGAGGCACATATGCAAACTGTTGTAATTCCTACACCGTTCACCTGATTGGGATGTAAATACCCTCAAATTAAAGCTGACAGTCTGCAGTTAAAGCACATCTTGTTCATTTCATTTGAAATCCATTGTGGTTGTGTATAGAGCCAAACATGTTAGAATTGTGTCGATGTCCCAATATTTATGGACCTGACTGTATGTATTCTTTACTCCAATACATTTGTGATGAAAAATGCAATTACTCAATACATTTTGCATGGCACCTAATTTTCTGGTCTCATGGCATAAACGTGCCTGGGTGCAATTTTTAGCGAGACCGTTTTTACGTACCTTACTGCACGTTTCAAAAAGAAATGTCCACCGAGTGGCTCTAAAACACGGGTTCAGTACATAAACCCTGGCACATTTTTATTACGTTGATATAGGTACGTAGTGCTGTGTTTTGATTGCGTTGCTTCAGGTACGTATTGTGGCGGTTCAGAATTCAAATATCCGGGGACCGTCATTAAAAATGAATGCTCTATCTTGTTGGAAATATGCCCTACACCAAACCCAACCCTAAACCTACCCGATAGTGTTGACAAATGCAAAACTGATATATCTGGGTCTGCTAGCTGTGCAAATATAAATTGTACAACAGGGTTGTAGGTTGCCAGGTTGAGGTCACAAATGGGTTGAAATTTGTATGATGAGTCAATTCTGTGAGTAGGATGTGTTTCAAAATTTGGCAACTGGACAACCTTAGAATAATATGTGACCCGTGTTGGCAAAATGAGTCAGAATGCGCATAATCTTGATCTACAGGCAAAAAAAAGGTGAAAAACGTCCATTTCGGTTGGATTTCAGGTTTCAGAGTTCATTTAGCCCTCGTCTTATGATCCAAATGCTCCAAATAGTAATCAAACATCTAAAATTATCTTTATTTGTACGTATTCTGAGAGGAGTACCTTTTTTACCTTTGCTCGCTTCTCACTCTGCTGCTGACTCACATATGAATTGCGCACATAAAGGTGCTTCAGTCAGTGCATGATGCTGATAAATATACACAGAATTACAGTATTTAAATAGGCTATTCATACAAACATAATCAGTTATGTCTTAAGTGAACGTTTGGGGAACTGATGGGGCAAAACCTCTGATGTGTAACTATATTAGATTCGTGCATTATACAGTAAATCTTAATATGTATTGTATCTAACAATAAAATGCTGTCCCCGATCCATTTTGTAGTGTGCACACAAAAGCAACTAGATGGAACCCCAGACAGTCATGTAGTGTGAGAAGAGCATCGATCCGACGACTTTGCAAATCATGCAGTGTGAACCTGGCATGAAGGGAGCTACTCTTTAAGACCACATGTAATTTGCAAGAAAAGTTGAGCACTCTAGCATCATTGACAAAAAGCTGAAGCAATATCAAGTGTCGACATTTGCGTGTCAGCTGGTGCATAAACAGATGAGCATCTTGAGGCATGTATAAAGTTCTGCTTTGAATATCACTAATTGTTCTCGTTTGGAGTGCTTAACGAGAACGTCAGCTCCAGCTGCCTCGTCAACACTCAATAATTAGACAGGAGCAGACTGGGACACTTTCCCAGACAAAGATGAAGTAATTAGACTAGTAATTAGAATAAACTGTGTTCTTAATTATAATTTGCTTTGAAAGTTCTTTGAGTTTTCTATTTATACTGCTTTCTGTGCTTGGAAATCCAATCTAGTGCCATAAACCATGGACAGTCTCCGGATAGCGATCTCAACACACCCATATATCTTAGTCTCTACAGACAGACCACTATGTCTAATGGAACTATAAATACAATGAAAGCTATCTAATACCATACAGCAAAATAATTAATACTGCTGCTACTACTGGGGATTAAAAAAAAGGCACTTGATATTTAGTAACACAGCATTATTAAATTGATTTGGTCTACTCTATTGAATGAGAACAAAACTTGAAGTAGTGTTATTTTAGTATCACTGATATATATATATATTATTTTACATGTATGTGTATGTATGTATATATATATATATATATATATATATACACACATATATATATATATATATATTAGTTTATATGTATGTGTGTGTATATATATCTGTTCCGGATGCCTCCTGGACGCCTTCTTGGGAAGGTGTTCCGGGCGCGTCCCACTGGGAGGAGACCCCGGGGAAGACCTAGGACACGCTGGAGAAACTATGTCTCCCGGCTGGCCTGGGAACGCCTAGGTGTCCCCCCGGAAGAGCTGGAGGAAGTGTCTAGGGAGAGGGAAGTCTGGGCATCTCTGCTTAGACTGCTGCCCCCGCGACCCGGCCCCGGATAAGCAGAAGAAGATGGATGGATGGATGGATATATATATATATATATTAGTGCTGTCAAATGATTAATCGTGCTTAATCACATCCAAAATAAAAGTTTTTGTTTACATAATATGAGTGTGTGCTGTGTATATTTATGATATATAAATACAAACACATACATGTATATATTTAAGAAAAATATATTATGTTTATATATTAAATAAATATTTATATAATATAACATATAATTATATAAATGTATATGCATGTAAATATTTTCAAAGTATATACTGTATGTGTGTGTATTTATATATACATAATAAATAAACACAGTACACACACATGTATTATGTAAACAAAAATGTTTATTTTATAAAAACTTATATTAATTGTTTGACAGCACTAATATATATATATATATATATATATATATTACATTTTCTGCTCATGTTAATATTAGTAGTTAATATATTAGTATATACAGTTAACATTTATTTTATTTAGTAAGTAATATTTTTATGGGCTAAATTTTCATTTCATTTAACTATAGTAATACTGACTTTAACTGGATTGAGCTGGATGTTAGAACTATTGTCTTCAGTAGAACTATTTTGTTGTTGTTGTTGTTGTTGTTTGTTTGTTTTCTTTTTCAAACTGTATGAATTTTGCTTAAATGAGCTGAATTGAATGAGCCCTGAACTAACTCCAAAAAAATTATAATGTGAAGCTGCTTAGAAACAATCTGTATTTTACAAAACGCTATATAATTAAAATTATTATGTATTTTAAAATATACAGCACATGTTTTAATCTCTCAGGGGAAAAAATATTAAAATGGGCACATAGTCTGTTGTCTTCAAGGAGGAAGTGCATTCAGAACAAATTAGCTACAAACTACACAAGGCTTCTATAAGGGTTTCTTTTCTCCTATTATATTTTAAGGGAGTGAATACTTGTGCCAATTTGATATTTAACTTTTTTCTTTCTTTTTAATTAATTATAACAAATCTGTTTTTATATGTAATTATGGACATTTAGGAAAAAAATACAACAACATTGTAAACATTTTAGCATAAGGCTGCAACAAAAATGAAGGGGTCTGTATACTATCTGAATGCACTGTGCTGTATATATGCACTAATGTGTTCTGCTCACAGTGCTTGGCTGAGCAAAATCGAGGTGATTGATTAGAAGAGAACACTCACTTCAGAAGCAAAGCGTCACGCATGTTAAATGTATTAATTATCTTAATTGTGTTATTTTGTGGCCTGATGTTTCATTGCTAATGGCCTCCTCTGATATCACATTATCCCAGTGAACAGAAAACATTTCACATTAGAAAACAGTGAACATTTGCAAGCAGTATGCAGTAAATGCAAATAGGCTTCACAACATCGCCTTGATGTCAATAAACAGATGCATGCAGGCAAGTGCTATTTAAAATGACCAATGTGTTGATTGTTTCTATTTTGCAGAAACAGCTTTTGCTGCTGTTGGATTTATGGACTATTCAGAAATCTAGTGTGTGAACCAAGGTTAGGTAAAATGCAAAAAATGGCTCCCTTTCAATTCATGAGTGTGCATCTGAATTAAATTGGCCTCATGCCACACATGACGCTGATTCTAATTTGAATTTTAATAGCAGGAGGGGAATTTACTGTAATATAATTCAAAGAAATTCAACATACTAACACAGCAGAAGAATTTGAACACACGACAACTAGTGTGACGTTCTTCTGTGGAAGACAAAAGAAGATATTTTGAAGATGAAAGATGAGCCAGTGGAGTCCAAAATAATTATGGCTCTCATGCACTTAACATGGAAAAACAAACAATGTGACTGTATCATGGCGAACTCATACGTGAGGGAAAACAGCAGATGAAGTTTAACATGAATAAGAAGAAGAATCCTCAAAACACTAGTGATGCATGCTTTCAAAATACTGAAGCTTTAAAACATGTATTAATCTTTTGCTTTGAATCTGAGCTTGGTTCAGACTCGCCAAGTCAGGTGATTTCAGCCAAAAGGCCTTTGTTTTTGAACTTTGGTTTCCAAAGATTCACCTCTTGATAGCATTGATCTGATGAACTAATGAACTTGAAGTGTTCAAGACTTGAATTTGAAATGAATTTCAATACTTATTTCATGAAAATATGCAATTGGTTTTGAAGAAGTGTAATTATATATCTTTAGGCTTAGTTTTTGTTGCATTTACAACATTTTGACCTGTTGGTGCTGCCTGTGGTGCTTCAAGCGTTTCGAAATGTGAATCATTTTCCAAAGCAATTGTTAAATTACTTAAGAGTTTCAAAAGGCTTTGTTTCTCCCATTAAAACAGGTGGTTTTCCAAACTGTGTTTTTGTGCCCATGAATGGAACTTTGGGAAGAGGACTCCACTTGCATGCAATCCAAATGAACAATTGAATCCCTTAATGAAGTGCACTTCCACAAGTATGTTAGTGAAGGGTACATGTGATGCACACAAACTGCTTCATTATGATATGCAAGTGCCCTGCTCCCTCCAAAGTCCCTTTCCCCAATTCAAGCTCCTCTGCCTTTTGGAGTCAGCAGGGCAAAGGGATGCTGGCATCTGATTGGACTTTGCCCACAGAAACCAGGAAAAGAGAATTGAGCTCTAATATTACCACCACGGAAAGACTGGAACTGATGTAAAACTGCAGTGTAAAAAAATTCCTGTTTTAACTTAAAATAATTTGTTATTATTATTAGTTTATGCAACTAAAATATTCCAGTTGTCGCTTAAATTAACACTGAGTAAGTTAAAATTTAAAGTTGACTAAACTAAACATTTTAAGTCAACGGGGTAACAAATTATTTTAAGTTGAAACAACTTTTTGGAATATTTTTTTTTACATACAAAACTCAATAAGAATCACAGTCAATAAATATCTAGTGAAAATGATGAGCTCTTACCATCACCACACAACATATAACTAAGAGCGACAACAAAACAGCAACAGCAGCATAAATAAAGCTAAACAAAACAAAAAGCCTGTAACACTAAATGCATATTTTATTAATGCTGCAATGCATGCTGGGAGCCTGCAAATCAGAAACATTGCTCAGTATGAATCTGTTTATTCAGTCACTCCTTTAGGCTAGTTGAGACAACATTTGATGGCATATTGTCTGTCTAATATGCATTTTTAAGTAATTCACACTCAGTATCTCATACTCTAAAAACCATGTATGATAGATAAACTGGCATCATTTGTTTTGTGTAATGTTTATGGAAATAAACCATATGTTGTGTATATGACAATATGTTTCAAGTGTGTACTGAAAATTACATATAGAGCAGTTATATGAATTTCTTTGAATGCTATTCCATTTTTAATTCTGCTTCTTTCTAATTCAAATTACAATCCAGCATACAGCCAATATTCAAGAATTGAATTGGGCTTTCAAAGGCATTCTCAACTCACCTCTGAATGGTGCACAACCCTGGGCTGAACAGCTTTACGTAGGTGTTCAGGGTTGAAGGCAGAACGTGCACTGAGGGATGAACACTGTATAATATCTTCAGCAATAAGATGTTTCATTTTTTCCCCTTTCGGTTCTTCTAAAAGAATAAGGCAGCCCCTGGGGCTTCTTTACTGTAGCTCGAGTAAACCCAAAACACACAATAACATTCCTCACTGTGGTACAGTGGAAAAAAAACAGGCTAAACAAACTTTGAAAGCGCAAGCGTTTCTTATCGCATGCTGACACTGTGGGGGAGGCGTGCTGTACATCAGATGGATATTGCTGCTGACAATCCCTCCTTCGGTCATACATATGGATCAGTGTGAGTTCTGGGGTGTATCGGATAATGATGAGGTCTCTGTCCATGTAAGAATAGGACTCAACCTCAACCATAACAAATGTTAGATATTTCAAAGAGTTGTCTCATCATATATTTCTCATCTTCACCTATATTTACATTTTCTGGATCTACCATATATCAGTTTCACTCCATAGTCAGCATAAAACCACCTATGACTATATGGCTTGAAGTATCAAGTATCATTCATATTTAAACGTCCTTTGTACTTAACCCCAGAGTACACTACATCAGTTTTGATGTAAACTCTTAGCATATACAGCCAGTTTTCTCTTTGTCTAGTGTCTTTGCTATTTCTCTCTTGAAGTTATGGCTGAAAAAAACGGATGAGCGATCATTTAAACTAGAGTTGCGAATAAACTACACTGTAAAAAGTAATGTTGACTTAAAACAATTCTGGAAACCTGTTGCCTTAATTTTTTTAAGTAAATAATAATAAATAAAAAAATAAGATAAGTGGACCTGACAATTCACTTAACTTAATTTTTTAAATTATTATTTACTTGATAATTTTAAGGCAACGGGTTTCCTCAATTTTTTTTAAGTTAAGTCAACTTATCACTTTTTACAGTGTAGTGTTAACCCCCTCACACTAGCATATATTGTTGTTGTTGTATACAGCTTGTTAGTTGTTGTTTCTTCTTATCCGTTTCTTTTCCAGCTGTAAAAAACTGTTCAGGCCAGTGTTGCCAACTTGTGGACAAACTAATTATCACATGTGCGATAACTTTTTTAACTGTGCGTATGACTACATATGCTTAGAAAAAAAAAACAAGCTGCTAAGCTAATTTTGACATTTTATTTAAAGTTGAATTAAAAAATAGAGTCAGAAAAGTTTTACTATTCTGAAGATGGAATTTACATCAAGCACTTTAGGGCATATACCATAACAAACTGAAGCATAATTTGGGCTCTAGGGAGAGTATTAAGCCTAAGTACTTTTTTTTATCCTACTTATTATGCACAGAATCACTCAGAACATCCTTTCAACTACAGAGCAACATGCTAAAAACTTTTTTTTTTTTTTGGCAATGCACTAACAAACCATCCACAAAACACCATTGTTGTAGTGATTGTTTTGTGGTAAACACCAATTCTATTTTCTTCAGAAAATGTGAAATGTAGTCAATTTGGGGCTTAAAATGTAACTTTTTTGGTGAATTATATAATTACATTTTCTTATAAGATTGTCTTTTAATTGGTGTAATCCAACTGCATTTTTCTGAAATATTCAGTGCAGATTATAGTCAATATATGTGTGGGCAGTTTTAATGACTTATTGATACTGAATCGTGATGCCCACCATAAGTCATTGAAGCCACAAGCTCCTTCCGTCAATAGTTTCCACGCACACACACACAGAGAGAAAGCAATATTTTCATTTCCTCTGTGTGTAACTCTGTATGCAGCAGCAGCAGTTCATGGTGGAGAGGGAGTTTCAGAGCTGGTGCATAATAATTGGATTTTGAACTGGTTCCTCCTTAGAGTTTAAATGTGGGCTTTCTGTCAAGTTGGCTTCAGTGCCCTGGCTTTAATTTCTTACTTTTCATTGCGTATAGACCTGTGGCAACTTATCCGATCTTCCCATCCCAGAGAGACCTTCAAAACATGAAAAAGAAGACCAAATATAATTTTATTCAAAATATATAAGGAGCTCATGATATTTCCCTTCAGACCAAGCCACCGGGGAAAATTCCAGTCTGATCCGGTGGACACAAATAAAAACTAGATTATGAAGGAAAAATGAGCTGAGCTTGCCTGTGTAATAATGCTAGGGTGTTTGTCTGGGTGTTGGTTGGGTGTCTTGCAACATTGTTACATTTGCTGAGGTGTTCAGGTGGCTACTTACTGGCCAACCCCAAGTCTCAATGATATTGTTGTGTCTATATATGTCTCAGGTCCTTCCTTAACTTAAGAATAAAACATAGTCTTGCTCTAGCAAGCATGACTAAACTATATATACTAAAGATAACAATGTCAGTTCCCATTAGATTCCATAATATTCAAATCCACTTATTTGGCAAAAAAAATGCAGCTGTGTGTGACAGTCATAAAGATGTCAGAGGCAAAGAAAGACAGTGATAGCAACAATATATTCACATTGAAGGCTGAGGCAAATGAGCTTTGCCCCTGATAATGCACTGTGGTCTCTGTAGAACTTTGTAGATCATGAAAAAGAGAGGAAAACATTCAGTTACATTCAAAGGGAAGAGCACAGTGGTTAGTACTGTTGAGGAGGAGGTCAGACTAGATAAATTGTTAATTAAGAACATACTTGATATATCTGATTTAAATTTTAACTAGACAGAAAAAGGTTTCATAAGAAGCCGGTACCTCTAGTTTGCACCAAATCCAAAAGTCTTGGATTGCCTTCATGTCCTCATAGGACTTTCTTATTGATGAGTTTGTAAGTTGTAATTGTGATGTGATGAATTTTTAATGGGCCATTCATGACACATGAGCAGATACATTTTCTATGTCAGTCGTTTGTACAGTGATGGTTCGATATGCTGTACTCAATATCTTTTCCTGTGTATATTTGTTTGTATAAAAGCATAATCACACTTACAATTTTGCTGTTTTATGCAAGGCCGTGATTCAGTTTCAACTTGTAAGGCATGAAATCTCTAAGTTGGTAGATCTTTCTAGTGTGTGTATATAAAGTGTTGCAAGGATAATGTATTTTTGCAAGCCAAAACCTAGAAGCGATTTAGATTTTAGCACTCGCTGCTCCTTAAATCAGTGTTTTTAAATGCTTAAAATAAGGTCTGTGGTGTACACAAGCTTTTTACATTTTATTCTATGCAATATTTTATGAATGTTGATAAAAAACTATTGCGAATTGACACTACATCCATTAACCGATGTTATGCGATATATATTACATGCGATACGTTATATTGCAATATATTCCTTTTGGAACTGCCTGAAAAACCACCTCATGCAAGCATTTTTTTTTTTTTTTTTTTTTTTTTGCAAAATTGATGTTTCCATTAGGCATATTTTCAATTCGCAATTTCAGTTTGCACATTTTGAAGGAAGGAAACGTGGCTAGAGTGTTTACACTCTTGCAAAATATTCAAACTAAAACATTAAAGGATGCAGTCATCCAGGCATGTAGTTTGCTTATAGCTTACCTTTCAATTCATAGATTTTGTTGGTCATAGAGTGTATTTTCTGCAATAATTCCAAAAGCCAATGGAAAAATTGGCCCTGCAGCTGTGATAACGTAGAACAAACGGTTTCAACTCGTTTGACTCATCCAATCAGATATTTGAGCCTGAACTGTCAACAGTATTTAAAGTCTGAGATTCATTATGCTTACTGTCATAAATCTGATGTTTACAAAAACATCTGTGTTTGCACAGAACAAGGATTTCAGATGAATTTCTATGTGCTCACAACATCTTTTCTTGTTTTATCACTGACAGCGCGGGTCTAGAAATCGCTTTCCATTTCCGACGCCAGCTGTTCCTATGACTTATCCCCTTCCTGAATATTCATATGCCTTTTCAGCTGTGACGAAGCAAACTGAGAGAAAGATAAATGAGCATAAAATCAGAATGCAGAGTCATTCAGAAGAGACAGACATTGTACACCTACAAGAGGAGAGGTGTTGTTATTGATAGTCTGTGACTGTATAAGATTGCATTTGTTTTCTTACAAAAAGCACAGTGGTGGTATTGTAGTACAGGTATGTTAAAAGAACAATTTACCAAATACTGTAACTTACTACTATGTATTGAACTGAGTGTTTACCATGTTAACACAATAAGATACCACATTACCATCGCTTGTCAAAACTTCTCATGCTACTGTAATCCTAAATGGGTTAAACAAGAATAAATAGCAACAGTTTATATTGATGGTCCCTATTAGACATTGTTTGCTGTAAGTAATGTTGCAAATAAGTCAACAAGCAGTCATTAGAGTATTGGTTGAGTGTCTGATTAATATCTGCTAAGACGTTATTTTGATGTTCAACCAACTGACATTCTATTGGCTATAAGTAGCTTTGCAATTTCAACTTATTCTACTAACCCTAATGTTAACCTCACAGCCTACTAATAGCCTACTAATATGCCAATGAGAGTAGTTGTAGTTGAAAATTAATGAGAGTTGGTTCACATGTAGTTGCACAATTACTTATAGACAACTTACTAAACAACTAACTACATTCATCAATCTGAATGTACATCCATCCATCCATCCATCCATTCATCCATCCATCCATGCTTCCATCCATCCATCCGTGCATCCATCCATCCGTGCATCCATCCATCCATCCATCGATCCATCCATCCATCCGTGCATCCATGCATGCATCCATCCATTCATTCTCCCTCCTTTTATTCTGAATCAGCATATAACACCTGTATGGTGTACAACAAGTGTTTGATGTTGTATGGCAACCCTCGGTATGCAAATGCAAAACATTTTTAGACTTACAGATGTTCAGAAGTTGAACAGATACTTCAGATGATTCTTCAGATGTTTCGCTGTTAAACTTTGCTCAGTTAATTAACAATGCACAGATGTTTTATTGAATGTTGATTAAATATAATGTAAAATAAATTGGTTGATTTTTTAGTATAGCTCACACTGCACCAACAGATTTAGACAAATGGCAGCAGACACATTCATCAGATTTTGTCTAATCAGTGTGTTACCCCGTCAGAGTCTGTTGCTGCTGGTCAATGCTTGTTTTCACCAGTTGAACATGTTGAAACAGCATTTGTCGGGTTGTGGTTCTGGTGTTTGTTGGTGCTGTGAGAATTGTCCATTAGATTAGCTTGATTAGCCAGTAACTTGTTTAGGCCTATGTTTATAACAGTGCGTGGTAAATACAAGAACTACAGTGAAGTCTACCTCCAGGAAGGACAATATCCCAGTTTTGAGTCTACTTCAACACCTCCTCCAAATTCCTTGCAACCTGAACATGTCTTTACAAAACAACGTCCTTCCCTGGAATGTCCCTCTCCCATGTGTCTGGCCACCTCTTCCTCTTATTCCCACATTTGCTTCTATCAGTCACCTCCTCTTCTTCCCACCCACACTCATATTCAGACATGGATTCACTGCTGCAGCTCCCACAATGCCAAACAGTCAACCTCCACACATCCAAAATACTGGACCTAACTAACTAAATAACAATTTCTCTTACATCTTTTACTCTAACCATAACCAAACCTCACATACACAGACTGACAGATAGATAAGGTAGTTATTGAGGATATAGATGGATGGACGGACGGACGGACGGACGGACGGACGGACATACAGATAGACAGATAGATAGATAGATAGATAGATAGATAGATAGATAGATAGATAGATAGATAGATAGATAGATAGATAGATAGATAGATAGATAGATAGATAGATAGATAGATAGACTCATGAAGTAGAGGACAGCACAGTGCCGTGTTGCAGGCAGTCTAGCTCAGTTTCTCAGTTTTAAAAAAAAGTCAACAGCACCATCTTCTGGCTAATTGTGGTAGTTACTCAAATTTGAAATATAAAAACAATACTGTAAATGAGCTGAACAAACATAGGTACATATTTATAATATAATTATAAAAGTCCAAAACTGTAAAAACATTAAATACAATTAGGTTAATTGAGATGTGTTTATGATAACCTAGTGTAACACTGAAATCTATCTACTCTGACAAAATGGCATAGAATCATTTTTTACTCAAAATATTGCTAGTAAGTTTCAGAAATAATTACAAAGAAACGTTAAATTCTATATCTATATGTCTGTCTATATCTATATGTCTGTCTGTGTGTCTGTCTGCCTGTCTGTCTGTGTCTGTGTCTGTCTGTCTGCCTGTCTGTCTGTCTGTCTGTCTGTCTGTCTGTGTCTGTCTGTCTGTCTGCCTGTCTGTGTCTGTCTGTCTGTCTGTCTGTCTGTCTGTGTCTGTGTCTGTCTGTCTGTCTGCCTGCCTGCCTGTCTGTCTGTCTGTCTGTCTGTCTGTGTGTGTCTGTCTGTCTGCCTGTCTGTCTGTGTGTGTCTGTCTGCCTGTCTGCCTGTCTGTCTGTCTATCTGCCTGTGTCTGTCTGTCTGTCTGTCTGTCTGTCTGTCTGCCTGTCTGTCTGTCTGTCTGTGTCTGTCTGTCTGTCTGCCTGCCTGTCTGTCTGTCTGTCTGTCTGTCTGTCTGTCTGCCTGTCTGTCTGTCTGTCTGTCTGTGTCTGTCTGTCTGTCTGTCTGTGTCTGTCTGTCTGCCTGCCTGCCTGTCTGTCTGTCTGTGTCTGTCTGTCTGTCTGTCTGTCTGTGTCTGTGTCTGTCTGTCTGTCTGTCTGTCTGTCTGTCTGTCTGTCTGTGTCTGTCTGTCTGCCTGTCTGTCTGTCTGTCTGTGTCTGTCTGTCTGTCTGTCTGTCTGTCTGCCTGCCTGCCTGTCTGTCTGTCTGTGTCTGTCTGTCTGTCTGCCTGTCTGTCTGTCTGTCTGTCTGTCTGTGTCTGTGTCTGTCTGTCTGTCTGTCTCTGTCTGTCTGTCTGCCTGTCTGTCTGTCTGTGTCTGCCTGTCTGTCTGCCCTGTGTCTGTCTGTCTGTCTGTCTAAGATAACCACATCTGGCACTAAGCAACTACTCCGAAAACCTTTTAGAGGAGTCAAGCATTCATCAAAGCTGGACTTTGAACATTAAACAGCATTACAAAACTTCATATTAGGGTTTAGTTTGTTATTTCCTGCACAGATAATGAAATACTTGTAAAAATCAGTTTATGCTAAATATAAATTCAACTAAAAACTATAAAGTGAAATGCTCTGTTTTTCACATCTTCTAACTAAACAAGTGGACTGGCCTGGAGTTTTGAGGCGGAGTTTGTGTGAGTGACGTGGGTTATGTAACCTCATCTGACACAACCACGGCTTTCACTTCCCTAGCAGCATGGAGCAGAATAACTAAAGCAACCCAGACTGGATTCTTGCTATTTCCCATCAGAGTTGATCAAGAATTCCATTAAACTACATTCTCTGCACCTTTAACTTCAAAGATAAGGGGTAAGAGTTCATTTCACAGCTGTCCTGAACGTTTACCTTATGATTGCATTGGAGTTAGTCTCTGTGTACTGGTTACTGCACTTGTGTTTCATTGCCTATGCCGGTGAACAACAATGAATATGAAGAATTAATAAAGGCTACAGGCCTCTTTTGGGTCACTGGTTGTACATGGTGATCATTCATTTTAGTTTGAACCTGGGGCTGTTACTGTCCCTTTGCTCTTTTAAACATTCATACATGTACCTTAGATGGTGACCACATCAAATAATAAAATTTTTGCTGAAAATTGTACCGATAATGAGAAATTTGTTACCAGCCTGGAGATATAATAATATATGATGGTGTTTCAATCTCAATGCTGCAAAAAATACTTTTCTTACTTAAATGTTTGTCTTGTTTCAAGCCAACATATAAAAAAAAAAATTAAAAGGATTTTCAAAACAAGTAAAAATTATTGTCTTGTTTTCAGAACAAAATAAGTCAAAACTTAGGTTTTTGCTTAGAACAAGCAGAATAATCTGCAAATGGGGTAAGCAAAATAATCGGTCACACTTTATATTAGGTGGCCTTAACTACATGTACTTACATCAGAAAATAAGTACAATGTACTTATTGTGGTCATATTGTATTTTAAAACACTTTTGCTGCTGTTGAGGTGGGATACGGGTAAGGTTAAGGACAGGTTTGGTGGTATGGGTAGGTTTAAGGGTGGGTTAAGGTGTAAGGGATGGGTCAACAGAGTAATTAGAAATATAATTACAGAAATTAATTACAGATGTAATTACAAATAGGTATTTTTAAAAATATAAGTACAATGTAAAAACATGTATGTACACAATAAGTGCATTGTATCAAATGATTAATTTAAATGTAAGTACACAGTAGTTAAGGCCACCTAATATAAAGTGGGACCAAATAATCTTATTTCAAACAGAAATTAAGGCAATCATTTTTAATTGTCTTAAAAAACCTTCTTGATTTAAGAATTTTTCGATATATGAGCTGGAAACAAGACAAAACAAATCTAAGTAAGAAAAGCATTTTTTGCAGTGAGCCTTTATGCTGTTGGATCAATTCTGTGTTTCTGATCATAATGCTGTTCATCCATTTTATTTATTTATTTTCATTTTGTAAAGGGCTTTTCATTTGAGGTGCAGCGATGGTGCAGAAATATCAGTCCCCTGTGAGAGTTTACAAATACCCTTTTGAGCTCATAATGGCGGTGAGTTTTTAAAAATTGCATGCACATGAGAGAGTATGCATGCCAAATCATATTATTTAAAAGTCAGTCTATAGTTGGTTAATCCTTTTATATTTGTTTGTTTTTTCCAGTTTTGTCTTTTTAAATGATACCTGCCGCATAGTTGAAACAATTAAGAATTAATGTAGAATTACTTTTGTTTAGTGATGTTCTCAAAGTTTGTATAGTCAGCTGTAATCTGTCTCAAATTCACTAAAGAGTTGAGTTCACTAAACTTTTAGATGGGTTGTCAGCTCAAATACGGGTAAATCTTTAATCTCACAGAGCACAAGTCTCTATTGCTTTATTGCATTAATAGCATTTATGGTTTGAACTGAACCAGCATTGCATGTGCTTAGCATTATAAAATAAGATTTAGATGCTTATAAATTCTGATTAAATTTCAAATTGCAACTGTAAATGGCATATTGTTAAAATAATTAACTATAATGCTTAAGAGAACCATTATTACAATTTTTGATTTTTGGATGTATTATTAATATCTACCTATATGGTAAAATCACCGTAACATATGGTTTTGAGTGATTTTATTTCACAGTGAAGTTAATTATTTTGCAGGGTGTTCCAAATTAAAATGTCAGTTTTATTTATCAGATGTGATCATTTTAATAGTAATAATAATACAACTTTTCACTTTATTCCTGTGGTGCCTCTTATGCAAAACTAACAGTAGATCTTTGGAATATCTCAGTTGCTCATCTCCACATCACCAGCTGATCCGATAAAGCTGATAAGAGCACTTGACATCAGCACTTCAATACACTTACACTTAAATTCTTTCACAACTCTTGTGACCTGTTAATGTTATCACACCCTTTACACAATCATTAACACTTACCATCACAATTTAATGACTGTTAATTGCATTCAATGTAAAGGCAATTAGTTAAATAAGTGTGCTTTATGATGCACTTACAGTAAGTGTAACCCTAACCCTAACATAAGTACATTTTTATATGCAATTTCATTCTGCCAGATGTGCTGACGATCTTTTATAGTAAACTAAAATATACTTTAATGTGATTTCTTTAAAAAAAAATGCATGTCGTGTTTAAATACATTAGTAATTGCATATCTGCAATGAAGTTGCAGTTTAATGTATTTTAAAAAATGTTTAACTTTAAATGTAGTATTAAATAACACACTAACCCCCGGTTTCACAGACAAGGCTTAAGACTAGTCCTAGTCTAAAATGTAAATCTGAGCTGTTTCAACTGAAAGAAACTTGCACTGACTGATCTGACATGTCATTGCTTTTGTTTTATCTTAAGATGCACACTAGTAATGCTTTTTTCTAAGGCATGTTCATAAAAATTACTTAAATGCCCTAATTAAACTATGGCCTAATCCTGGTTTAGGCTAAATCCTGTCTATGAAACCAGGCCTTTAATTATAATTAAGTTTGCCTGTACTTTAGTGTGTTAGTCAACACAACAAAATAAGTGTACTTCTTTAACAAAAACTCATTTTAAAATGTATTTTAATTGAACAATATAAAAAATTGTACTTAAGTGGGTTAAGAAGCAGTCATTATTGAACTCACATCAAAATATGTACTTCTTTAAAGCATGGCAAACTAATTTTAAAATGTGCTTTAATTTAACAATATTAAAAAGTGTACTTAAGTGTGTTAAGAAACAGTCATTACTGAATTCTGTTTAAAAACAGTTAAGTGGCATGTTGTTTCATTAATATTACATTATTTGCACAAACAGTTGTTTTAAACATATCTACTTTTAAGATTTGAAGTACACTACAAGTGCACATTAAATACACTTTTCATAAGGGATATAGCCATAATTGTAATTAACATTTAAACTGTACAGTCTGTCACTGCATTAGATAATAAAATATCAAAGCAAGTGTCAATGATAAGACAATAGATATAATAGATTGTTTTATTATATGTAGAGTGCTAAAATAGCTATCAGGGCCATATAATAATCATGGTCTGAATGTCATTGTATTTTGAGTCTAGAGTGAATCTGTTGCAGAATTAATTCTGGCAGGCATCCTGAAATCTCAACGCATGATTGATCAGCTGGGTAATTAGGTTACAGTTCACATGTATAGATCCCCCCCCCCCCCCCCCCCCCCAATGACATAATTTCCCCTGGCAAAAGGACTAATCACTTATCAAAGTTATTATTATGTATTGTTTTTTCAGATTCGCTGAGTGCACAGTTTGATGTCATAGTTTAGTCAGCACGGGCCACTGCTCACACTTCACAAGAATCATTCAGTGTGCGCACTCAGCCTCTGCTGTCAATCAAACCTCCTCTGGGGTTTATGCCACAAATAAGGCTTACAGTATTATTGTGCTTATGAAACAGCTGTGGACGAGGTTTGGATTTTATAAAAGGCTTGTTGCACACAATATAAAACCCACTTCAACAAGTAATCATGTTAGTATAGGAGAAACTTCAGGGATTGTTTTAGATTTTGGGTTTGAGTAAAATTCACAATTTAAGTATTGGCATTCAGTTTAATTAGAATTTGAATTGAATTGGTCACACGTCTCATGAAAAGTTTAGATTACACTTTCCACTTTAGACATTCTACTAACTGTAAGTAACTTTGTAACTACATGTCAACTAATTCTCATTCATTTTCAACTATATGTCTACTAACTCTCAGAGTAGACTGTTGGGGTAGGTTTAGGGTTCGCAGAATAAGTTGACATATACTTGCAAAGTTTCTCATGTTGTATGTTGTGGACCCATCAAAATAAAGTGTGAAGTTATTAAGTAGACAGTCTACTAATACTCTAACACCTGCTAGTTAACATGTAGTTGCAAAGTTACTTACTGTTAGTAGAATGTCTAAAGTGGACTATCGAAATAAAGTGTTCCCAAAGTAGATTTTTATGATCACATGAAGAGGAATATACTGATTATTTTTACTGCTTGTGAATGCATATTGTTCCTCCGATGTGGACATTTTAGGATAGAAAAATACATAAAATGCTATAGAAATTTAGTTTAGCTCATCAAATAGAAATTACATTAAATTGTATTAAACACTGAAAGCAGTTGTGTATATTTCTTTGAATTTTATTCTAATTCTAATTCATTCTTAAATCCAAATTACCATCATTTTGTAAATTGTGCAGAATTGTTATTTAATTACAATTCAGTTCAGTTGCATTATAATTCTATTGAAATCAGTAATTAAATATGAATATTAAAGGGCTTTTTAGTGCAATTACTGCTGTAGCCTTTTCTGTTCCTGAAAGCAGAATATAATATATAATGCTTCATCTCTTACATAAACTCTGTTATTGTGTCCAGTCCAGAAAAATCCATCGCTTTAATGGATGATGTCTATGGACATCATCCCTTTATTGATTTAACACAAAGGTTGATATATTGCTGGCATTTTAAAGAGGCAACCATACTTTTAGAGTAAAGCACTTGTTTGTGTACCACACACAGTTTTCAGGGTTTCTGTGTATGACCTACTACACTGATCAGAATGTGCTGTAAACAACACTGCATGGAATATTGTATCCAGCTGTGCATTACACTCGACATGATCCTTCATTGCAGCGTGACAACTCTTTGTGCCAAAATGCATTACAGATGAAAATGTTTGTCAGATCACGTGACAAAAATGTAGCATACTACTATTCTATAATATATTCTGTTTCATAATGTATTCCATTTCAGTCCATTAAGGCACTCCATTTACTATTCTGAAGACATTCTATAGATCATTTACATTTTGCACGTGTGTATATAGTGTTGTTTGACTTTTAGCAGGATCTTGTTGCTATTTAATCTACGTGACTCTCTCTCTCTCCGGAATAGCAGAGAGCACATACTAAAACAAATATACTGGAAAGAGCTGGTTCACTGCTCAGCATGTTTGCACTGAAGGCTAATGCACTGACATAGATGCAATTTAAAGTGTGTAATGTGACACTAAACTAAACAGAGCACAATAGAATTGTTCTGGAGGTATGAATCCTTCCCATTTAACAATAATATGAAAACCTTTCAATACAGATCATTTGTATATGTTTTAGTATATGTTGTATGACTTCTCACAGTGAGAACCTTAAAAAGTGAGAGATTGTGGAGTAAATATTGACAGGCGTACCTGTGGTTAAGTTGTATAGTTGTATAGTATACTTGGTAATCCGGTCATGTGAGCTGCTAAGGCAACTAAAACAATAACATATCACAAGACCTGTGTTCTGTTTTCAAGAACACACATGAGCTATATGAGGGTAATTTACACAAGGTGAAATGGAAAAACCATATTTTTAAGAACACTGCACGGTCTGCAAAAATTGTCTTCATGTGTACATGTACTTTGAATTTCTTTCAGTTTTTTCCTTTCTCACACTTACATGTGTCTCATCTTTATTCTTCCATAGGCCTATGAGAGAAGATTCCCAAACTGTCCACTGATACCCATGTTTGTGAACAGTGTCATTATCAGTGACTGTCATGCTGAGGATGGGGCGACCCAAGTGATTGAGCGCAGATGTACTGTGGATGTTGATGCCCCTCGGCTTCTAAAGAGGGTATTACATCTTTTACAAGCCCAAATGCCATATTAATGCCAAATTCCATCATTTACTGTACTTAAAAATGTTGATTATTTAGACTTTAAATGGATCAAATGATCTTCATTTTGGTTCTGAAGAAGAAACTAAAGTCTTATGGGTTTGGGACAGCATGAGATGGAGTAAATGATGACAGAATTATCACTTTTGCATGAACTATCATAATAAGCCATTAAAACTTACCAATATTAGGTACTTTGTGGTGATTATGACACATGACTCTGTGTTCAGATGGCAGGAGTGGAGTACATGTATTTTATCCAGAAGAACTCTTTGAACCGAAGAGAGAGAACGCTGCACATAGAGGCCTATAATGAGTCCTTCTCCAGCAGAGTCAATGTCTATGAGCACTGCTACTACACGGTCTGAAGCCACATCCTACCTTTTCTCTCTCACTTATGGGCACGTTTATGTGTTTGCCAGTTTACGAGGGATCCTGATGTTTATGCATTCCCTCTTCAGGTTCACCCGGAGAATGAAGACTGGACCTGTTTTGAACAGTCTGCCAGCATGGACATCAAATCCTTTTTTGGGTTTGAGAGCACAGCAGAGAAGATTGCAATGAAGCAATACGCCACCAGTATCAAAAAGGTGTGTGTGCATTTTTTTTTTTTTTCGAATGAAGATAAATTGTTAGTAAAAAATATTTCACAGTTGTCACAATAGTAAAGACACAACACATAAGCACAAAAAGTAATGGTTCCCAAAATATGCTTCATTTTCTTTGAGCAATAAACATATGGAACCCCTGGACCCAGGGTGATGGAAAAACATGACATACAGTATATACATGAGGAAGAAAGAAAATCAGTGCTTTTGCATTTATCAACAGAGAATTGAGTTCACTAACTATTGCATTCACCAGGGAAAATTTGCAGAATTTGCAGGAAAATTTGCAGGAAAACTTTTCTGTGTCACGTCATTGTTCCCAAAAACTCTATAAGAATGCAATGTATTCTAAAAAACATTGCATTCTTTGAGAAACTGTATGTGGAATGTTCTTTACATCTTGCTTGCAAAAAGTTTTGCAAGAGAGTGCAAAAGTTTCTCTGAGGAATGCAACACTTTTGCTAGAGAATTGAAAAAAAAAATAATTGCAAAAACATTCTTTTTTTTTTTTACCCCATCTCATTTTGTTCCATTACCTTGACCTTTCAGGGTCTCCATACAAAACAAAAACAACGTTATCTGGAGAACTTCAACAGTTTTGTCAATAACAAGTGAATAAGCAATAATTGCAAGCAATGCAAAAGAATTGCAAAATCTTTTCCGTCACCCTGTCCTCTTTGTACAAAAAAATCTGGACAACTTGAACAGTTTAGTCAAGAACAAGTAAACATTTGGAACATTCTTTTTTATTATTTCACTGAATAAATGTTTACTTTATCTACATCTAGACAGTCAGCGACTGGCCTGCCAAATTTCTTACTGCTTTATTTTCAAGGCTCCCCTTCCTGCTTCCTGCTTCCTGCTTCCTTTATGTTTATTATCAGGATCTGTTTTGCTGTAGTGCACTAGTTGTAGCTGGCTTGCGTGTAAGAATGTGTTTTCATGCGTTTGTGTACCTAAAGCCAATGTTTGCTTGTTTCATTTGTGTATCACTCTCTATTTGTCTCTCTCTCTCTCTCTCCATAGGGAAAAGAGATTATTGAATTTCACCTCAAGCAGCTGGAGGAGGAGGGCATTACCCACGTGCCCCGCTGGGCACCTCCTCCTGCCCCCACCCCATCTCACGCCAGAGCTATCCCAGCATGCAGCAGCAGAGCTCACCCCGGCTCCACAGACGTCCTGCCAGGCTCTCCGGATGGTGAGATGAATCATAGTGCTCACTAGCATGTGCTCAAGAATATAATAATGTGGAGGAGGGATGAAAAGATATTGTGCATCAACAAAATCTAGTGAGCTGCCTTGCTGTCTACTGCCTTTCAAAGTAGGCTACTTTCAAAGGCAGTGTCCCAACTGCACCCTGAAAGAAACCGTACCAGGTTACGTATGTAACCCAGGTTCCCTGAAGGGAACGAGAGCTACGTCCGAAGACGCTATGGGAACGCTATCAGCGTAACCGGCGCTCTGAATATTTTATACAACAGTCTAATGGATGGGCGAGGCGTCACGGGCGGGGTGACGTCACGACCAGGAAGTTATATAAGCACGTGCGGCGGAGCCGGCATCAGCTTCAAGTCATGAAGCAAGCGCTGGCAGGGATGCCGGAAGTGTGGCTCGGGACGTAGCTCTCGTTCCCTTCAGGGAACCTGGGTTACATACGTAACCTGGTACGTTCCCTTCCAGGAACTTCGAGCTACGTCCGAAGACGCTATGGGAACGCAATACCAACGCCGCCAGACTGACAAGTCCCTGCCTAGTGTCAGGCTGAAAGGACGGAGGAGCCTGGAGTGGCTCTGATGTCGAGGTTGTAAAACCTGGCGAATGTCAGGGGCGTGGACCACCCAGCAGCGTTGCAGATGTCTTGCATGGAGACACCTGCCCAGAAGGCCTTGGAGGCCGCCACACCTCGGGTCGAGTGCGCTCTGACTCCCAGCGGCGGGGGAAGGTCAGAGGTCTCGTACGCCAGATTGATGGCATCCACTATCCACCTGCTAAGAGTGGGCTTCGAAGCTGGAAGACCCCTCTTAGGCGGACCAAAGCACACGAGCAATTGGTCCGTCTTTCTCCACAGGGCAGCTCTGTGGATGTATGCGTCCAGTGCTCGCACTGGACACACACAGTTGTGCCTTTCCTGGTCGGGCTCCCTCAAGGGAGGAGGACAGAAGGCCTGGAGTACGACCGGCTGTGGTACGACCGTCAGAACCTTCGGTATGTACCCCGCACGGGGGTAGAGGAAGACTTTCGCCGAACCGGGCGCAAAGTCGATATGCGAAGGGGCCACAGATAGGGCCTGGAGGTCACTCACCCTCCTCAGAGAGGTGATAGCCAGCAGGAAGACGGTCTTGATCGTGAGGAGTCTATCAGTTATCTCCCCGAGAGGCTCAAAGGGTGCTCTGCCCATAGCCTCTAGTACCACCGCCAGGTCCCACGTGGGGACACGGGGCCGTACAGGCGGCCTCAGCCTCAGCGCACCGCGGAGGAAACGCGTAACCAGGGGGTGTCTGCCCACTGACTGGCCACTGATAAGGGCGTGGTACGACGAGATAGCTGCCACGTAGACCTTAATAGTGGAGTGGGTTAACCCTGCGGAGAAGCGGGCCTGCAGGAACTCCAGAACTGCGCGGATCGGGCAGTTGACTGGGTCGAGCTGGCGGTCTCCGCACCATGAAGTGAAGAGTTTCCACTTCAAGGCGTACAGTTTCCTCGTAGAGGGAGCTCTGGATTGGAGGATGGTCTCGACAACCTCGGTTGACAGACCGGAAGCTATGAGTTGTGCCCCCTCAGGGGCCACACCCACAGCCTCCAGCACTCCGGGCGGGGGTGCACAAGGGTGCCCCCGGCCTGTGAGAGGAGATCGCTCCTGATCGGTACCGGCCACGGGGTCCCGTCGAGGAGGGAAATCAGATCCGAGAACCATACTCGGCCCGGCCAGAACGGCGCTACTAACAGTAGGCTTACCGCGTCCCGGCGCACTCTCGCCAAAACTCCCGGGAGCAGAGCGATCGGGGGGAAGGCGTACAGACGAAGCCTCGGCCAGGTCTGTACCATAGCATCCAGTCCCAGAGGCGCTGGAGGAGCTAGAGAGAACCAAAGGGGACATTGCGCAGACTCTCGAGTCGCAAAGAGGTCCACCTGTGCTTGGCCAAAGACCTTCCAAATCTGCTTCACCACCTGGGGGTGAAGCATCCATTCCCCGGGCCTCGGCCCCTGTCTCGACAGGACGTCTGCTCCGACGTTGAGATACCCAGGAATGTGCAGAGCTCTCAATGATAGGAGCTTGCCCTGGGACCACACAAGGATCTGGTGTGCTAGCTTGTACAAGGGGCGCGACCGCAGACCTCCTTGGTGGTTGATGTAAGAGACCACTGCCGTGCTGTCGGTGCGGACCAGCACGTGGCGATCTCTCAAGTCTGGGAGGAAGTGCTTGAGAGCACGGAACACAGCTAGGATCTCTAGCCAGTTGATATGCCACGTCAGGTGGCGACCACTCCACAGACCGCGGGCAGGGTGGCCACTCATGACCGCACCCCAACCGGTGAGGGAGGCGTCCGTCGCTAGCGAGACGCGGCGACAAGGAGCTCCCAGCGCCGGGCCCTGGGACAAGAACCAGGGTTTCCTCCACATGTCTAAGGCACGGATACAGCGCCGTGATACCTTGACAGCGCGGAGCGAGTTTCCCCTCAGGGAGACCCCCCTGGTCTTGAGCCACCACTGTAGGGGCCTCATGTACAGCAGGCCAGAAGGAATCACGCTGGACGCAGCTGCCATGAGCCCAAGCAGCCTCTGAAACTGCTTGACAGTGAATGGCTGGCCTTCTCGCACTCTCCTGACTGCCGTGAGGATCGACTCGATCCGAGCAGGGGTCAAACGAGCCTGCATCGTGGTCGAATCCCACACCACGCCTAGATAAGTGGTTCTCTGAGCTGGAGAAAGCACACTCTTCTTGGCGTTTAGTCTTAACCCCAAATCTTTCATGTGGGCAAGAACGACATCTCGATGCCGAACTGCCAACTGCTCTGATTGAGCAAGAATCAACCAATCGTCGATATAATTTAGTATGCGGATGCCTTGCAGTCGCAACGGGACCAGTGCCGCATCCACACACTTGGTGAAAGTGCGGGGTGAGAGTGCTAGGCCGAAGGGAAGAACCCGATACTGGTACGCTTTGCCCCCGAAAGCGAACCTCAGGAACTTCCTGTGAGAGGGAATGATGGACACATGGAAATAGGCGTCTTTGAGGTCTATCGTGACAAACCAGTCCTCGGACCTGATTTGGGACACGATCTGCTTGACCGTCAACATCTTGAACTTCAGCAGTCTGACTGAGAGGTTCAAGAGACGCAAGTCCAGTATGGGCCTGAGCCCTCCATCCCTCTTCGGAACAATGAAGTACCGGCTGTAGAAGCCGGTGTGCACTTCGTGAAGTGGAACCAACTCTATGGCTTCCTTTTCCAGCAAAGTGTTGACTTCCTGTTCCAGGACCAGAGCCTGCTCGGGGCGGACCGTAGTCACGCAGACCCCGTTGAACCGCGGGGGCGGCCCATCGAACTGGATGGAATAGCCAGCCTCTACCGTGCGCAGGACCCAGAGAGACACGTTCGGCAGCCGTTGCCAGGCCGCCAAACGATCTACTAAGGGAATCAGTCTCTCAAAACTGACCTCTGGTGTTAGAGAAGCGGCCAGACCGCTGTCTTGCTGGAGCGTACCGGCAGGGGACGCGTAGTCTGGCGGCTGGGGCGAGTCTCTCAGGCCCGCTGAGATCACAGGCGGTAGAACCTGAGGATAGTACTCGCTGGGACCTGCTGTGCCCTGGAACTGCAGGGTTGGCAGACAGATCCCCGGAGGGCACCGAGGGGAGACGGTCACCGTGAGCTGCGGTGTGAGTCGCTCCACCCCAGTAGGGGTCACCCTCCGAAGTCCTGGGACTTGCCCATCAGGACTTCCTTGCCGCGGACCTCTTGGCCGCCAAGACATCCCTCAGGTCTGTCTTGGGTTTTGAGGCCCCCGGCGCGGAGCGCCGCTGCCCTCGGCTCCGCCTCGGGGGAGCACGAGAGGCGACGCTCTCCTTCTGCGCAGCCCTGTGCGAGGAACTAGTATGCGGAGGAGGCTGCTCCCGCCCAGCAGCCTCCAGAGTTAGAGAGCGGCGGGGGAGGAACCGCCGAAACGCCTCCGCTTGCCTACGGGCCTCCTGAAACCTGTCGACGACGGTACCCACGGCGTCGCCGAACAGGCCAGAAGGCTGAAGCGGGGCGTCCAGGAGGCAGACCCTGTCCTTCTCCTTAATGTCGGACAGGGTCAGCCACAAATGCCTCTCCGTTGCCACCATAGCTGCCATGGAGCGGCCGATAGCACGGGCCGACTCCTTGGTGGCGCGGAGAGCCAAATCGGCGGTTCTCCTGAGCTCTGAGATATCCTCAGCTCTGACATCCCCCAGCTCATCTAAATCCTTCAGCAGTTCGGCCTGGTACGCCTGCAACACCGCCATCGTGTGCAGACACGCACCAGCCTGTCCTGCTGCCGCATACCCCTTGCCCACCAGGGATGATGTGGTGCGCAGAGGCCTGGTGGGCAGGGTAGGAGCCTTCAAGGACGATGCTGTGGAAGGAGACAGATAGCCCGCCAGCGTCTGCTCAATCCGGGGCATCGCCCTATATCCACGCCTGTCCAATTCCCGTACATTACCGTAGTAATCTGCCGCGGGAATGAAAGGGCGGGATGTATATGGTTTCACCCACGATCTCGACACCTCGGTGTGGAGATCGGGGAAAAACGGAAGGCTCCTGCGAGGAGGTGGCGGCCGCGAGCGCAGGAAACGCTCGTCCAGCAGGCTGGACCGCGGCACAGTTGTTCTCTCGGGGGGCCAACTGATGTCAAGCTTGGCCACTGCCCGAGTTGCCACCTCCAAAAGCTCCTCGTATTGGGGCGAGAGAGGCGGCGTAACCTCTTCAACGCTCGTCACATCAATCTCCTCGGAGGAAGATAGACGAAGCGCTGAGTCCTCATCTCGGGGGGAAGTAACCGCTTCCCCGAGAGACGGGACACCAGATCTGGCGGATACGGGAGGAGATAGAGACATGCCCGTCTCACTCCCGCCAGCCAGATCAGCCTGCGAGCCCCACGAGTGTAGCAGCCGCTCTGCCTCGGCAGCAGCGGGGCCAGCACCGCGTGGGAGGCTCGCGAAGGCTCCCTTCTCGAAGAGAGCCTTCCGGGTGCGGAGTGTGCGCAGCGGGAGCCGCTCACAGTGCAGGCAACCAGCTCCCTCGAGAGCTGATGCCGCATGCTCCGCACCCAAACAGACCACGCACAGGCTGTGTGTGTCTCCACTCGTGATGTAACGAGGGCAGGGACTGACACACAACCTGAAACGCGATCTGGGATCGCCCCTAGTCTTTGCCTAGCTTTAGGCATTTTTCCCTGGCTTTCCAAGACAGACAACACCAAATAAGACTCACAAGACAAAGAATCAGACTGACAATACACAGAGCGCTTGCTGAATGACAGAAAGCTGATGCCCGCTCCGCCGCACGTGCTTATATAACTTCCTGGTCGTGACGTCACCCCGCCCGTGACGCCTCGCCCATCCATTAGACTGTTGTATAAAATATTCAGAGCGCCGGTTACGCTGATAGCGTTCCCATAGCGTCTTCGGACGTAGCTCGAAGTTCCTGGAAGGGAACTCTTATTATTGTGACTTATTTGCAGCTCTACACAGTAATCCTCACACAAACCACACAGGGTAATAAAATCACTATTGATTTCAAAACAGATTTGTGTTAGCATGTTGCTAAGCTAATTCCATTATACACATAAGCATAAAAAATAGGATCTATGTTTTGTAACAGAGTCAATGATCTCTGACACATTTCTCAACTGTGTTGGTTGTGTGTTGTTCACAGATAAGTTAGATGCAGACTACATCTCCCGTTATCTGGGAAAGCTGACCCCTTTCCAAGAGAGCTGTCTCATTCGCCTACGACAGTGGCTGCAGGAAACACACAAAGGCAAGGTAAGTGCAATATCTAAAATGAAATGGAAAGAAATTAATATTTTTTTATTCAGCAAGGATGCATTAAATTTATCTAAAGTTACACAATATTTCTATTTTATACTGTTTTAAAACTTAAGGAGCACAACTATTTTCAACATTTATAATAATAAGTGTTTCAAAAACACAAATTATCAAACAGATAGAGGGTTTTAATGGATATATTACTTAATTATATTTAGATCCCTAAAGACCAGCATGTGCTGCGTTTCCTGCGTTCACGGGACTTTAATCTGGAAAAGGCCAAAGAGGCTTTGTGCCAGACGCTCACATGGAGGAAGCAGCATCAGATAGACTTCCTGTTGGACACATGGCAGTGTCCACAGCTACTGCAGGACTACTACACAGGAGGCTGGCACCACCATGATAAAGGTCTGTTTTTACTATATGTTTAAATTGACTTTAAACATGGCCGTGTGTGACATAGAACTAATGGAGAGCCTCTTAATCCAGGATCTGTGTTAGCCCTGTGCTTTGAATAGTCTGAAACTGATCAAAAATTTATCTGAGTGAGGTGTTTTCAACAATGATTAATATTAAAGAAGCAGAAATCTGTGCGCTTGCTTTTGTGTGTATTTTGTAGATGGACGTCCTCTTTATATCCTTCGACTTGGACAAATGGACACCAAAGGTTTAGTGCGGGTGCTGGGAGAAGAGAGCCTTCTGAGACATGTAAGAGTTTGACTAATTCCATATCGCTCTTCACAATACACATAGTTTCAAAGCAGCTTTACAGAAAGTCACACTGTTATGTTTGTAAGGCCTTAGTGCTTTACCATAGTGCAAGCTTTAGTTCAGGGCGATACGACAATATATAACAACATACAAGTAATCCTCCGAATCTAGATCCAGCTAGTGTTGTCCAACATATCAGTGCCACATATTCTGAGATTTAGAGCTGCTTTACAGCAGAATTGATGGTAACACTTTAGTATAGGGACTGATTCTCACTATTAACTAGTTGTTTATTAGCATGCCTATTATTAACATATTGGCTGTTCATTAATACTTATAAAGCACATATTCTACATGACCATATCCCATATCCCTAATCCTACCCAATATCTAAACTTAACAACTACCTTACTAACTATTAATAAGCAGCAAATTATGAGCTTATTGAGGCAAAAGCTGTAGTTAATGGTTTGTTAATAGAGAGAATTGGACCTTAATATAAAGTGTAACTGAATTGTTCTGTTTGTGACGTTGAATTGTTATTTTCTTGTTTATCACTGTAACGCTACTTTGAAACAATCTTTTTTGTATAAAGCACTTTAGAAATAAAGGCAGTAACTACACCAATGAAGCGAGTTAACATCTGGCTGAATAAAATGATTATATTCACTGAACCCCCTTCACCTTTGGTTCAACCTTCAGGTGCTGTCCATCAATGAGGAAGGTCTCAGACACTGTGAAGAGAACACCAAAATATTTGGAAAACCAATCAGGTACTTATATCAATTACATGTCCAAACCAGTCGTGTATGTACCGTTGGTATAAAGAATGGGATCAAAATGAATTTTATGACTTTGGTTCCAATCCCAACTCCACTTATCAAACTTCTAAATGGAACTGATGTGAATAAGAATCAGTTCTTGGTGGTCACACATATTATGTGTTTTATGTGAGATCTCTACTCTGATAAGTAATAATTGCGTCTGTGTTTGTGTTCTGTAGTTGTTGGACGTGTCTGGTGGATCTTGAGGGGTTAAACATGAGGCATCTGTGGAGACCAGGAATCAAAGCCTTGCTGAGGACGATAGAGCTTGTAGGAGCCAACTACCCTGAAACACTGGGCTGTCTCCTCATACTGAGAGCACCCAGAGTGTTTCCTGTGCTCTGGACTTTGGTAAACACACACACACAAACATAGGATTTCACATAAAAGAATGTTAACAAATAGTTCACGATATTGGGAAAGACTGAGATAAGCACACACTCAGTCTTCATTTAATGGTTGTAAATTGTTCAATCTACACATTGACCCATCAGAGTTAAATGCCATGTTAGCGTGGTGCATTTCTTAATTGCCAGGCTTCTGTAAATGTCATGCTTGCCTGGGCCTTTGTTAGCAGTGCTAATGAAAAATAACCCGCTGATTTCTGTTGCACCCTGTTCTGCGGTCAGGTGAGTCCATTCATCGACGAAAACACACGGAAGAAGTTTCTCATCTACGCTGGGAATGACTACCAGGGGCCTGGAGGTCTGGTGGACTACATCAACAGAGACTTCATCCCTGACTACTTAGGAGGAGACGCTCTGGTGAGTCTGTTGGTGAGATCTGACATGTTTAAACTCTTTGATACCAGTGGGGTCACCAAGCTGGAGCGTCAGGCAGATCTGTGCATTGTTTGTTTAAAGTGATTGGACATATCACGTGCCTTTCTTAGACCAGCAAGTCATTCTCAAACAACTGCTTGCATAATTATATTTTAATATTGTTTTATGTGTGCATATTTATCATGGAAACTACAGAGCAGTTTGTGTCAAACAGACACGCCTCTAATGCATTTCAGTCGGTTAAAAAAAAAAAGAGTACTTATTATGCAAATTATATATTTTAAAAGAATATACTTCCAGGACACATGTAGCTGTGTATTTATTCAGACAGACATGAAAACAATCTAATGTCGCTCTAATCTAACGGTGTTTCTCTTGTTTAATTCAGTGTGATGTTCCCGAGGGTGGTCTGGTTCCCAAGTCTCTGTACCGTACGGCTGAGGAGCTGGAAAACGAGGAGGTTAAACTGTGGAGTGAAAGCATCTACAAGAGCGCGAGTGTGCTGAAGGGAGCTCCACATGAGGTACAGCTCATCCACAGACAACACTCAACAACACACAGCTGTCCAAAGCTCATTACACACACTGTATGTTGATGACTGGCGCCATCTGTTGGTTATAAGAAGATATGCAGCGTGAAAGTCAAATACTGTTAGCCTAGTTCTGCTTAGTCGTTTAGTTAGTGTATGATGGCCATTTAAACAAGTATCTGTGGCACTTCAAATACTGAATAATAATAGATCTAGTGTTCCTCATGTAACTTCTCATTTGAAATATAGTTTTGCATCCTGTTTGAAAATAAATTGTGTGTAATGAATTATGAAATAAAGATAAATCACTTTATTCATTTCCAGGTGCTGATAGAGATTACAGAAGTATCGTCTGTCATTACGTGGGACTTTGATGTGTGTAAAGGCGACGTGATCTTCAATATCTATCACTCTAGAAGAGCTCCTCAGCCAGTTAAAAGAGACGGTCTGAGCGCACACAACCTCGCCTGTCCCGCCGGAAACAACGTTCAGCTCATCGACAGAGCCTGGATGCTCGGACAAGACTACAGCATGGTGGAGACGGCCCTGACCTGCCGAGAGGGAGAGAGCGTACAGGTGAGGGAGTCATGCATGCATAGAGCATATTTTACTACAAAACACGCTGATCAGAAGATGAGACACACTTCTTTCTGCTCTGATCCACATCTGTCCCATCAGGGATCTCATGTGACGCGCTGGCCTGGATTCTACATCCTGCAGTGGCGTCTTTACAGCAGCCCATCATGCACTTCATCCAGTCGGCCGCGTGTAGATGATGTTCTGGCCTCTCTGCAGGTCTCCTCATACAAATGCAGAGTTATGTATTTCACAGAGGTGCTGCACTCCACTGACTTCAGGTCTGTATGATTACATGCAAAGTGCTTAGCATTAAAAAATACAAATGAAACATGGTAAACTTAAAAAGCACACCATCTGAATGTTGTTACTAAATTAAAAAATACCATCTGGACATCCAAATGCTTTCTGTGAAGGTGTGTGTGGTTGTGTTTGTATCAGGGGCTCCATGAGCAGCCTGGAGTCGAGTCACAGCGGTTTCTCTCTGCTCACCACCTCCTCCAACCAATCACAGACAGAGTCAACCATCTCAAGATAGCACCTTCATCCAGACGAAAAACAAGACTCTTCTGTGACTTTAGCTCTGCAGGAAATGATGAATGATCATGTGACACAGTGAAACAGAGGCTCACATCAAACCTCCTGTATGAGTGCTGAACTTTTTCATCATAAACTGCAGGCTTTCTGTAAATTATATGCAAGTTTTCTGTATATTGATACAAATACATTTGTAAATGTTGTTAAAAATAACAAATAAACAAAAAACTTTAATTTCAAGAGCCAAGTGTGACCCAAAAATTAAGTTTCTCAGTTTAATTCATTTTAATGGTATAAATAACAAAAAAACATTGTATAAATATTGCATAGTATCATAACATCTAAAAATTCTAAACAATAATCAGAAAATATTGAACAAAAGTATATTATGATTTTCCTGAAGAAAAGCAAAAACGTTCATTTCAAGAACCAAGTGTGACCCAAAAATGACGTTTCTCAGTTTAATTCATTTTAATGGAAAAATAGTTCATAAAAACTGCATAAATATGGCATAGTATCATAAAATCTCCTCAAAATTCAAAATAATAATCAGAAAATATTGAGTATATTATGATTTTCATGAAAAAAAGCAAACTCTTTCATTTCAAGAACCAAGTGTGACGCAAAAATGAAGTTTCTCAGTTTAATTAATTTTAATGGAAAAAATAACTCAAATGGACTCAAATATGAAGAGGCTCAGAGGGTTAATAATGTTTGTGCTTCAGGGGTCAAAAGAAATTCAAAGACAGTCTAAAGTTCAATTACATAAACACTCTTTTAATATTATGTACAGCGTAAATATGACATTATTTCACACAAACAACAGTATTTGAGGAACATCTTCCTCATGATCTGAAACAGGAAACTGATGAAATTCAACTTCCTGAGGATTGCTGAGATTCATTTATTTAGGAGGAGGAGTAGGAGAAGGAGAAGAAGGATGAGGAGAAGAAGAAGTGTGTGTTTAATGTTAAATGTGACACAGAGTCACTGAAGAGTTGTAATCAAGTCTAAACCCAGCGTGTAGAGGTTGAGTGAATGTGTGTAAGTGTGTGAGTGTGTGTGTGTCAGAGACGCTGTAGAAGGACAGAGAGCCGCTCGACTCGTTCAGAAATACTGCTACTCTCTTACAGGAGACACCAGCAACAGCTGAGATAACGGTGTAGTTATTATTGTGACGAGCAGTGAATCTGTGATTAGAGCAGCTCAGACTCCAGGAGTGAACATTAGATCCAAACACACAGTCAAGACTCACTCCTTTCCTCTTGATTCCTTTATAAGACACTGATATATAAACATCTCCGCTCCACTCAGTCTCCCAGTAACAGCGTCCAGTCAGTCTCTCTGAACACAGAACCTGAGGTTGATGATCAAATCTGTCGGGATGATCAGGATATGACTGTCGCTGATCCACACACATCACCTTCCTGTTCTCCTCAGACAGAACGAGGTGTTTGTGTACTGAGTTTGGATCCAGAGTGAGATCACAGCCGTCTGAACACAACACACACATACATTACACACTAAACTACTAACAACTAAACTCTGTGTGTGTGTGTGTGTGTGTGTGTGTGAGACTTACATTTGCGTAGTTTTGTTGTGATCATAAACTCTCCTCCATGATCCACACTAGAAAACACACACACACACACACAGAACAGCTGCATTAATGTTTGTGCAAATATGGTACACAAGGATTAACATTAAATAGGTTTAAGAAAAAAAACATTGTGTGATGAGAAGAAACACCCCAAGGACTCTTCAAGCTCCAGCTGTCAACATTCAAACTTAAACTCCCAGAATCCCTTGAGACTCGATCAACCTTCCCTTCTGTGTAATATTTCTAACCCATTCAAACTCATTTAATCTTCCACTTAAAGTCAAAACACACATTTAATCTTCCACTTAAAGTCAAAACACAGTCAAAACACACATGTGAGAATGCTGTTCATAGATTTCAGTTCTGCATTTAATACAGTAATCCCCTCCAAGCTGATCTCCAAGCTCAGCCAGCTTGGAATCAGCACACCCATCTGCAATTGGATTCTAGATTTTCTGACTAACAGACCTCAGTCCGTTAAGTTAGATAACCTCTCCTCCTCCATCATCACCCTGAACACCGGCGTGCCACAGGGCTGCGTACTGAGCCCTCTCCTGTACTCCCTCTTCACCCATGACTGTGTTCCTGTTTATGGCTCCAACACCATAATTAAATTTGCAGATGACACCACGGTGGTAGGTCTGATCAAGGATGACGATGAATCAGCCTACAGGGATGAGGTGCAGCACCTGGCTGTGTGGTGTGCCACCAACAATCTACAGCTAAACACCCAGAAGACAAAGGAGATCATTGTGGACTTCAGGTGGACTAGGAGTCATGCACACACACCCATCTACATCAACGGAGCTGAAGTGGAGCGTGTGTCGAGTTTCAAGTTCCTTGGCATCCACATCTCTGATGACCTCACCTGGTCCCATAACACCTCCACTCTGGTCAAAAAGGCACAGCAGCGCCTTTACTTCTTAAGGAGCCTTAAGAAAGTTCACCTGAATCCCAGGATCCTTGTGGAATTCTACCGCTGTACCATTGAGAGCATACTCACGAACGGCATCTCAGTATGGTACAGCAATTGCTCCGCATCTGACCGCAAAGCACTCCAGCGGGTGGTGAAAACTGCTCAACGGATCACCGGCACCCAGTTAACTTCCATTGAGAACATTTATCATAAGCGCTGTCTGGGCAGGACAAGAAACATCATCAAGGATGCCTCTCACCCTAACCATGGACTTTTCACCCTCCTTCCATCCGGCAGGCGTTACAGGTGCCTACGCTCTCGCACTAGTAGGCTCAGGAAGAGCTTCTTCCCCGAGGCTGTGACACTTCTGAACGCCACACCACTAATCTAACCTGCACCTGCTTATTACTGCACTGGTCACAGTACTTTACACACATGCATTTGCACTACTCATATTTTTGCACAGACTGCACAAGTTATTACACTATAAACTGTATAAAGTTGTTACTATACAAAGCACAGTAAACTATTTCTATAAAATATTGCACTACTGCTATTTTGCATAGAATACATTGTTCTATCAATATTTTGCACACTCATCCAGCTGTATTTATTTATCACCACTGTTCTCACGTTTCTGCTGTTCATAATGTATATAATCCTACATTGCTCTGTTCATAATGTACATACAATCCCTACATTGCATTCCTATTTATATTCTGTATATACTCTGCTCAATACTGTATATAGCAATTCCACTGTACATTCTGTAAATCTTATCTTCGTTTACTCTGCACTTATATGTATATAAAACACTATATTCTTGCACTTCTGGTTAGATGCTAACTGCATTTCATTAGCTCTGTACTTGTACTCTGCATAAATGACAATAAAGTTGAATCTAATCTAATCTAATCTCCCGTTATCTGGGAAAGCTGACCCCTTTCCAAGAGAGCTGTCTCATTCGCCTACGACAGTGGCTGCAGGAAACACACAAAGGCAAGATAAGTGCAATATCTAAAATGAAATGGAAAGAAATTAATATTTTTTTATTCAGCAAGGATGCATTAAATTTATCTAAAGTTACATATATTTCTATATATTTCAATTTTATACTGTTTTAAAACTTAAGGAGCGCAACTATTTTCAACATTTATAATAATAAGTGTTTCAAAAACACAAATTATCAAACTGATAGAGGGTTTTAATGGATATATTACTTAATTATATTTAGATCCCTAAAGACCAGCATGTGCTGTGTTTCCTGCGTTCACGGGACTTTAATCTGGAAAAGGCCAAAGAGGCTTTGTGCCAGACGCTCACATGGAGGAAGCAGCATCAGATAGACTTCCTGTTGGACACATGGCAGTGTCCACAGCTACTGCAGGACTACTACACAGGAGGCTGGCACCACCATGATAAAGGTCTGTTTGACTTTAAACATGGCCGTGTGTGACATAGAACACAATACACATAGTTTCAAAGCAGCTTTACAGAAAGTCATACTGTTATGTTTGTAACGCCTTAGTTCTTTATCAGAGTGCAAGCTTTAGTTCAGGGCGATACGACAATATATAACAACATACAAGTAATCCTCCGAATCTAGATCCAGCTAGTGTTGTCCAACATATCAGTGCCACAGATTCTGAGATTTAGAGCTGCTTTACAGCAGAATTGATGGTACCACTTTAGTATAGGGACTGATTCTCACTATTAACTAGTTATTTATTAGCATGCCTATTATTAACATATTGGCTGTTCATTAATACTTATAAAGCACATATTCTGCATGACCATATTCCAAATCCCTAATCCTACCCAATACCTAAACTTAACAACTACCTTACTAACTATTAATAAGAAGCAAATTATGAGTTTATTGAGGCAAAAGTTGTAGTTAATGGTTTGTTAATAGAGAGAATTGGACCTTAATATCAAGTGTAACTGAATTGTTCTCTGTTTGTGACGTTGAATTGTTATTTTCTTGTTTATCACTGTAACGCTACTTTGAAACAATCTTTATTGTATGAAGCACTTTAGAAATAAAGGCGGTGATATTGTATATTATAATAATATAATATAGACCGTGACCTTTTCAACGCAATTGTGTATTACATGACGTCACGAACGTGCATCACAGAACAGAGCAAGGCGAGCATTTGTGCTTATAAAACTTAAACTTTTTTATTTATTTTTTAAATGACCAATCGTTTCGCTAGATAACACCCTTATTCATCGTCTGGTATCGTTTAAAGCCCTTTGAAGCTGCACTGAAACTGTCATTTGGACCTTGAACCGTTTGGATCCCAATGAAGTCCATTATATGGAGAAATGTTTTCATCAAAAACCTTAATTTCTTTTCGACTTAAGAAAGAAAGACATGGACATCTTGGATGACATGGGGGTGAGTAAATTATCAGCAAAAGTTTTTTTAAAAGTGAGTTCCTTTAAAGAGGTATTATGTATTGGAAATTACATCTATATTGGCATTTATTTATTTTCTCTTTTTTCATCCTGATGGTATCCTTTAATATTGGATCCTTAAATATAAATGGATGTAGGGATGTACGAAAGAGAGTGACTTTATTTAAGTATTTACAATTTAAAAAAGCAGATGTAATTTTTTTGCAAGAGACTCATACTGATGCCTGTAATGAGACAGATTGGATAAATGAATGGGAGAGTAGTATTAGTCTTAAGCCCGGCTCACACTGTGCGATTTTGGCCACGATTTGTTCGTCTGAGACAAATTTTGAAAATCCTAAAATCCTAAAAGATTCCTATAATCCTAGGCTAAAATCGGTTGTCTAGATCGCTGGTTTGACATGTTCACCGACAGCCGATTAATGGCCGTTGCGATCATTTTTTTCCTCCGATTAAGTTCTGGCAGTGTCAGAAGATTTCAGACACTTTCCTCAAGTTTCCTGCAGTGTGACATCTCCTACGACGACCGCCAAACCAAGAACCAATAGGAGCACTGAACTTGATGACGCAATTAGCGCGACAACTTCAAACCATCCATTATTTGTAAAAACAATATATGTACAAGGCAAAGTTTACTTAAAGTTTATTTATTAAGGGGCAGGATGTTTAAACTCGAATAACAAAATTACCTCAAGTTCGCTCTGTAGAACTGGAAGTCCATAAAGTCCTCTTTTGCCAAGCCATGACTTGCTCCACACACGTTGTCTTTTTTTTTTTTTTTTTTAACATCAAGGCATGTAATTAATAAAACTAACGCTACACGTTGCTGTTGTTTGCTAGCTACCATTATAGCGAGAGAACGCGGGTCACGTATTGATGACGTAAAACTCCGGACAAGTCTTCTTGAGTACGTCCGTTTTTATCGCGTCTTGACTGTCGTACAGTCTGACATTAAAACAACTGAGATCCTACAGTCTGACATGGGGATCATGTTCGTACAGTGTGACAAGCAACAATCGCAACAGACTTTTAAAAATCGCACAGTGTGAGCCCGGCTTTAGTCATGGTACAAATGTGAGTGCTGGTGTTGCGTTTTTATTTTCAAAGCGTGTTAAAGATAATCCAGTTTTCTTAGAAATAATACCTGGACGCCTTCTTCGAGCTGATATAACAATAGGCAATAATAGTTTTTCTTTTTATAATATCTATGCTCCTAATATATGAAGCGAGCGCTGTGATTTTTTTCTGAAACTTTCTGAAGAATTGTTGAAGTGTTCCGATGATAAGATCGTTGTTATAGATGGTGATTTTAATTGTACTGTAGATCATAAATTGGACAGGAACCATGAAGAACCTCATTTTGGTTCAACAGATATTTTTAAATCTTTAATTAATAGACATAGTCTTGTAGATTTGTGGAGGGATGCTTATCCTCAAGTTAAACAGTATACTTGGCTGAAAATTAATTCAAATAGGGTTTCTGCTGCGAGATTGGATCGTTTCTATACTGAGGAATGCAATAAAGGAAGATTTTTTAATAATTGTATCTCTCCTACATCTATATCAGATCATCATTATATTTCTATGTCTATGTCTGTCTTGTCACCTAAATCCTATAAGTCACAGTGGCACTTTAATAATATATTACTTCAAGATCACATCTTTGTGCACTCCTTTGGTCTTTTTTGGAAGTTTTGGAGAGAAGAGAGAGGTAGTTATTCATCTCTAAGTCAATGGTGGGATCTGGGAAAGGTGCAGATAAAGGTCTTTTGTCAACAATACACAGCAAATCATACTGAGAACTTGAAAGTGAAGATGAAGATGATAGAGCAAGAAATTCTTCAACAAAGCCTCCGTAATCAGGGAGGAGGTGATATCATTAAAGAGAATAAAGGTCTTTTGAAGGATTTATTGCAGGAGCAGGAGAAGGAGACACTTGTCAGAACAAGATATGTGAAGTGCAATGAAATGGATGCTCCAACGGCTTTTTTTTTCGGTCTGGAGAAAAAATTAAAAGAGCAGAAATATTTTCACAAACTGAAACTTCCAAATGGCAAAGAAATAACCAATCAACGAGAGATTATAGTTTCTGCTATTTGTTTTTATGAAAAACTTTATCAGTCCGAATTTTGTGATGAAGCAGCAGTTGAAGAACTTCTTTTAGATCTTCCGCAGTTGTCTAAAGAAGAAAAGATGGAATTGGAGGATTTCTTGACTTTTTCTGAGCTTTCAAGTGCTGTGCAAGGGCTGAACAGTGGCAAATCTTCGGGTGTGGATGGTCTCTCTGCTGAGTTTTTAAAAAGCTTTTGGAATGTGATTGGACATGATTTGTATTATGTTTTTATGGAGTCATTTAACCAAGGTGTTTTACCCCTAAGCTGTCGAAGAGCAGTGTTGACATTAATCCTTAAGAAAGAAGATCTTGGACTTTTAAAGAATTGGCGCCCTGTGTCGTTGCTGTGTACTGATTTTAAAATACTGTCAAAAGCTATAACTAATAAGTTGAAGAAATGTATGGCAACTATAATTCATGAGGATCAGTCATACTGTATCCCTAAACAGACAATTTTCGACAACTTATTCTTGCTAAGAGACATTATTGCAGTTGCCAAAAAACATCAAATTGATATTGGACTCTTATCTTTAGATCAAGAAAAAGCTTTTGACAGAGTGGATCATTTCTATTTACTAAAGACTCTGAAGGCCTTTGGCTTTGGACCACAATTTGTCTCTTGTATTAAACTGCTTTATAATGAAACATCTAGTATGCTTAAGATGAATGGTTGTTTAACTAGACCTTTTGCAGTAACAAGAGGTATACGACAAGGATGCCCTCTTTCAGGACTTTTATATTCAATTTCTATTGAGCCTTTGTTGTCACATTTGAGGAAACGACTGTATGGATTTTGTATTCCTGGTTTTCCAGAGATCCCACCTGTAAAACTCACAGCTTATGCTGATGACATAACTGTTTTTATAAGAAACATTGATGATATGGTTGCTTTGACTTCTAGTTTGAACATTTTTCAAAAAGCTACATCTGCTAGAATTAATTGGGATAAGTGTACATCCCTTCTCTTGTACGAATATACAATATATATATATATATACAAATATTATATCTTTAAGAATATAGATCCTCCCCAAATTCCACAACAGTGTGAATGGATAAAAATATGGTTTTAAAGTTCTTGGGGTGTATCTAGGATCTGATACTTATATGAAAAATAATTGGGAAGGGTTAGTTGATAAAATTGTGGGGAAACTACAGAAGTGGAGATTCTCCCAAAGTTATCTTTTAGAGGGAGATGTTTAATCGTTAATAATTTGGCAGCCTCAATGTTGTGGCACAGATTTACAGTGTTGAATCCCCCTGAAGAGTTATTGATTGGTATTCAAAAAGCCTTTGTTAACTTCTTTTGGGATGGTTATCATTGGCTTCCTCCTGGAGTTTTGTATCTCCCAGTTTGTGATAAAGTCACATTAGCTGCCACCGCTGGGGAAGCAGCACTGGCGCACGCACACACACACACACACACACCACTACTTACCTCATTCATCCTCCCAGCCGTTGCCGCTATCAGAGTAGCGGGTGCACACGCAATCCTGATAGCACCTGGACATTCTCCCATTGCAGCCCTCTCCTCTGTACATATCAATTTCCCAGTCATTTCATACACTTACACTGCACTTGTCGTGTCGTTTCGTCCCTGTGATGTTTGTCTGTGTGGGCGTAGTCAGTCTTCCGGCGTGAAACACCGCGCCGACCAAACCGAACAAACAAGCGGCAGCCGATTATGACATCTCGGGATCGGTCGCGCCGCGCAGCGCAACCGGAAGCTGGCGAAACCATTGTCTTGTATGAATAGGTGTATTTAAGTGTGGAAATTATGTGTTAAATGTATTCTGTGTTAGTGTTTATTAGATATAAATAGATTGGAAGTGATTTAGTATTAAGTATAACAGATAACGAATAGATGTGGTATTTGTGTGTGTTAAATGTTATTCTTACCGGTGAATGGTATGGCCCAAAAAAGGGGCGGGGTTTGGCCTATATAAGCCGAGGCCAAACATAGAGACAGGACTTGTTTACCAAGTCGATGCAAGAGTGCTACTGCGGTGCCTCAAGCAAAACCCTTCGTATATTGTGGATACCTGTTTATTGAATATATCATTGTTGGATTATTTTCTGGTTTATTTTTCCCTTTTGTTGTTTATTTGATACTTTGGATTTTTGTCATTTTTGGGTACACTTGTATATATTCTTCACTGTGGACAATCTTTCTGGCACTGTAAATAAATTCCACCTTGCACAAGAGTGCTTTTGCGAGTGAGCCATCATTTTTACATCCCTTCACGGACTCACATTTTTCCCCGAAGGCGAGCTGGTGGGCTCGTCTTCATCACACAGTTGTAGAAGGTGGTCAAGGACTTATAAATCTGGAGGCAAGAGTTAAGACAATGAGGTTTCAAACATTACAAAGGCTACTATATTGTTCAGATAAAATACCCTGGATTGCATTAGGTTTGTCTGTTTTACAAAGTATTGGGGGAGTCGGATTAGCTAAGCAGTTGTTCTTAATTGAAAAATCTTTTGTTTCAAAAGTAAGTGTTTCTTCTAACTTTTATGTAACTGTATTAAAGGCCTGGCAAATGTTTAAAAAATTGAGAGATGATGATGAACATTATGGTGTTTTAGAACCATTGTTTTTTAATTCTCTCTTTAAAATGAATTCTTCCATTCTGAGTTCAGTAATCGACAGGTTTTTAAACACAGGAATAGCTACTGTAAAAGATTTAATTGATTTTTCAAAGGGTCAATGGTATGCGGCTAAATCTATAGCTAATAGAGTTGGGCTTAGATCGGAAAGATATGTTGAAGGGATAATTGGAGATCTTAAAAAAATCTTTTCCTCAGTCTTTCTTGACCTATGTAAACAATTTTATTGAGAATGGTGAAAGGCCTTTGATTTTTCCATGTTTTCGAGTTAACATAATTTTTGATTTGGATGAAGATCTGAATGATACTTTATTGAAAGGATTTGAAGGTGTATTGTTTCACAATGTTGATAAAAAGATACTGTATTGTTTGTGTGTGAAATACCTGTTTTATACTCAATTGAAAAGACGCGTTGATACTAAATGGAGAGAATATCTATCAATTTCTTCAGAAATAATTCCATCATGGAGGTGTTTGCATAAGCCCCCTATTCCTAAGAGGTCTGGGGACCTCCAATGGAGAGTACTCCATTGTGCTGTGGCAACAAATAGTTTTGTATCACAATTTAATGAGATGGTTTTATCTGCATGCCCTTTTTGCAATATTCTTGATACTGTTTTTCATTTCTTTTGTGATTGTTCAAGATTAATTCCTTTTGTTTGAATTGTTGGATACAATATTTACTAAGCTTGGTTTTATGTTTACAAAAATATGTTTATTTTGGGTGTGAAGTATAAGAAAGAATGGAAAGTACAATGTACACTTGGTAATTTTCTAGTGGGACAGGCAAAGTTGGCCATTTTAAAATCCCATAAATGTAAGAATGAAGGAGAAGATGCTGATTTGCTTGGAATGTTTAAATCTCTTGTAGAGGGTCGGGTCGTTATGGAATATGCATACTGTAAATTAACAAATAATGTGCACTTTTTTATGTGAGGTGGAGTGTGAGAAATGCTCTTGTGATAAGATATGAGTCTGGAGAGTTATTGTTTAATTGGTGAATTGTAAAGAATGTTTTTAAATCAGTTGGTTGATTAAAAGAGTTTTAAAAGTCTCTCTCTCTCTCTCCCTCTCCGTAAAACACATTTTTTCTTAAATTATTTTCATATGTTTTTCCTATTTTAATGTTTGTTTTGAAAGTGTGGTAAATTCTGGTAAAATGTACCAACAATGACATTTGTTATATACAAAATATACACTTTTTGATATACCATAAAAATAACAGGTAGCCCATCTGAATTATAACATTTAGTCATCCATCTAGTAGCCTACCAAAATTTTATTAACAGTAGAAGTGAAATCTTATTGTAGTATTCAAATCTGGGTACTGTCTTATGTTTTAAAATCACTTACAGAGGAAGTTTGGTCCCATCAGGCTAATGACAATCACGACTGTAAGCTTTTCTTTTTCTTTTGTTTTCACACGCGATCTTTACAACACACATTACATTACATTTCATGGCACACTCGTTTTATGCGTTTTTGGCGCCACCTATTGTCGTGGGTGTATTATTGACATGTCTAAGTCTAGACCCCGAATAAGACGACCACGTTTTTTCAGACGTATTAACAAGAAAGAAAAAAAAAAGACATCGTCTTATATTCGGGTCAATAGCGTATTAATAAATTGGAAAATTCAAAAATATTGTTGGAAAATATTTTTTCATGTTCTTGCTATTTCATTTGTGTTTGTACACATAAGGTGTTTGTGTTTTGTTGCTTATTTTTCTTCTGCAATTCTGTAATGAGATGAAATTGGATGTCCTTTGATCATCCTCTGTGAAACCAGGAATATGTTGGACATTCCTACAGCTTAGATTGAGTCACGTAATGACTCATGTGCTTATTTATATTTTTTTCCCTGAACCCTGTTCATCCTATCATAAAAAGACTGAAAGCTGTGTCTGATGCATGTACTCTGTGCACTGGGTGTTGGACTTTTGTGGCTGTGAAAGGATTGTATTGAGGATATATGATGCTGGGTGATATATTATTGAAAAGATTATCATTGGAAAACAGATGGTGCCATTGTTAGTATTATTAAAAAAAATCATGTTGACTGAACATGTATTAAAACTCTGTTGAACTCAGAAACAACTTATTTTCCACACATTTTTTTTTTAAACTTTCATTTCATTTTTACCAATTTAAGCATATTCTTGTAATTAAATATATGATTGGTAATGACAGAATGATCAGTTTTGTGTGAACTAGCCTTTGTGTTGTTATTTTCTTTTTCCACCAGATGGAGCCACATCACTTAGGAGTCAATCATTTCAGTCAGCCATATAACCCAAAATCATACAAACTCAAGATGCCTGTGTTTTGCGTTGTTTATGAATGCTCAAATCGGTGAAATGGAGAAAACGTACTCGGTTACTCACGTAACCTCGGTTCCCTTAGATACGGAACGAGTACTGCGTCGCTAGACGCTATGGGAAAACTCCTTTTTCTCCGAGGACTGAAGACTTTTTCAATCACGCAGTGTGACTGCACGGCCATTGGTTCGTGCAGTACTAAAAAACGAACCAATGGCTCGTCAGCGGCGCTGCACGAGCCTATTGCAGCAAAGCCCGCCAGAGCCCGCCAAAAGGGGCGGGGTCATCTGGCTATATAAGCGGGTGCTTCGCCATAGGAAAACAGGCCAATTAGACTGAAGCGACGACCTGAGTCGTGCAGCTGCATGGCATGGCATAGTACGCAGTACTCGTTCCGTATCTAAGCGAACCGAGGTTACGTTAGTAACCGAGTACGTTCCCTGTCGATACTCGTACTGCGTCGCTAGACACTATGGGGAACAAATACAATCCCGCCATGCCATGAAGAGAAACGACAAACATAAACTGGCCTTGAGCAATAAGGCTCAGAGGGACCAATTATAAGCAGGAAGAATCCTGCAGGAGGCCAGCCTAAAAATCGTTTCAACGGTCATAAGTACAGCCTCAGCACCAGAAATGGGGCCAAGAGCATTCCTAGACAATCAGGCAATGCCTGAGGGGACCGCTTAAGACAGGCGTGTGCCTTCTAAGCAGAGAGAACCCGAGCCTGTAAGGCTGGGACATCCAAGCTATAGAATCTGGCAAATGTGGACGGCGAGGCCCAGCCGGCCGCCGCACAAATATCTGCCATGGACACACCACTAGACCACGCCCAAGAAGAGAATGTCCTGAATGTCTGGCTGAATAGCCAGATGACCCCGCCCCTTTTGGTGGGCTCTGGCGGGCTTTGCTGCCATAGGCTCGTGCAGCGCCGCTGACAAGCCATTGGTTCATTTTTTAGTACTGCACGAACCAATGGCGTGATTGAAAAGGTCTTCAGTCCTCGGAGAAAAAGGAGTTTTCCCATAGCGTCTAGCGACGCAGTACGAGTGAAATATCGACAGGGAACACAAGGAGCTTTTATCGTGTATGAAAATGTGTTGTTCATAAGGAGGGAAAGTCAAGAAATTGACTGAAAAACGCTGGAAAAAGTGGCTTGTAAACCTGCGTCTGCGGTGTGGGATGCAACCTGACCTCTGGAACGAATGCCTTGTCGAAAATAAAAATGTTTCGGTTTCCAAAAGACCAGGGGAGACTGCAAGCATGGATCACCGCTGTGCGGAGAGGCTTGGCTGCCACACAAGAATTCAAGGATCTGTAGCACTCACTTCTTTACAGGTAACAAACTCATGATAAGCCATAGACAGCTAGCTGACCAGCAGTAATAAGCAGACAATAGTTACGAATTAGCTACATTTATTGCTACACGTAAATAACAGTGTACATTGATTTTAAACAGTAACGTTTGCTCTGTGTTGATTAGCTTTAGCTATGATTTGAACTAGCGTTATGAATAAGAACCACAGTGGTTTCCAGTCAATGCTATGCAAATACCATACAGTATTTAACATTCGGCTTTGGTTTGCTCCCTGGGGGCATAATACAATAATGCATAGCTTTTCTAAGGAAGCTTTAAATGAATTACTAAATAAGGGCTTTTACAACATTTTCACTGACTACATTATCAATTATATATTTTATCTGTAAAGCTGCTTTGAAACCATTTGCAGTGTGAAAGGTGTTACAAATAAATTTGACTGATCTAAGTTCATTGTACTAGTAGGTTACTAATATTTTGTTTTATTAATAATTTTTTACAATATCATAGAAATGCATTTTTTACTCAAAAATGTTCATGTAACCAGAAAAGTTATGGATTATGCAAAGTTTGTATGATGCCCAGCAAGGTGCAGTACTGTGAACACTTAACTGTTCCTGTTACTTGTTTTACTTTAGGTGCACCATGCCATCCTGAATATGTTCCATCAGTGTTTGCACACAAAAACACCACTACTGGTGGTTCACAGAAGTTGGAGCGATACCAGAGGCATCAGAGGCGATCATCTGTGGTTGAGCCCATGGATTCACCTTCCTTAGAGGTTACCCAGGCTGACTCTGAAGAAGGATGCACTGCTGTGGGTACAGATCTGTCAATGGCAGACATTGACCAACAACAAAATGAAAACATTGAGTTAAAAAGAAAAATGGTTTCACTCGAGAAGAAACTGGAGTCTCAAGAAAAACGACTACAAGATTATATGTTTGGCAGTCTATCCGATTTTATTTTAAATGAGGACGAGCACACTCATTTTTACACTGGTCTACCATCTGCTTCTGTGTTTTTCACCCTCCTCACTTACCTGTCATCAATATGGAATGCATCATCAACCATACTTACCCTTCCAGAGCAGTTTCTTGTAGTCCTGATGAAGCTTTGTCTAGGCTTAATTCATCAAGACCTAGCTTTTCGCTTCAGAGTGAGTTGTGGAACTTTCTCAAACATCTTTCATGAATGGCTCGATGTGATGGCTAAATAATGACTGACCTCCTGTAAATTAGACATGTCTGTAGAAAAAAATTCTTGTCTCAACATTTTGTTGAAGGGGTCTGGTAGAGTAACGTTAACCTTGTCGCATTTAAGTTTGGCAAAGTAACGTTTTTTTTCTTCTAATGGCAACTCAAAAACATATTGGCTAGACATAGTTTTAACTTTTTAGCTAATTTACTTATCTCTCTCTCTCTCATTAATCTATGATTTACTTGTTATTTATACTACTTATTATTATAAATAATATACTCTAAAGGGACTTCGCTGTTGTTATTGATTGTTTGCGGAAGTTTACCGGAAGTTCAGTTTGGGCCACAAAAGCGTGCATGCGCAGTAACTTTTGTTTATGTCGTTGCCGTTGAAACCGTCTATAAAGATAAAAAAAAAATCATGTCATTCTCGATTGAAACTGATTTTTGTTTGTATAAATACCTAAAGGGTAAAAAAGAAATACGTAAACTCAAAAATACATTAATAAACGTACAGTCCAGTAATTATTGTGGAAGGGAGAGTTCCGCTGACCGCTGATACAGGTTTGTTGTGTGATACCTATAACAAATATACATCATGTAAGATAAAGCATTACATTTTACAAATAGCATTTTTTAATATGAGAGATGTTTTTATACATTTCTTGTTTCTAGTAACTGAAGTCAGTGAGTCATAAAATGTATTGTTCTTTACAAAAAAACTTAAAAGAGGGACTAATAGACGTAATTTTTGCTTTATGTATATGAAACTTCCCACGAAGAATTATCACCTTTAAAGTGTTGTCAGCTACCTCTGATCCAGTAAAAGTAACACTTTTTGTTTGAGCATCAGTAACTCTGTGGTTGTTTGTGCTAGATCTCTCAAACTTTGATATATCGTAGCCCATTTGTCTACTACAAATAAAACTCACTTGGATGTGTACTGCATAATCACAGATTGTGTGCGTTAATGTCAAATACAAAGAGTTCCGTTGTTACAAACTACCCCACTACTGGGGTGAGTTGTAACACAGGCTGGGGATAGATGTAACAGTGTGAAGTAATTTGCTGAAATAAGACCCACACTTCCAGTTTATGTAAAAATCTGATTGAAGAACAAAGAATAATCAGTTCTGAATAAAGTGAATCATTTAAAGTGACAAAAACATTATACTGTATTGAGTGTATTCCTTTTAGGACTTTAAATTTAGCACAAAAACAAACTGTGTGTGTGTGTGTGTTGTGTGTGTGTGTACTGCAGTCACTAGCTGTGTTGCCATCTACCTACTTTATGTGAATTTTGGAATGTCATATGAAAAAAATGCTGGATGGAAATGTCAAGATGTGCATAAATTCTGAACGTGCACAAAAAACAAACAAACAAATGTATATGCTCATTTGAGGCGGATAGTGTTTTTATCCAATAAGAAGATAAGCACATCAACTATGATGGAAACACATTTTATATAAATCCCTTGATGTGAAACAAAAACCTCACATGACATTGCCTCAACAGAGGACGTGACTGGATAACTGGACTCATTGGAATCATAAGGAGTTGGTTGTAACATTTTTAATGAACTGTTACAACTATCCCCACCCCAAGCAGTCATAACATAGCTAACTGTTTTATCATTTGGGTTTTAAGTTAGCATGAATGCAAAGTATCAAATTAAACTAAACAGCTACTTTAAGTTTTGTAAGTCAAATAATTGTATCTACAACATAATGATTACTAGGCAAAAAATTATCTTAATGAAAAAAAAAGGAAAAAAAAAATACTTTCTTTCCTTTTGTAATCGAGACCCTGGCATCTTTGATGAATTTGATGACAAAAATGGTTTTCTGTAGTGTGTTTTGGGACACGTTCCATTAGGATTTATTGGTTTTAACAAGCCACCAATAGGAGACCAATTACCAGTAGAGACCAACAGGAACCATTACAGTTTCCATTAAAACCAATCGAATTACCATTATAATCAGTAAAACCATTACAAATTCTATGATGATTTCTATTGTTTTTTTCAACATTACCCAAATATCCTCAAACTTTTGTGAGCTTTTATTAACAATAAATTAATTTTGTTAACACATATCATGAGATTTTGTCATCTCAGGCAATAATATCCTCAAAACATTTTATGAATGTTGTTTTGACTCCTTTGTAATTGTGCCAATGATTTATAAAAGATCATTCTACATTCTGTTCAACATCCCTAAAACATCCTCAAAATGTTTCAGGCAAAATGTTCTACTTTTGTTAAAACATCACTTAACAGGTATGTTTTATTAAAAACATTTTGTCATCTTAGTCCTCACAATGTCCTTAAAACATGCTCAAAATGTTGCATGTGTAATGTTCTAGCTTTGTTAACATGTCACATTACAAGAAAGTTTTTTTCAAGAATATTTTGTCATCTCAGGCCTCATGATATCCTCATAACATTTTCTTAATGTGGCTGAGAGAATATTCTTCCTCTATTATTATGGAACATTGTGCCAATATTTTATTGCGAACATTGTATAATCTGTTTTCGCAACAACATCCTCAAAATGTTGCCAGTAAAATGTTCTAAACTGAACCAAATTGGGTTCTTCGACTTTTAACAATAGCAGAACCCTTTTTGGTTCTAAATAGAACTCTTTTTTAATAAGGTTCCGTAAAGAACTGTGCTTTGACAAGTTTTATAAGACCTGGATTTACAATTTATTTCCAATTAATATCAGTAAATATATTTAAATTATTAATATTTGTATTTACATTATTTTATATATTATTTATTAATATTAATGTTCACCCCTATATCTACCTGATTTTATAATATCTTGTGGCTTCTATTTAGGTTTTACATAAATAAACAAACAGCATATGTCAATTATTTATTTAATGGAAAAGTGAGGGGAAAATGACAGTGCTCAAACAACTGTTATTAGCTGAAAATATTAATAAATATCAGTTGACACTAAACATAATATGGAATTAATGAAGACCAAGTTCAAGTGAAATATCTTCACAATGCCTTTATGTCCATCTTTATGTTTCTCTTTGCTGATGATGATGATGATGGTAGGTAGGATATGACGGCTTCTGAAATGCACAGCTGAGTTTAGAGTTATAATGTGTCCAGTTATTTATGTAAAACAATTAGAAAAAAATGGACAGTATGTGAGCCCTTTATAATGTTAAAAGAAAATTTGATATAAGGTCTTGGGATAATGTAAATGTTATTTATAACTGGGTGTTTATGCATAAAGTAATTAAAATCATTAATGGATTATTATTTCAACATTTCTGTTAGGCCGACTTACATAGTGAAGAGAAAGTAAGTATATTTAACTGAACAGAGCTGGTCACATAGATTTTCTGTTCAACTAAAAAGAGAAAAAGACATGATTGGCATGAAACTAGTTACAATTTGAAAGGTAATATTTATAGAAATTTAAAAAAAAAATGATCATTTACCTCTTAAGAGTGTGTTGAAAGTCTGTCTTGAGCTCCAGGAAACCAGTAGCAGCTTTGATAGTTACAGATTTGAAAAACAAATGGTGGGAAAAAAGAACCCTAAACTTTAAAGCAAAGAACCGTCTCAGCAGTTAAAATAAGGTTATAAAAAGAGCTGTTTCTACCTGTAAAGAACCTTTAAAGAACCATATTTTTTATAGTGTAGCTTTGTAAACACAAGAACATTCCCACACGTTTTATAAAAAAAAAAAAATATTACACCAGCTCAGGCCTCAATTACATCATTATAACGTTTTCCTAATGTGGCTGAGAGAATGTTCTTCCTTTGTTATCTTAAAACATTGTTCTAATGTTTTATTGACAATATTGTATAAACTGTTACCTCAACAACATTCTCAAAACATCCTCAAAATGTTGCAGGTAAAATGCTCTAGCTTTGTTACTACGTCACGTTACAAGAACGTTTTTTAAAAAACATTCCATCCCTTAAGGACTCTATGATGTTCTTATAACGTTTTCCTAATGTGTCTGAGAGAATGCTCTTCCTTTGTTGTCTTGAAACATTGTGCCAATGTTTTATTGACAACATTGTACGTTACAATCTGTTACCTCAAAAAAACATCCTTAAAATGTTGCAGGTCAAATGTTCTAGCTTTGTGAATACGTCACATTACAAGAACGTTTTATAAAAACATTACACCATCTCAGGCCTCAGTGATGTTTTATAAAATTCTCCTAACGTGGCTGAGAGAATGTTCTTTCTTTGTTATCTTGAAACATTGTAACAATGTTTTATTGACAGCGTTGTATAATCTGTTACCTCAACAACATCCGCAAAACATCCTTAAAATGTTGCAGGTAAAATGTTCCAGCTTTGTTTACACTTAACATTATAGGAACATTATCTGAAATGATAAACATTCTTAAAACATTTCTTGAACATTACATTCAAATGTTTTCTCTAAAACATCAACCAAACATGTACGGAATGTTAGCCAAAGTTCTGAGAACGTTCCCTGCTAGCTGGGCTGATGCTGAATACAGAACCTTCTGACTGACATTTCTGAGCATCTTGAGACACCTAACTGCTGCATACATACAAGTCTCCTTAAACTTTGGGTGAAAGATTATGAAAGAAACCTTAACATCGCCAAACCTGTAGCACTGAAAATCACCAACATTTTTAAGACTCTTATGTTATTATGCTTATTGTCAAATAATTTATTGTAAATAGGTACTTTACTGTCTTTTTTGATCAGTTTAATGGATGCTTGCATTAAAGTCTTAAAATTGTAATGACCCCCAAACATTTGAATACAGAGCAGTAAACATGCAGTAAGGGAAGCCCATGACAAGACCACATGAGGGAACAGGGAATCACATTATATGAAATAGGGGACTAATTTTAAACTAAAATATATAAAACATGAAAGAAACAAAACCTAAAACAGACGTGACATTAAATTATTTTTATTTGTTTTTTAATTATATTTTAATGAAGATTTCAATTATATTCAGTGTGACATGAGTTAAAATGCACTTCTGACAAGTTAGCATATCAAAGTATCGCTTAAGCCTTATGATAGTACATGCACAATTTTCATAATGTTTACAGTTATTACTTATATGTAAATATGTGCAATAACAATAATACTGTAAATCATAGTATATTGAGATCACAATGTACATATTATGATTTTGTTTATGCAGTTATTTATGAGTGCATAATCATACTGTGTATCTGAAGTTTATATTCTAAGATTCAGTACAGAAACTTTACATTTAAGCCAGCTGTTATGTCAGAGTTTTATAGATTGTGCCAATATCTTGGCGACTCTGCCAGAAACATTAGATTGGATCTCCACAATAGGAATATTGTATCCGGTCTCTTTTCCAGATCCTGTCAAAAGACTGGTATCCAAAACTGTCAGCAATGTCTGATACACATACAGGGTGTTATTGAGAATCTTTGGATCCATAAGTGTATAGTGGCTGCTTACATTCTAGTATTGAAATGTAAATGGGGGAAACAAAACCATTTTTCATCATTTGCAGAGTGTTATGTATATATTTGTCTATCTAGGTTAAATAATCACTGTGTAATCTTCCCTTATTTTCTTCCTGAGCTCTTCTTTTAAGGTCCTCAAGTTTTTGAACTCTTTCTTGATTCCTAGTTTCCTTCAGTTTCTCAATCATGAAGTCCAGATGCTGGAAAGAAGACATGGATGTAGATTTTAATGCTGTCTCCATTAATTTCTCCAAACACTGATAACACTCTTCCACAAGCCTGATCTTCTCTGCCTCTTTCTGCTGGATCTCATTCTCTAGTCTCGTCAACAAATACTTATTATCTCCATATTTCTTTTCATAATTATTCTTCATGTCTTCTTCTGTTCTTTTGACTTTATGATGGACAACCACATATATCGTATCATCTTTCACATGTTTAGTGTAGTGACACATTCCAGTACAGACTGAACATGTTCCCGACTTTGTCATCACACTACACCATGAGAGGTTTATGGCCCACCAGCATCCTGGATAGTGGCAGTTCTCCTTACAGTCAGTGCAGGAGGTTGCTTGAGTGGTCAGATGCCACCATTTTGACTCTATGGGCACTTTTTCTAGAGTGAATTCATCCACTTCATATTCAAAGTTGTTCATGGTTCTTCTGTATTCTTTTAAGTCCTCTAATGTCTCTTCTGACTGCTGTTGCTCTTGTTTTCTCTGCTTTGCCATTATGATTATGTCCTTTAAGTTGCTAATTTTAGCATTCAACTGTTTTCGGGCACTAAGCACACCTTCAGTCATGTTTATGTTTTTTCCATTTATCCTATTCAGATAAGCAAAGAACTGCTTAAAATTTTCGATTCCACTATCCCATGATGCTTTGTAACTCTCTCTGTCTTCCTCATCAATGCACTCACTCTGACAGTTGTCAAACTTAAAATAAACAGGTTGACCTTTCTTCTTTGCACATGGAATTCTGGCTGCTTTGATGAAATTCAGGGATTTTTTGGGGACAGTTTCATGAGAGTTTGTGATTAATACCACAATGTTGTTTTCTATATCCTTTCCAAATAATGAGACAATTTCATCCATAATATACCGCTGTCTCTCATGAAGTCGAGCATCTGAAGCCTTCAGCACGAGACACACTGCATGAATTTCATGAATGCCATCCTTAGATCTGAACAACTGCTGTAAAGTGTCAGGAATGAGTTTGTCATTATCATGGCCTCGTGTGGAACCAAATCCAGGTGTGTCGATAACAATGAGAGAGAATGGACTGTCCTGCACAAAAACCTCATAAACAGTCACTGCTTCTGTAGGAGACTCAGTCTGGTGTTCAGGTATTTGCAGCCAAATCTTGTGTTCCCATCTGACACCCAAGATGTAATTAATCATTGCATTGATGAGAGCAGTCTTCCCTGTTCCTGTTTCTCCAACCATCAGTATGACCTTATGAGGTTTGTCATCATTTTTTTCTCCCAGTCTCTTTTTCCTCAGAAATTCTCCTTCAGATATTTTTGTTATGTTGAGTATAAATCTTGTAGTGGGTCCTTTTATTGATTTACAATTTGTAAGAATTTCACTAAGCTCTAATTTTATTGGGCTATCCATGTCTTCACACCTACATGAAACAAGCAATAATACACATTATTAAGCTCTTTTATAAAAAGCAACATTGTTCACTCACTTGACTTAAGTCCAACACATGCTCATTATCCAATTCGTCACAATTTGATGCTTGATCAGGACCTTTTGGCGTCACTTTTTGATGCACAGGGTACCCTTTGAATGTCTCAATGTGCTGGGTCCTCCATTGCTTTAAATAAGAAACTTTCCATGTCAATGTGTGGACGCTAAAGGGCATGATAATATTATCATCATGATTAAATAATATATTTTGTTATAAAGAAATAATCTTTGAGAGAAGCAGTCTGTCAGCGGAAGTTAAAAGCAGCTCGTAAGTATATTTACTTGTCTCGTTAGTGTTTAGCGCAGTTGCCGTTGCTAGGAAACTCTTGTTTTGTTTACTTGCTGATATTACGTTTGGTCTCGTACTGTATCGCGTATCTTGTCAGTGTCTGCGCTTGCTTGGCCATTTGTTGTGATAAACAGGAAAGTGTGTCCAGCTGAATTCAAATAGTGATTTGTTAGATGGGTATAAAAAAGGTTTTTATACCGCGGTAGCAGTCACGGCAACCGTCGTGTGAAGGCCTCCTTGTGTGAAGACCGAAGAGTGTAAAGACCATCAACTCTACCGTGCGACTCCACCGTGCAGGGACACCGGCAAGGGATATAAGTATCGCTTTTTACTTATCCTCTTTCCTACAACTTGTTTCACTTCTGTTTTAGTTTTTATAACCAAGATCAATACTACCACTCGCAAACCACGCATCACACACTGTAGACAGCACAATCCTAACAACCTGCGCACTTTGCCTATGTCTGCTAATACATTACTTTCTTTTTCTATTGGTCTTTGGAATTGTCAGTCTGCTGTAAACAAAGCTGATTTCATTACTTCCATTACTATTCATTCAAGGCTAAACCTCATGGCCCTGACAGAAACCTGGATCAAACCAGAGGACACTGCTACACCTGCAGCACTCTCCAAAAATGTATCCTTTTCCCTCACCCACCACTTGACTGGACAAGGTGGAGGTACTGGTCTGCTCATTTCTAATAATTGGAAATTTACTCATTTACCATCTCTGAGTATCAACAGCTCCTTTGAATCACATTTGGTTACTATTACCTACCCTTTAAAAATACATTTTGTAGTTGTTTCTCGACCTCCAGGACCACTAGGTAACTTTGTGGAAGAATTGTTTCTCTCAACCTTTCCTGAGGATGGTACTCCTGTACTTGGAGACTTCAACATCCACCTAGATAAACCTCAGGCTGCAGACTTACACACTCTATTTGCCCCTTTTGATCTCAAGAGAGGGTTAACTATGGCTTCTCACAATTCAGGCAACCAACTGGACCTTATTTACACACGACACTGCTCCTCTGATCATGTGCTGGTTACTCCACTGCACACCTCGGATCACTTCCTTCTCACTCTTAACCTCAACATGATTCCTGACACATCACATACCCCTCCACATGTCACTTTTCGACATAACTTATGCTCACTCTCCCCCTCCCGGCTATCTGCTATGGTTTCATCTTTGCTTCTTCCCCCTAAACAGTTGTCATCTCTTGATGCTAACAGTGCTACTTAGTGCTATCTGACGTTCTCCGCGAACATCGTTTTAAGCTCAGTGCTGCGGAAAGAGTATGGCCCAAATCACAAATTCCTACTGACCTTAATTTATATCAATCACTCCTCTATGACTTCTCTTCTAATGTCTCCACTGCTAAAAGGACATACTATCATGACACAATTAACAATTCGCCTAACTCGCATGCTCTTTAAAACATTTTTCTCCCTCCTTTGTCCTCCTCCTCCCCCTCTTTCATCAACTCTAACAGCTGAGGACTTTGCCATATTATTCATTAAGAAAATTACAAACCTCACTGCACAATTTTCCACACCACAATTTATCAAACACATCTTACCAGCAAACATACATTCATTCACATCCTTCTCTCCACTCTCTGAGGCTGAAGTCTATAAACTCATCCTTTCCAGTCATCCTATTACTTGTCTGCTTGATCCTATTCCATCTCATCTCCTTCAAGCCATTTCTCCTGCAGTTGTACCTGCACTCACTCACATCGTTAACACATCCCTTCACACTGGAATTTTTCCCTCAGCATTTAAACAGGCCCGTATAACCCCACTTCTTAAAAAAAAACACTCTTTTAGGGAACTATCAACTGGTTTCCCTTCTACCTTTCATGGCTTCAGAAGTGGATATTCGACCGAAACTGCCTTGTTCTCAGTTTTTGAAGCCCTAAGACTTGCAAGAGCGGCTACCAACTCTTCATTACTTATCTTGCTGGATCTGTCTGCTGCTTTTGATACGGTCAACCACCAGATCCTTCTGTCAACCCTATTCAGAAAGGGCATCTCAGGAACCGCACTACAGTGGTTTGAGTCTTACCTCTCAGATAGGTCCTTCAAGGTATCTTGGAGAGGTGAGGTATCCAAGTCACAACACATTCAATGTTTGAATAAACTGACAGCTCGGATGCCCAGATTATGCAGAGCTGTAATAGCTGCTAATGGTAGAATTGTAGTATTGATGAATCGAACATTTTAGTTTTTTCTATGTATAAACTGTTTATGTAATAACATATGTTTTCGTAGTTTGTGTTGTCCCTTATCAGTGCAAAATTATTACAAATTAATAGTCGTAATTAGAAAGAGTTTGACTGGAAAAACAAAATGTGTTTTAGAACACCACTGAACATATCAAAATTTGTTAACAGTTCAGAAGAAGAGAAATGTTGGAGGTGGTGTGGGAAGGTAGAAGATCACACATATATTTTGGGATTGTCCGAAAATATCTACATTTTGGCAAGGGGTAAATTGAGATTATGAAAATTCAGCATACTTGCCTTTTACACCACTTTTTTTTCTTGCTTGAAGGGATACCCCAGGATTTGTGTAGTAAAAACCAAATATATATTCTGCATGTCAAAACCATAACAATTAACTAGATGAAGCCACACCCTCCAAAAATGACCCAGTAGATAGAAAAACTTTATCTATTTATACTTTTTTTTTTTTATATTGATAAAATATACACAATCCAGAATGTGGGAGCAAGATTTATTTTTAGTAAGCCAAAAAGAATGTACGTCACACCTCTTTTCATCAATTTGCACTGACTACCAAGAGCTGCTCGCATAAAATTCAAGGCATTAATGTTTGCCTACAAAACCACCACTGGCTCTGCACCCCTTTACCTAAATTCATTACTTCAGATTTATGTGCCCTCTAGAAACTTGTGTTCGGCAATTGAATGCTGCTTTATTGTACATCCCAAAGAGGCACAAAATCACTTTCACTGACTTTTAAATGAAATGTTCCCTCCTGGTGGAATGACCTGCCCAAATCAATCCGAGCAGCTGAGTCCTTAGCCATCTTCAAGAATCGGCTAAGAACGAATCTCTTCCATATTTATTTGACCCTCTAACTCTAGCACTTTCTATTCTAATTATGTTCTTAAAAAAAATGTCCCTTTTAGACTTGCTCTCTATTCATTTACTAACTGCTTGTTTTCTTTAAAAAAAGAAAAAAGAAAAAAATAACACTAGCTTGCTATATTCTTTTTCTATTCTGTTTTCTTTTTGTTGTATAATTAAAAAAAACTTGCTACGTGTACTGCGTTAAATGTCCCCTGAAATGCTTTGAAACACGCAGCGTTATTCTATGTGTTGACGTCATTTTAACAGAAACAGGAACACAGGGCGGAACATATCAAGCAGCCCCCTCCACCCCTTTTTTTAAAATAGCCAATAGCGTTCTTTTATATCATCGCTTGGGCTAAAGCCGTTCAGAGCCGTTCAGAGCCGTTGAGTTCCGTAAAGCCGCATTTAACAGGGTATGACAGCCACAATCTCATCCATATTGCTATGTAGAATTCAAATAGGTCCGATACGTTTTGGCCGACTCGCGCATGTGATCCGCTCTCCGTGCTATCGTGTCTCTGGACCGGAGCAGAGTGTGTGCGGTGGTTTGTTTAGCATGGCACAGCGCAAATCCAGACTTCTTGTTTTTCCTCAATGGAAAGCATATTTACACTGTCCGAATCATTCCCTGTCCCCTATATAGTGCACTATGTGCCATTCACCGTACAGAAAATACTAATTCTGTGAACAAGTGACCTATTTCAGCCGTGGCTTCACGGCTTCACTAGTGGCTTCACTATTTTTAGTGTAGGGGGCCGGCGCTTTGAATTCTAGAGAGTATTTGATTGGACAGAAAGTTTGATGAGAAGATGAAGTACGATGAGATGTCAAAAAAAAAAATCGCTGAGCCGTTTTGGCGGAAGTGATGAACTGCAGGCTTTGAATGCTTATATCTTTTGGAGCACTCTTTTGGAGCACACTGGCATACAGATAACTTTAAGACTAACATATTGATACTTCCCTACTAACAATTCTTGGTTCCCAGAACATTATGGGAACGTTAGTTCCCTATCAGTCGGTCACTCTGAGTCACGTCGGTGACCGACGAATTGGGATCTCGCTTAGAGAGACCAATCCACTTCGAGTGTAACTAAACGAGCCAATGCACATTGGCATGCGATTATTGCATCCAGCTGCCGCTAATAACAGCGTGAGTATAAGTAGGCAGCAGGTGCAGCGCATATTCAGCTTTTCGCTTCGGAGCCGATCGGTTACATTGTTCTGCTCCTGACCTCTGCTGACGAGTGAATTCAACGAGTTAAGCACGCTCTTTGGGAGACTCTCGTGCTGGCGGTACGGCGCTTCAGCGGCGGTGGTTCTTCCTGTGTCGAGTGGATTGCACACAGGTTGCACTACCCCCTGATTGTGTTGCAAGCGGCCATCTCCCCTGTGCGCTTCAGCAAGGCAAGTTTATTTATATAGCACATTTCATACACAGTGGTAATTCAAAGTGCTTTACATAAAAGAAAGTGAAATAGACATTAAAATCAATAAAAACAAGGAATTTTTAAATGATATAGAAAATGATTTAAAATAAATGTAATGAAAATGATTGTACATAAAAATTATTGCAGTCAGTTCGGACATATAGCACACTCTTTCAGTGTGCATATAGCACACTGAAAGAGTGATTTCTCTGAAAGAGCATTCACGGGTGCGTCTTTTTAAAGACGACGTTGCATCTGGCAAATTTGACGTTACGTCTTTGTAAAGACGAGTTGTATGAAGGTATTTTTGGTGCAAAACAGCTGAGCGTCCGTGACAGCAGAATTTGTAGTTGTAGAGAATAGCCACACATGTGTATCAGTAAATTTGAAGCCACAGACAAAAGTTGCAAACTTGTAGATATTTTTCTCTCTCCCACAAACACAACACAATAGTTACACCTTCTCGAATCCTTCATTGCAGAGACACAAATCCTAATCTACGAATCACAAATCAAGAAACTCGTACTCTCATGTTTTGCTGCTATTGCTGCAGTGAATATGGTGCAAAACACATCCACACACCTGCATCAAAAATGTGAAGTCACGGACGAATTTTGTACATCCACAGATCAGTATCTGAATTCTTGCAATGAGATTTGCACACTTGTACAATGTTTTCTTACATATATATATTTTTTCCTCATGCTTTTTCGATCACAAACACAAGTACACAACGACAACGGCTTGAATCTGCTGCTACGAGTCTTAATGCTGTTTTTCACCTGCAAATGACTAGTTTCGCGCTCTCTCCCTTTTGCACCACATATCTGTGTGATAAATGGAGCAAAAGTGATTTGTGCATCTGTAGAGGCAACAACGAGCACTCTTCAGAGATCAGAGGATTTCAGCCAATCAGAAGAGCTACACTGTATCCGGTTCTTGTTTTTTTTTTTTTTTAATAGTAGTTCATGTTTTTATGTTCAAGTTTGTGGATCGTATCGTCTGCAACGGCTAGGGTGTGTTTTGGAGCCATCATTACGGTGATTACATCAGCTGGTAAGGTAAGTTATAACATCAGTTTACCGAATTAATCAGGGAAGCAGAATAATTCTACACTGCCTTTTTATCTCAGGTTATGTCAGGCGTTACATAACAGCGAGCTAACGTGAAAATAGTAAAGAAAAATTAGTTAAGACACACCGCTGTTATGTACATCTTTTGTATTTTATTTTCAGGCTTTAGTCTATTGGTAATGCCACCTGCAGCGGAGGTGTATTGGAGTCTTTTCTTGTGATTGAATCATAGAGGTGTTAACAACAGGTGAGTAAGCTGCCATCAACTATATTAGCCGAATTAGACACTGGCTGGTTCTCAATAACCCACAGGTTGTATAGGAACGGACTAGCAATATATAAGAAGTTTGGCTAACAAATATTATGAATGTTGTCTATTTTAATAACCTGTAAGATCTGTTATTGTATGGTAGTTTTTTCTGACAGGATTGTGACTGTTACAGGAGATTGCTCTGAGCACTAACAGTGATGCTGACTATGAGGGGCAGAATCATCAAATGGACAGCTGTCAATTTTATTTAAATTAGGTAACTCAAAATACATTTGAATTTACATTATATTTACATTCCTGCATTTGCCAGATGCTTTAATCCAAAGCAACTTGTGCTGCATTATGTACACATTTTATTGAGTTAAGTTACCCAAACAGTATTTTCAATTACTGCTTTTTTATTATTATTATTTTCTAGTTTGTGCTCTGGATCATGACATCTGCAATACAATACAGTTGGAGGCTTCTTTTGTGATAGCCATCATAACAGGGATAACATCAACTGGTAAATTAGCCGAATTAAACTAGTTAAAGTTTTGTTTGTTTTTAAATCGTTTTCCATTCCCTGGGAATCAACCCCATTATTTCAGCAATATAACACTAAGCTCTCAATGTCAAATGCAGAAACATTAATACATGCGTTCATGACCTCAAGGCTAGATTATTGTAATGCTTTATTGGGGGGTTGCTCTGCACGTTTAATAAACAAACTCCAGCTGGTTCAAAATGCAGCAGCTAGAGTTCTTACTAGAACCAGGAAGTATGGTCACATTAGCTCAGTTCTGTCAACACTGCACTGGCTCCCTTTTAAACATCGTATACATTTTAAGATCTTGCTAATTACCTATAAGGCCCTGAATTGTTTGGCACCTCAGTATTTGAGTGAGCTCTTATTGCATTATAGTCCTTCACGTCTGCTGCGATCTCAAAACTCTGGCCATTTGGTAATACATAGAATATCAAAATCAACTGCGGGCGGGAGATCCTTTTCCTATTTAGCACCCAAACTCTGGAACAATCTACCTAACACTGTTCGGGAAGCAGATACACTCTGTCAGTTTAAATCTAGATCAAAGACCCATCTCTTTAACCTGTCTTACACATAATACACTATCGCATTTCTATAATTCAAATCCGTTAAAGGACTCTTAGACTGCATTAGTTAGGTCAAGCAGAACCGGGAACACTTCCCAAAACACCTGCTGTACTTGTTACATTGTTAGAAGAATGGTATCTACACTAATATTAGTCTGTTTCTTTCTTATTCCGAGGTCACCGTAGCCACCCAGATCCAGACTGATCTAGATCAGATGGTGGATCAGCAGCTAGAGATGACCTCTACAGCCAGGACACCTAGAGACTGAGCCCCAGAGACTGATCCCCAGTGAAGACCCTGTCTCCTAGACGGCCATCGGGACAAGACCACAGGAACCAAATGAGTCCTTTTGCGCAATCTGATTCTGCTGCATCATGGAACAGCCTGCTGGTTTTGTCTGGCCAGAGGAGAACGACACACTATCTCGACACACTATTTCCCTTTTTAATACTGTAAAGCTGCTTTGACACAATCTGCATTGTAAAAAGCGGTATATAAAATAATGGTGACTTGACTTGACTTTGATCTACAGGAATGCATTATAAGGAATGGATTATAAATTAAATGATTTGTGATGGATTATCAACTAATTATGCACCTTCCTTGTAGGTGCGTTCAGAGAGTATATTGTATTTTTAATTAATCTCAAAGTGCAAACAGCACAAATCTGGCAGTTAGGGCAAATTCTGTAAACACTACTTTTGATTTATTTATTTTTCTTGTGCTTGCAGGTTCATTCCGAGAATCAACCCTGGTGGCACCAAATGCCATTCAGAGTCACAGATCAGATGGATTACTGGAAAGAGTGCGCAAAGACAAAGCATCAGCCTGAATCCCCTCGTGGTGTTTCTCATCAGAGAGCTTGTCAACTTTGCCAAAATTACTGAAATTTAACAACATAAACAAATTTTTACTGTATTTTTTCTGTGAAATCTGTTGTCATGCTGCAGATACTGTCCCCAGGGGACTGTGGTGATGCCCTTTTTCAGCTCAACATGCTAGAGATGAAGATTTGTATTTTTAAAAAGAACGTTCAACAATTAAAAATAATATTATAAAGACAAACGCTAATGAGTTATTGTGCTCTTTATGGGGTTGTAAAATAATAGCAGCAAATACCAATAAAGGTAAATTTTTCTTTCTTTTTCTGAAATCACGCACTGTTATACTGTACATTTGTTTATAATCTTTTAAAGTATATTAAGAAATATATTTAATCATCTTGTAAATGACACTCTCATAATTATCTACAGTATGCAATTAATGGGTTTATCTTTTATGAAGCCTCTTTGTGAGTTGAAGCCGGGATGGGCAAACTGAGTACTGGAGGGCACTGTCCTGCAGGTTAGCTTTAACCCTAATCAAACACACCTCTACCAGTTATCTTAATTAGGACCAGTGTTGGGCTAGTTACTCAAAGATTGTAATATATTACTCATTACTAGTTACTCCTTTCAAAAGTAATATTGTTACTTTAGGGCAACAGTAATTATTTACACTACTAGTTGCATTACTGTTTCTTCAAGCCCCACAGAAGTTGTAACTGTTTCTCCATTACATATACATTTCATTATGTATTTTATCAAATCACATAAGTTTGTAAGAAACTGTTTGATTTTTCAAAAATATGTTTAATTATAGTAATATTATGTAGCACATGCTGATCAGAGGGATGTAGTTGGGATTTAATGCCAGAGTAAAGTACAGCCATAACTTAAACAACAGTGTTCAGATCATCTTTTTTCCTGACAAAATCAATATAATGCAATATTTCCTGCTGAATGTAACTTTTCCATATTCCAAGCTTGCCTGCTGTACTGGGGACATCACATGCATGTGCGAGTCGTGAACATTATGAAAATAAATCTAGGAATTATTTGATTGTTAGATTTTAAATCAGCTGGGTTGAGGCATCAAAAGTAACTAAGCTGTTTTATGGATAGTAACTGTAATATCACTGAAATCTTATTAGTAATTAGTTGCACTACTAGTTACTGCAAAAACTAATATTATTACAGTAACTAAGTTACTAGTATCTAGTTCCCAACACTGATTAGCACTACTAGAAGGCTACAGGTAGGTGAGTTTTATCAGGGTTGGAGCTAAACTCATTTAATATTTAAACTATAAACAAATATACTGTACAGTATAACAGTGAGTGATTTCAGAAAAAGAAAAAAAAAACCCTTGTTTGCCTCTCTCTCCGCTCCGGAAGAAGTTTTTTTTCCTCCCTGCTGATAGGCGCCCGAACTAGCTCTTCTGATTGGCTGAAATCCTCTGATCTCTGAAGAGTGCTCGCTGTTGCCTCTACAGATGCACAAATCACTTTTGCTCCATTTATCACACAGATATGTGGTGCAAAAGGGAGAGAGCGCGAAACTAGTCATTTGCAGGTGAAAAACAGCGTTAAGACTCGTAGCAGCAGATTCAAGCCGTTGTCGTTGTGTACTTGTGTTTGTGCTCGAAAAAGCATTTGAGGAAAAATATATATATATGTAAGAAAACATTGTACAAGTGTACAAATCTCATTGCAAGAATTCAGATACTGATCTGTGGATGTACAAAATTCGTCCGTGACTTCACATTTTTGATGCAGGTGTGTGGATGTGTTTTGCACCATATTCACTGCAGCAATAGCAGCAAAACATGTGAGAGTACGAGTTTCTTGATTTGTGATTCGTAGAATAGGATTTGTGTCTCTGTAATGAAGGATTCGAGAAGGTGTAACTATTGTGTTGTGTTTGTGGGAGAGAGAAAAACATCTACAAGTTTGCAACTTCTGTCTGTGGCTTCAAATTTACTGATACACATGTGTGGCTATTCTCTACAACTACAAATTCTGCTGTCACGGACGCTCAGCTGTTTTGCACCAAAAATACCTCCATAGAGTTGGGTCTTGCTTCAGACAACGTGTCACCCATGGTAACGACCGTCTCTGGATGTGGTCATTACCTAGTGCCAGGTGAAGGTCATGATCGCTGCCTCACATGCCTGGACAGTAAGCATGCTGGGGTGGCGTTCGTGGATGAGGCATCTTCTCATGGTGGGAAGATGATCATCTTGGAGTTGCGGGCCAGGTTCCGATACCTCGACAAAGGGACGGAGCTCTGTTGCCTCTGCCTCGATCTGGCTCTCGTTCTGGCTGCAGACAGACGGGGACTACTTCAGGCGGTGGCATGGTGGAAAACCCTCGAGGGAAACCAATCCTCGAGGGACCATCGCTCCTCTTGCGCTCCAAAACCAGTTGAGCTGTCAGTGGAACGTGCTGGGCCCTCACGTTCAAGGGGAGCACCAGCAGTTACCCTGGCACTCCTCCCGATGACCGGGTGTTGACCGCTGCATCGGAGGGGAGCCGGAGCTTTCTGGGGAAGAAGATTCGGCTGTGCTGCTGCTCCGGCAGTAGCAGTGCCTGAGTCGGATCCAGAAATCACGGCTATGCTTTCCCGGGCCACTGAGAGGGTAGGGCTTGAGTGGCGATCCCACCGTGTCCCGAGCCCTCGAGGTTGGACGACTGGTTTCTCGGGGTAGCTTGCCAGAAACCGCCCTGCTAGCTCCTCCCCCTCACCACCCTCGGTGGTGGCGCAGCTAGGGGGTATACGGGGGTCCCCCCGGTGGAGCAGTCGGTTGCGATGCAGTTGTGTCCTAATACCGTCTCCACTCGGCGGGGCGAACCGTGCCTCCTCTTCCGGGCCTGTAGGTACTCATCTGGTCTGTCCGGCAGTGCTTATGTGGCCTGTGGAGAAGCTGCCTCCACCTTACGCTACGGTGTTACTGCAGGTTCCTCAGGCTAAAAGCACTGAGGGACATGAACGTGGGTGGTCACGATCTGGAAGCTCTGAGAGCTTTGTACCGCTTCTGACCTCGCACTACGAGCGACAAAGGTCATGGCGCTGCCTCTGGGTCGTGCGATGTCCACACTTGTGGTCCAGGACGTTCATCCCTGGCTGTGTCTGGTCGACATGGGGACGCCGACCAAAGTATCGGTTCCTCAAGAGCCCTGTGTCCCAGACTGGCCTCTTCAGCGACGCAGTCAAGAACATGGCCCAGCAGTTCTCGGTTGCTCAAGAGCAGGCTGAGGCGATCCCACACGTCCACGGGCTGCAGCGCCCCAGCTAGCTTGTCGCCGAGGGCGGCCCCTGCGTCCGTTCCCGCACCGCATCCGCAGCAGCCTCTAGCCCCCTGCCCGTCCTGGGCCCCATCAAACCTGGCGGTGAGCGGAAGAGCAAGAGGCCCGGGACAGGCGACCCAGAGAGAGAGAAAGAGAGAGAGAGAGGACTGCTACGAAAAAAAATCTCAAATCTCGACAAGAAGCGGTTGTCTCTGCCTCTGGGTTCCAAGAAGGCATGGAGAGTCACAGACGGACCAACTACGGACCGCACTCATCCTCCTCTTTCGCCAGCTGGCAGCAGTGGGCAGTTCGAGAGCATCATTAAAGGCCCTACTGGCCCTACTGGCGAAGGACGCGCTGGAGCCGGTCCCTCCAGCCGATATGAAGACAGGGCTTGCAACCCTTACTTCATTGTGCCCAAGAAAGCGGTGGGTTACGACCAATCTTGGATCTGCGCGTCTTGAACCGGGCCCTTCACAGGCTTTCGTTCAAGATGCTCCCGCAGAAACGCATCTTTGGGAGCATCCATCCCCGAGATTGGTTTGCAGCGTTCGACCTGAAGGACGTGTACTTCCATGTGTCGATTCCTTCCGCGCAACAGGCCATTCCTGCAGTTTGCGTTCGAAGGACGGGCATATCAGTACAAGGTCCTGCCCTTCAGGCTGTCCCTGTCACCCCATGTCTTCACGAAAGTTGCGGAGGCAGCCCTTGTTCCCATGAGAGAACAGGGCGTTTGCATTCTCAACTACCTCGAAGACTGGCTCATACTGGCTCAGGACCAGTTGTGCGAACACAGGGACTTGGTGCTCTCGCACCTCAGGCAGTTGGGCCTTCGGGTCAACTGGGAAAAGAGCAAACTCTCCCCGACGCAGAGGATCTATTTTCTCTGTATGGAGTTGGATTCGGTCAGCCAGACAGCACGCCTCACGCAGGAACGTGCTCTGTCGGTGTTGAACTGCCTGAATACGTTCAAGCGCAGGTCAGCGGTCCCACTGAAACAATTTCAGAGGCTCCTGGGGTATATGGCAGGAGTCATGCCGCTGGGGCTGCTTCATATGAGACCGCTTCAACGCTGGCTCCATGGCCGAGTCCCGAGGTGGGCGTGGCAGCGTGGCACTCACCGGGTCCAAGTCACACTGGCCTGCCGCCGAACCCTCACCCAGTGGTCAGACCTCTCGTTTCTGCGGGCAGGAGTGCCCCTGGAACAGGTCTCCAGGCATGCTGTGGTTTTCACAGATGCCTCCACCACCGGCTGGGGCGCCACGTTCGACGGGCTTGCAGGGTCGGGGGTTTGGACGGGCCCCCAACTGCACTGGCACATCAATTGCCTAGAGTTGCTAGCAGTACGTCTGGCCTTGATCCGTCTCAGAGGGCGCTTACGAGGCAAGCACGTACTGGTCCGCACGGACAACACTGTGACCATTGCGTACATCAACCGACAAGGTGGTCTACGCTCCCGTCGCATGTCGCAATTCGCACGCCACCTCCTCTGGAGTCAGAAGCATCTGAGGTCGCATCGTGCCATTCATATTCCGGGCTTGCTCAACCGAGCAGCCGACGAGCTGTCACGAACTGCGCTCCCCGGAGAGTGGAGACTCGATCCCCAGACGGTTCAGCTGATTTGGAGACGTTTCGGACCTGCTCAGGTAGACCTGTTTGCGTCTCTAGAAACCTCTCATTGCCAATGGGTTTACTCCCTGACCGAGGGAACACTCGGCACGGACGTACTGGCACACAGCTGGCCGCAGGGCCTTCGCAAGTATGCGTTTCCCCCAGTGAGCCTTCTCGCACTGTGTAAGATCAGGGAGGACGAGGAGCGGGTCCTGCTCGTGGTGCCTTACTGGCCCACTCGGACTAGGTTCCCAGAACTGATGCTCCTCGTGACAGCCCCTTCTTGGCAGATTCCTCTGAGGAAGGAACTACTGACTCAGAGACGGGGCACCTTATGGCACCTGCGTCCAGACCTCTGGAAACTTCATGTCTGGTCCCTGGACGGGACGCGGAGGTTCTTGGTGACCTACCCCAGGGTGTAGTTGACACCATCACTTCGGTGCCGTCTACGAGACAGGCTTACGCCTTGAAATGGAACCTGTTCGTCGAGTGGTGTTCTTCTCACCGAGAAGACCCCCGGAAGTGCCCGATCAGAGTCGTGCTCTCCTTTTTGCAGCAGGTGTTGGAGCGAAGGCTGTCTCCCTCCACCCTTAAAGTCTATGTGGCTGTGATTGCTGCCAACCGCGACCCCATGGAGGGGAAGTAAGTCGGTGGGTGAGCATGACTTGATCGTCAGGTTCCTTAGGGGGGCGAGAAGGTTAAATCCTCCACGGCCCCCCTCTATACCCTCTTGGGACCTGTCTCTAGTGCTCAAAGCACTACAGCAGGCCCCATTTGAGCCTTTGCAGTTGCTACAGTTTCTTTCAATCAAGACTCTGCTCCTGCTTGCTTTGGCCTCCATCAAGAGGGTAGGGGACCTGTACGCATTTTCGGTCGACGATTCGTGCCTAGAGTTTGGGCCGGCTGACTCCCAGGTAATCCTGAGTCCCTGGCCTGGCTATGTGCCCAAGGTTCCCACTACTCCTTTCAGGGACCAGGTGGTGAGCCTGCAAGCGCTGCCCTCGGAGGAGGCAGACCCAGCCCTTGTTGCTTTGTCCCGTTCGAGCGTTGAGATGCTACGCTGACAGGACTTGAAGCTTCAGGACCTCGGACCAGCTCTTTGTCTGTCACGGAGGCCGGCAGAAGGGCAATGCCGTCTCCAAGCAGAGGATGGCCCACTGGATAGTGGACACCATCACCCTGGCTTATCAGGCACAGGGTATGCCCTGCCCGTTCAGGCTGAGAGCCCACTCTACTAGAAGTGTTGCATCTTGCCTCGCTGGCAGATATTTGTAGAGCTGGGGGCTGGGCGACCCCTAACACGTTCGCTAGGTTATATAGCCTTAGTGTGGAACTGGTTTCCTCCTGTGTTCTCACCTCAAACGGGCAGAAGCACTGAGAGGCTCCGGTTTCGGGTCGGCTTGGTAAAACTGCTCCAGAGAGTCCGTACTGTAGACCCTGTCGAGCTCCTCCATTCCCTCGGCAGTCAGACGTGGCGGAGCGTCTGATGCCAGGCCCTCACTTGTTGAATCCGTGAGAACCGGTAGGGGGCTGGGCTCCATATGTAAGGCCTAATCGGATCCCATATGTGTATAGTCCACGGTATAGCCTGAGAGCCCGTGTTTCCCCGGCAGGTGTTCTGCCATTATCCAAGAGGTACAATCTCCTCTAATCTTCCATATGCGCCTAAACGGTTGATCATATGCGTAAGTGCTCCGAACCTCCTTCGGGAAGGGCGAGCTTCCGCAGTGTCCGGTTCCAACTGGAACGGGTATGTTTTTTCCCAGTGTTATCCAGTCTTACTGAGTGGGTAGTGCCATGGCAACAGTAGCTGGTCTTCTGTGCTAGACCTGACCGGCGCCAAAAAATGGGGGCGCAGGAGGCTTCCACAGGACACTGGAAGGGGCAGTATCCGTGGCCCTTTGGTAGGGATCCCAATTCGTCGGTCACCGATGTGACTCGGAGTGACCGACTGATAGGGAACGTCTCGGTTACGTATGTAACCCTCATTTCCTGAAGGAGGGAACGGAGACGTCCCGTCACCACGGCTGCTGTTCCACCTCTGAGCGGCCGGGTCACTGGCTCGGCTCCTCAGCGAAAACCTGAATATGCGCAGCACCGTCTGCCTACTTATACTCACGTTGTAATTAGCAGCAGCTGGATGCAATAATCGCATGCCAATGTGCATTGGCTCATTTAGTTACACTCGAAGTGGATTGGTCTCTTTAAGCGAGATCCCAATTCGTCGGTCACCGACGTGACGTCTCCGTTCCCATCCTTCAGGGACTGAGGGTTACATACGTAACCGAGACGTTTTTGGTTCCCAGAACGTTATTTTTTTATGGTTTGTTTTTGGTTAGCCAGGAAAGTTTTCTTAACTGAAATAGAATGTTAGTTTTTGGTTTGTAGAACGCTCTCATAACGTTATTATAACGTTCCCAGAACATTAGGTTTTGGTTTGTAGAACGTTATTATAACGTTATTCTAATGTTCCCAGAACATTTTTGGTTCCCAGAAAGTTCATTTTTATTTTTAGAATGTTATTCTAACGTTTTCCTAATCTATTTACTCCAGTATGATCACTCCACTGTAGGTCAGTAATCATCCAGCACACACGACCCAGTATAGTATAATACCACTTTTCCACCAAGGCAGTTCCAGTGCTGGTTCGGAGCCAGAGCCTAGTTTCAAACCTGTTCTTCGCTTTTCGACAACCAAAGCACCAGCTCCGAACCAGGAAAAGCGGTTCCGTAAGTAGCACCAAAACATTGCTGGGCTAGAAGGAAGAACCGCTTGCGTCAGGGGCTGGGGGCGGGGTTATCGTGACCAACAAGACTACAGAAACTTTTGACCGCCATATTTAAAATAGCAGCTAAACGCGAATACGTTGGATTCGCCGTGTTTGGATGCCTATTTAGGTTCGCAAAGCCATGAACATCAATAGCAACGCAACGTCCGCCATTGCTGATAGTTTGTTTAGGCTTGTTCGGGATGGATCGGCGCTGTGCGGACCGGTTGGTGCGAGGCATCGGGGTGCTGTGGGAGCGACTGAATAGCAGACTGCTCTTTATGCTTTTGGATCGCTCTCACGGTGCTTTAGTGTGTTGTGTGCTGATCGATCGATCGGTCTGCGTGGTGGTGCTGATGCACCTCGAACAAGCCTGTTGTGCCACGCTCGTGAACCGAAACATGAAAGGTATTGTGACGTAAGAACTGGCTCTGTATTGGCTCTCTAGCCTGTGGAAAAGCAACCGGTTCTTAAAGTGCTCGCCAGTCGAACCAACTAAGAACCGGCATTAGCACTGTCTCTGAACTAGCACCTGGTTCCAGCTGGTGGAAAGGGGGTATAAGTGGCATGGAAACGCCTAATCAGTATTATAAAAAACATATCTTGTTTTTATCTATTGTTTAATTAATACAAAAAAATTATCTGAGCATATCAACTATCATGTAAGATTAAATAAAACTAAAATACATCCATTAAGGGTAGCTACACAGATTTTATTTCTTCAGCACCAAATAAAAATGACTTCACACAATGTATGATTTATAAAATATGACGTTTATTCACAGATATTAAAAAAATAATAAAAAATTACTTGACTTAAAGTAGAATATCAGTACATTCATTTCTTACCACTGAAGTATACAGTTTGTGCAGCGGGACACTCCTCTTTTGATCCGTAAAGACAAACTTCTAGCTTAACATCATGTTCTCTTAGGTTAGGCTTGTCAAATCCCTCCGAAATCATATTTACTGTCATAACTATATTAATTTTAAAGGGTTATATATATAGTTTTACAGGGTTACATATAAAAATAACCTAAAACTAACCATTGTTCTCTATAAACTGTTTTCTTAGGTTATTTTAAAAATAACCACCCTGCAATGTTCTGGGAAGGTTATTGTATGGTTGCACAAAAAAAAAAAAAAAAACCTAAAACTATAGGGAAAGTTCTCTGTAAGTTACTTTTAGGTTATTTAATAATAACCACCATGCAACATTATGGGAACGTTATTTTATGGTTACAAAAAAAAAAAAACCTAAAAAGAATGTTTTCCTAACGTTAGTATTTGGTTCCCCCCCCCAAAAAAATAACCAAACGGGAACCAAAAACTAACATTAGGGGAATGTTCTGTGTTTGCTGGGTAACACCCAAAAAACTTCAATTTTGATTTAATGGGACCTTTAAGCTAACTGAGACTTGTTATAGCACTTGCTTATCGTTGCTCTTTTGCAGAGGTGGGTAGTAACGTGTTACATTTACTTTGTTACATTTACTTGAGTGAATTTTTGGGGTAACTAATAGTATAAAAGTATACTTTTAGAGTAAATTTAAAACATTTTAGTGAAAAAACTGTACTTTTACTTCATTACTGTGGGCGACACTCCTCTCGTTACTTTATCTTAATGCAATGCAAGTTAAAAATCCTTCAATTTAATCCAAACGCGCCGTCTACTTCTTTTCTGAGCAAATGATTCATTCTCTTGAGTCAATTCTGTTCAAAGGCTTGATTAAACCAGTTGGCAAACCAGTGAATTGGTTCGCAAATCAGTTTGAATGATTTCTTTCAGTTCCCTGCCGCACACGCTGAGCCATCTGAAAGCGGTTCTCACACAAAGTTTAAGAACATCAAGAGCGTTGAAGATGTGGCTTTGGATCTACAGTCAGTTGAAAGCAAAGCTGCAAAGGCTATGGTTTGCTAGCTATGAAGATCTTTATTAGATGAACACCTGCTGTCGGTTTCACAGGTATAGATAAGATTACAGTAGCCTACACGATACCACTATGACATTACCAGTTTGTTGTATATGTACCTTACACATTAAATACAATGTGTAATTTATTTATTAAATAAGCTGTCACATAGTATGAAATGAACACCCGCCAAACCCACGTTAGGTCCATGAGGAATGTCTTTGCCTAGACATAAAACTTATATTTTCACAATATTCACGCTTGCAGAAATAAAGGCTACATTTGTTTACATTTTGCAGAACAGACAGAAGAAGATCCGTCAATGTGCATTTGTTATGTTCAGATGTTCTGTAGCGGTCATGTGAGGAGTTATGTATGTTTTGAAGCTGGGATGCTGATTTAAGCTGGTCCTTTGCTGGTTTAAGCTGGTCTTTAGCTGGTAATGTGCTGGCCATATGCTGTTTTTTTCAGCAGGGAACAGTTTTGTTGCTTAATATTTTTTGGAACCTGTGACATTTTGTTCAGGATTCTTGTATGAATAGAAAGCTAAAAAAGAACAGCATTGATAATAAATCAGGCTAAAAAAAAATTCTGATTTGCATCACTGAAATAAATTACATTTAATGTTTTTTTTTTTTTAAGAATTTTGAACGGCAGTGTGTGTGTATATATATATATATAAATTTTATCTAAATATCTAAATAAAAACTATAGACTATATTCAGTATATGATTCAAAGTAACTAGTAACTAACTACCAGTGTTGGGGAAAGTTACTTTTAAAAGTAATGCATTACAATATTGCGTTACTCCCTAAAAAAGTAACTAATTACGTTACTTAGCTACTTTTTATGGAAAGTAATGCGTTATGTTACTTTTGCGTTACTTTTTAAATATGAGCAGGGCTTGATTGTTTTTAATAAAAGAAATTACATTAATACAAATGTAAAATCCCTGTATCTTGTGAAGGAAAAGTAAATTCAAACTAAAGTAAAGTAAAATTAAAGTAAAACTCAGGATAAGAAGGTTTAACACTCTTCGGCAATAAAAAAAACAATGAAGTACAATTGTTAGTTTATCTAAAGTCATTTTTGCTTATTAGTATGGTTGAACTGGATCATCAAAGGTCAGCAGCAAAGACATTGGTTAATAAAATGGGATTCGATACATTTGTGTTGTTTAACATATTTAATTATTGCAGTTTGCGTCATATTCTGAGTTTGCATTTCACAGTTTTAATCCATTTTGATGAATACTAAATCTGTTTTTTGCGAGTGGGATGAATTCATGCACATTCATATTTAGATCAATAGTAACAGCATGCTCACACAGCGCACTGTCAGTTAATAAATGGGGAAAAAAGTAACGGAGTGTCTATTTACACTAAGTGCAAATAGCCCATCTTGTTGGCAAAGGCTATTTACACGAACTCCGCCCACTAACGTGTGATGGGGTTAGTCAACAATAAAAAAAATTTTTCTCCCTTTTCAAATCTCATATCGCATCAGAAAGGCATTTATTTTCAATAAAAATGAAGGAAATAATCAAAAAGTTGAAAATAAAGTATCGGGTAGGGTTAGGGTAGATGTAGGGAGGGCTTTATTGTCCCAGTAAGGTGGCATCCATTTAATAAATTTGAATTAAAATTCTAATTTACACTCAGTACGCTATTATTGCGTACTGTTTTATAATGTACTACAATACTGAGGTGCAGATAATTGCCACTGCATAGTATAAATAGCAGAAAATCTTGCTATTTTAACATAGTCTAAATAGAATCTATAGCTATTTGCACTTAGTGTAAATAACATATCGTTAAAAAATATTGCTATTTTCACTTGGTGTAAATAGAATCCATTGCTATTTTCACTTGGTGTAAATAGAATCCATTGCTATAGCACTTAGTGTAAATAGCATCTGTCACTAAAAAAATATGCTATTTGCACTTGGTGTAAATAGCATCTAATTGCTATTTACACTGAGTGTAAATAGCATCTATTGCTATTTGCACTTAGTGTAAATAGCGTCTATCGCTATTTACACTTAGTGCAAATAGCCGCTGCCAAAAAGTAACTGGCGTTACTTTTTTGAAAAAGTAACTCAGATATTTTCTTGTAAATTAAAAAGTAATGCGTTACTTTACTAGTTACTTGAAAAAAGTAATATTATTACGTAACTCGCGTTACTTGTAATGCGTTACCCCCAACACTGCTAACTACTAACTACTATCCGATACTTTTTTACTCTTACTCAAGTAAATATTCAGACTATTACTTTTACTTGAGTAAATATTTCTTCAAGTACTTTTACTTGAGTACAGTTTTTGGGTACTCTACCCACCTCTGCTCTTTTGTTGATTTTGATTGCTTCCATTGTCCTCATTTGTAAGTCGCTTTAGATAAAAGCATCTTCTAAATGACTAAATGTAAAGTAAATGTAAAATGGATTATATGACCACCCAACTCCAACTGAAACTGGACATTTTTATACAAAGATGGACACCTGTAACTATGTGTCTGGATGCACTGAAAATAAACTAAGGAACATTGACTTAATCCCTGTTTTCTTTGAGTCACTGCTGTTGTCATGAAATGTTTGTAATTTGCTTAAATGTATAAAAATAAAGTTAAAAAATTAAAATTATTAACCATCACATCAGATATAGGCCTACATATACGGTATTACAGTTTCACACTTTATCTATATAATCCCACATTTTCCATCTGAGCTCTTATTTTAAGATTCTCAAGTTTCTGAACTCTTTCTTGTTTCCCAGTTTCCTTCACTCTCTCAATCATGAAGTCCATATTTCGATAAGAAGACATGGGTGTAGATTTTAATGCTGTCTCCATTAATTTCTCCAAACACTGATAACACTCTTCCACAAGCCTGATCTTCTCTGCCTCTATCTGCTTGATCTCATTCTCTAGTCCAATTAACAAACTCTTGTTCTCGCTAAGATCCTTTTCATATTTCTTTTTCAGATCCTCCTTTGTTCTTTTGACCTTTCTTGTCTGAATTTCATACATTTTGTCATCTTTCACATGTTCAGTGTGGTTACACTTCCCAGTGCACACTGTACACTTCCCAGCTGTCATCACACTACACCATGAGAGATCTTTAGCCCACCAGCATCCTGGATAGTGGCAGTTCTCCTTACAGTTTTTGCAGCGGGTCGCCTGTTTGCTGAAGTGCCACCATGATGAGTTTATCTGGACCTCTTGTTTGTAGGGTTCATCAACTTCATATACAAAGTTATTCTCTCTTTCTCTGCCTATTTCACATTCCTCCAGAGCTGCTTTTGTTTGTTCCAGCTCTTGTTTTTTATATTCAGCAAACACAATTCTGTCTTTTAAATTGTTTACACTGGCATCCAATTGTTTTCTTGCTCTGAGGACACCTTCTGTCATATTCAAGCTTTTTGGGTTTATACCATTCAGATAATCAAAAAAAAGTTTGAAAATTTTAATTCCATGATCCCATGATGATTTGTAAATCTCTCTGTCTTCCTCATCAAAGTTCTCACTCTGACAGTTGTTAAATTTAAAATAAACTGGTCCATCTTCGTTCTGTGCACATGGAATTTTTGCTGTCTGTATAAATTTAAGAGCTTTTTTGGGGACAGTTTCATGGGAGTTTGTGATTAGTATAATTATGTTCTTTTCTATATCCTTTCCGAATAATGACAAAATTTCATCCAAAATATATGACTGTCTCTCATGCAGGCGAGTTTCTGATGCCTTCAACACAAGACACACTGCATGAACTTCATGAATGCCATCTTCAGATCTGAACAACTGCTGTAAAGCTTCTGGAATGAGTTTGTCTTTACGATGACCTTCTGTGTCACCATAGCCAGGTGTGTCAATAACAACGAGAGAGAATGGACTGTCCTGTGCATAAACCTCATAAACAGTCACTGCTTCTGTATGAGACTCAGGTTCATCTGATATCTCAACTACCTCCAGCCAAATCTTGTGTTCCCATGTGACACCCATGATGTAATTGATCATTGCATTGATGAGATTGCTCTTCCCGGTTCCTGTTTCTCCAACCATCAAGATGACTTTAGTAGGCTTTTCATCATTTTTTTCCCCAATTCTCTCATTCTTCAGTAATTTTCCTTTAGTTAAGACTGTTGTGTTGAGTATATATTTAGTAGTGGGTCCTTTTATTGATGTACTGTGTCTGAGAACTTCACTTAATCGTTCTTCCATTGGAGTGTCATGGTCTTCATTCCTGTATAAAATATCCATGCATAAAATTCTGTATCTTTTTTAAATGATTATACTCTTTTGCTTTCATAGCCATCTGAAAATGGGATGTATGTTTGACTAAAAGCTACTTTTACTCAAAAGTAAAAGTAGCTTTTACTATCACATAAATAAGAGATTATGTGATATAATTGAAAATAATTCTTATAGCCTGTAATTTAGGCAGTTTATTTTTAATTACAGTTTTTCTCAATCACTTTGGCACAGTCTTCAAAACAGTCTTCTTAATATTGTATAAAGTGTAACTGCATTTGTCAGCTGTTTGCTGGAACATCACCGTGGTGGAAAGAGTACTAAGAAATTTTACTTAAATACAAGTATTGCTATTTAAGGAATAATTTATTTGAGTACAAATAAAAGTACTGAAAAATAATATGACTCAAGTAAGAGTAAAAAAGTAGTTTGCTGAAAAATTACTCAAGTTACTGCGTTACAAAGTACTATAGTATTATTTTTAAATTTTACCCAAAATGAGAAGATGTGAGCATTATGTAGCAGGGTTAACCCTAACACTCATGTACTTTAATGTCTGTTTCACAAGTAAGACCCAGGAAATCCATTATATGGTCCATTGCATCAGACATCACTACAGCTGAATAACATGCAGATACAGACGCTTTGACTGATGAAACGTGGAAGACAATAAACACCCAATTGCAATGCAACACTAATTGACATTGCTTGAATCACAGTAAAGATTTTTATAAAAAAATATAAGAAGCAACATGGAACCACAGAACCTAACGGTTTCAAACATGACTGATTTTGTATAGTGACTTTGGAGCAAAACATAATATTATTAACTTAAAATATTGGAACTTACAATGTTGTGTCCCATTTGATTGGACACATAAAAGTAAATCACTTGAATCTGTAAAGGGACTACTTTTATATGTGTGGGCTCACCATATCAACAAAACGTTGTGCTTTTGTAAAGTAAAGAAAACAAACAGGGTGCGCTCTCAGTCTTCACTGTCTCCGCAAACTGCTTTTAGAAACATGTCAATAAAATGAACTGAAACTCAGCAAATACTTTACATATAGACATGAGAAATATATCTATAGAAAGCCTGACATGTCTACTCTTAAATGAAGTAACTCCTGCTGAAAACAAATATTATGTGATAAAGTAATCTGTATGAAGCCAAAGACAGGTTCAGTTTTTCCCCATCTGATCTACATTCAGGTCCATAAATATTGGGACATCGACACAATTCTAACATTTTTGGCTCTATACACCACCACAATGGATTTCAAATTAAACGAACAAGATGTGCTTTAACTGCAGACTGTCAGCTTTAATTTGAGGGTATTTACATCCAAATCAGGTGAACGTGTAGGAATTACAACAGTTTGCATATGTGCCTCCCACTTGTTAAGGGACCAAAAGTAATGGGACAATTGGCTTCTCAGCTGTTCCACGGCCAGGTGTGTGTTATTCCCTCATTATCCCAATTACAATGAGCAGATAAAAGGTCCAGAGTTAATTTCAAGTGTGCTATTTGCATTTGGAATCTGTTGCTGTCAACTGTCAAGATGAGATCCAAAGAGCTGTCACTATCAGTGAAGCAAGCCATCATTAGGCTGAAAAAAACAAAACAAACCCATCAGAGAGATAGCAAAAACATTAGGCGTGGCCAAAACAACTGTTTGGAACATTCTTGAAAAGAAGGAACGCACCGGTGAGCTCAGCAACACCAAAATACCCGGAAGACCACGGAAAACAACTGTGGTGGATGACCGAAGAATTCTTTCCCTGGTGAAGAAAACACCCTTCACAACAGTTGGCCAGATCAAGAACACTCTCCAGGAGGTAGGTGTATGTGTGTCAAAGTCAACGATCAAGAGAAGACTTCACCAGAGTGAATCACAAGATGTAAACCATTGGTGAGCCTCAAAACCAGGAAGGCCAGATTAGAGTTTGCCAAACGACATCTAAAAAAGCCTTCACAGTTCTGGAACAACATCCTATGGACAGATGAGACCAAGATCAACTTGTACCAGAGTGATGGGAAGAGAAGGGTATGGAGAAGGAAAGGAACTGCTCATGATCCTAAGCATACCACCTCATCAGTGAAGCATGGTGGTGGTAGTGTCATGGCGTGGGCATGTATGGCTGCCAGTGGAACTGGTTCTCTTGTATTTATTGATGATGTGACTGCTGACAAAAGCAGCAGGATGAATTCTGAAGTGTTTCGGGCAATATTATCTGCTCATATTCAGCCAAATGCTTCAGAACTCACTGGACGGCGCTTCACAGTGCAGATGGACAATGACCCAAAGCATACTGCAAAAGCAACCAAAGAGTTTTTGAAGGGAAAGAAGTGGACTGTTATGCAATGGCCAAGTCAATCACCTGACCTGAATCCGATTTAGCATGCATTTCACTTGCTGAAGACAAAACTGAAGGGAAAATGCCCCAAGAACAAGCAGGAACTGAAGACGGTTGCGGTAGAGGCCTGGCAGAGCATCACCAGGGATGAAACCCAGCGTCTGGTGATGTCTATGCGTTCCAGACTTCAGGCTGTAATTGACTGCAAAGGATTTGCAACCAAGTATTAAAAAGTGAAAGTTTGATTTATGATTATTATTCTGTCCCATTACTTTTGGTCCCTTAACAAGTGGGAGGCACATATGCAAACTGTTGTAATTCCTACACCGTTCACCTGATTTGGATGTAAATACCCTCAAATTAAAGATGACAGTCTGCAGTTAAAGCACATCTTGTTCGTTTCATTTGAAATCCATTGTGGTGGTGTATAGAGCCAAAAATGTTAGAATTGTGTCGATGTCCCAATATTTATGGACGTGACTGTAATTATATCTAATTAAATCACGCCCATGTGCTGTTCGCGCTATTGATATTACAAATCTCCACGTAGCAACATGTTCATCTCAGATACTTTTTGTTTTTGGAAGAAGATGCTGAGAGGAATAAGCCTTATATTTACCTCAGAAGAAGACGCGCTGAGAGGAATAAGCTTTTTGTTTACCTCACAAACAGAACGCGAGTGCAAGACAGCGGAGGAGATCTTTCATGCCGATTAAGTATCGTTTCTTATTTCCATTTGATAATGTGTTGTTGTGAGATAAACTTGAAGGCATTTACTAGTTGGACTTTTCCCAAACTATAATTCCAGACTAAAATGTGTGAAATCGAGTGCAACATTTTGAAATATGATAGGCAACCTTTTATTACATCTCAATGTTGTATGGCATGAGGATGGTTTTATGTTATATAAGCAAACATACCTATCCCTGTTGCCAGGAGCAACTGTTTTATAACTAATTTTAAAAGTATATTCATGTATAAGATTATGTGGTTGTTTTTAAGAGGCGCAAAAGCAAAGAAGGGTAGTGATGGTTTAAAAGAAAATAAAGGTTTTAAAACAGTGTGTATTGAAATGTGCCAGTAAAAAAAAATTGGGGGTATGGGTAAGGTTGGGCATTGTTTGAATTTTTATGATTTCGATTCCAGTAAGGTAAAAAAAAAAATTAAAAAAAAAATAATCTTAGATATTCACGTTTATTCTAACTCTTATTGCAAAATATTTCCTTGTTAGCTGAATACTTTAAATGAAAATCAACAGGCTAAAGAACACTTAAACAAGAATGTGTGTGCAGCAGAGTAAACAGCCCGTGAGTCTTTTTCACTTGAATGGTTTAAAATCACATTGAAAGTGTAGGTGTCACGGATCACTGCGAGAGTGCAATGGAAAAGACGAAGTCAGGGTCCAAGTGCAGGGAAGGTGCTTTTAATTGAAACAAAAAGGCCAACACGGCACAAAAACAAAACAGAAAAGGACTAGAGCAAACACTAGAAATGCAATAACTGCAACACATTTACCACTAACAAATATTAAACAACAAACCAGCACAGGACTGCAGACACCAGGAGAATAAATAGGGAGACAAACGAGGAGGACACAGGTGAAGTTACTGAAACAATAATGAGATAACAAGGAGGGCAGGGTCAGACAATAGACAGGAGAGCACATGGCACAAACCACAAACAATAAGCCATGCGCTCAAACAAACACACAGTGACATCTGGTGGCCAACCAGGGCACACCAGTAGGACCGTGACAGTAGTTTGTTATAATAACAAAGGTGGACTCCAGGTACATTTTCAGTAGGACAAAAAAAGAGCATTTTATTTTTTAAATTTTAACCCATACCTAGGCTTGGGAATCCAAAATCTATTCCAATTCTGGAATAGGATGCTTAAGGTCAAGAATCGTCTACTTGTTATAAAATTAAAGTTTTGATTCCTCTTATCGATTCCTTTGTGCGCATTTTAATATGACTTTAAACCATTCAAGCACAAGAAGACTCGTGCACTATTTTCTGTACTGCAAACATAGACGCATAGCCATCATTTTAAAAAAATGAGGGGGATAGAATGTAAAAAAAAAAAACTTTTGACTTTTGTCTAATGGACTGGCTTTATTTTTCTTTTAATTCAATAATAAATAAATAAATAATATACTGCTGGATGACCAATAATTTGTATTCTATAATATTTTTCTGTATTTTCCTAATGACAATTTTAGAATTGGTTTATACAAACATAAGGCAGAATAGTTTCTATTAATGCTGTCAATTAGCAATGCATTATTCATATACTGTATGTATTACCTCGAAATGACCTGAAATTACCTTTTTTAGCTACAGCAACAGCAGGATTCCTTTGTCGTCATAATTTATTACTTCTACTAGGCCATTGTGGACTTTCTGCACGAAAACGCTCTCTGGCTTCAAGTATGAATGAAACATGCTCTGCATGAGAGTGTTTAGCGCTCTGTTATGTTCACATCGTCTCGTTTTGGATATGAATAAATCATCCGGTCATACACTGACATCTTGTTTCTTCGCCAATGTGCACACACATCCAAAGCACGCACACAGAAAAAGTGATTTTAAATGCATCTGATTAACAGATAAATCATGGTTGATCCATCAGCCAGATGCATGTATAATGCATTCGCTCTTATTTCAGTGTTTCATAGCTTTGTACATTTAGTTTAAATGCACTGTTAAAGAGGATTTTCACCATTCAGCTGAAATAATACAGTTAAGTCATGAAACTCTAGATGGCGCAAGCTGGCGGGTTCATGCTGCATATGCAGCCAATGAGCTTACTGCCTTGCATTTATATGGCTGGCTAGTAGTATTCACTTGAGATTCCTGCAGCGCGCTTTCAGAGTTCTCTGAAGCTCAACAGCTAGATAAGTAAACAGTCTTCACTCAGATTTCAGTGCATTATTGCATTTATCAGATTTACATTTTTAAACTAAAAAACATACAAGTTGTAAAACTAGGAGCAGGGTTTTTGCGTGAGGAGTAACGTTAATTACCAAGCATGTATTGTTCATAAAACAGCATAGCATTGGCAGCAGCAGCAGCAAGCATGTATGTTTCCTGGTTCATGTATGTGAGAATACAACGTCAAGCGTTGCGGTTTTTAGAATGGAAAAGTGAATTGGGGATTAGCTTATTTGCCTGAAATCGCCAATGCTTTTAATATCTTCTGCGGGCATTCATTTCTACATTAACCGTGAACGGATCGCTTTCAGATGCACATCTCACTAGTGGGGTCGGTTTGCAGTTGGCATTTTACAGTTATAATGTACATTACTGTATGTTTATACAGCATGATAATGTAGTACATTACTGTATGTTTGTTCAGTATTGTTCATGCAGTACATTTCTGTATTATGCAGTATAGCACTGTATGCTTTATTCAGTATCGCTCATGCAGAACATTACTCTGTATTTTATGCTGTTTTGTTTATGCAGTACATCACTTTATGCTTAAAGTATCAGTTAATGAACTAGTTTTAGTGGGAAAATAAAATCCAGATGATTTATCCTTAGTTAAGAAAACTTATTTTAAATTTGTTAAACTGATATTGTTCATTGCACTTTAGTCTATTCAGCTTTATTCTTAGTTAAGACAACTTCACAGTTTAAGTTCACAAAACTTAAATGATGTTTATTGCATTGTTTTTATAAGTCCTGTCAACTTTATCGTCAGTTAAGATAACTTCACAATTTAAGTTCACAAAACGTAATATTTTGAGGCAGCACGAACACTTACTTTTTAAAGTTTTTTTTTTTTTTTTTTAACAGTGTATCTATCATACAAAATTCACTTTTATTTTGTTTGAACATAAATGTGTGTTGGCAGTGTGTACACAACCACCCTATAATGATAAAAATCCAATTGCTCCTTTTTTTATATATAATCTCTATAAATCATGAGCAGTGTCTCAGAGCTTTCTAATCACAGAATCCGTAAAGTGTGACATCATCATTTTCCAGCCCCACCCTCAATAGTTGACTAACACAGCAGCATTAGTCGTGACCCCACCCCGAGTGAGCCGCACACACTATCTGCCATGTTTATCTTCACGCCAGAGCATTTAAAAGCAACATTCTTTAATTTAATTTCTTTAAGAAGAAATGTCTTCTTATTAGAGTTATAGAAGTTGTTCAGTCCAGAGCAGTGAGTGATTTTCTGCTTTTATTTTATTGTTTGGGTCATATTAAGATTTGAAATTATTAATTTCAGTCTTTTTGATTGTAAGTTCTCCAAATCAGAAGTGCCATCCGTAATTCAAAACGCAGTAGGCTCATCAGGAATAAGGTGGATTGCTATTCCAAAATGACATAATCATAACTTGTAAGAGATTGGAAATGCAATTACAAATGGATGTTGCGTTTCCTTTTAAAATTTTAAAATATTACATACATGGAAAAGAGAACGGAAACAAAAATACCTGACTTGCAATTGCATTTGGATTATGCCTCAACACATGCATCCACAAATTGAAAACGCAATTGCAAATACAATTCGCAATTCCTCTTGAACATTGCCCAGAATATAATTTCACAATGCAAATCTGACGTTCCAGTAAATCGTTCCATTACGCCATTCCGTGTGTTTTCTGTTTAGTATTGTTCTGCGTTTATCACTCTCCAAGTGATAGCTGCTTTGCTGAGCCTAGTTTCTAGTTCTAGTTTAGTCTTGTCATTTTTTTTGTCTTCCTGTTTCCTGCTCACGTCCTTTCCTTGCACACGTGGCAAATTACATATGCAGCAATTTCCTTAAACCAATAAGAAATTCAAAACTGATGTGAACAAGAAACTAATTGTTCTGAGATCTGAACTCATTGTTCAGTCAGGACCACTTTTGTCAAAATATATTTATTGCAATTAAATTGCATACAGTTAGTGTTGGCAGGGTGGTTCTGTTCTGGGCAAAACTCCACACGCCTGTCCATGCAGCCATGCTTGGACAGAGCGGAGAGCAGCAAGACAAACCACAATTACATGAGTTGTAGAAATACAAAAAACATGATAGAGTATGCTTGTAATGAAGTGAACTGTATACGGAAAAGAAAAAAAAGTCAGATTACAGCTTCAGTTAGGTGTAGTTGGGGTTGGAGGAGGGAGTTTAAACAGACCACTGTGACAGGTTTCAAGACTGGATTGGTACATGTCAGGAACAGCTAACTATCAGCTGATGCAAGCTTGACTGACATGGCCTGCCTGAACTAACGCTATGCTGAATTTTTGAGAAAAAAACGTCTGGGTTACTTGTGTAACCTCAGTTCCTCGAGGGAACGAGACGCTGCGTCAAACGACGCTTTGGGAAACGCCTACAGCGTAACTGGCTCTGAATACCAATCAAATCTGTCCAGAAATGGGAAGGGACGTCACGGGTGAGGTGACGTAATGACCAGCTGGTACAAAAGCACGTGCGGTGAAACCGGCATCAGCTTCTAGAATGAAACAAGCGCTGGCAGGGATGCCGGAAGTGTGGCCCCGTGACGCAGCGCCTCGTTCCCTCGAGGAACTGAGGTTACACAAGTAACCCAGACGTTCCTCTTCAGGAACTCGAGCTGCGTCAAACGACGCTTTGGGGAGCGAGCCTGCCCTGCCCTGTGTGTCCAAAAGAGGCGCACAGCTAGGGCAAGAGAACGGAAGAACCTGGAGTGGCTCGCATGTCCAGGCCAACGATCTGACGAAGGTCAGAGGCGTGGACCAACCCGCAGCGTTGCAGATGTCCTGAATAGGGACAACTGCGAGAAAGGCCTTGGAGGCCGCCACACTGACTCCCATGAGCCCTGACTCCCATCGGCGAGGGGAGGTCAGAAGACTCATAAGCCATGTTAATGGCATCCACAATCCACCGACTGAGGGTCTGCTTGGAAGCAGGCAGACCCCTCTTAGGAGGACCGTAGCACACTAGCAACTGGTCCGTCCTTCTCCACATGGCAGCTCTGTGGACGTACGCGTCCAGTGCTCGCACTGGACACATACGGTTTAGCTTCCACGGAGGAAACATGTAACTAGGGGTTGTGCGCCCACTGTCAATCCACCAAGAGGGGTGTGGTAAGCAGAAATTGCCGCCACATAGACCTTCAAGGTGGAGTGGGCTAACCCTGCGGAGAGTCGAGCCTGCAGGAACTCCAGCACTGTACCTACTGGGCAGTTAACTGGGCCGAGCTGGCGATCTCTGCACCATGAAGTGAAGAGTCTCCACTTCAGGGCATACAGTTTCCTCGTAGAGGGAGCTCTGGACTGGAGAATGGTCTCAACAACCTCGGTTGAGAGACCAGAATCTATCAGCTGTGCCCCCTCAGGGGCCACACCCACAGCTTCTATAACTCCAGGCAGGGGTGCATAAGGGTGCCTGCTGCCTGTGAGAGGAGATCCCTCCTGACTGGAATCTCCCATGGGGAGCCGTCGAGGAGGAAAATCAGGTCCAAGAACCATACTCGGCCCGGCCAGAACGGGGCTACCAATAGCAGCCGGTGTCCGTCCCGGCGCACTCTCTCCAGAACTCCGGGGAGCAGAGCAATCGGGGGAAAGGCATAAAGACGAAGCCTCGGCCACGTCTGTACCACGGCATCCAGCCCCTCGGAGCTGGATGACGTAGAGAGTACCAGAGGGGACATTACGCTGCCTGAGTAGCGAAGAGGTCCACCTGAGCCTGGCCAAACACTCTCTAGATCTGCTTCACCACCTCGGTGTGAAGCATTCATTCCCCGGATAACAGCCCCTGGCTCAACAGGGTGTCTGCTCCCCATTGAGATACTAACTCAGATGCTCAGAAGGGATCGGCATGCTCAAGGTGACCCTATAAGTTGAGGGGAACAGTGCCAGCTCGACCAGCAGGAGAGCGGGGAGGGAGCAGAATGCTCGTAGGTGACCTCATAGTGAGGGGAGCAATGCTAGCTCTACCAAGGCAGAGCTCTGGAGAGCGGAGCACTTAACTCTCTGCATGAGAGGGAACTCAGACACTCAGAAGGGAGCGGCATGCTCAAAGGTGACCCTCAAAGTTGAGGGGAGCAATGCCAGCTCGACCAACCAGGAGAGCTCGGCCTCACACCCCACACAAGGATCTGGTGTGCCAGCCTGTACAGGGGGCGCGAACCGCAGACCTCCTTGGTGGTTGCTATAAGAGACCACCGATGTGTTGTCAGTGCGAACTAACACATGGCAACCTCTTAGGTCTAGGAGAAGTATTTCAGAGCCTGAAACACGGCCAGCATCTCGAGCCTGTTGATGTGCCAGGCGAGATGATGACCCCTCCACCGACCGTGGGCAGGGTGGCCACTCATGACCGCTCCCCAACCGGTGAGGGATGCGTCCGTCGCTAGCGTACGCGGCGACAAGGAGTTTCCAACACCAGGCCCTGGGACAAGAACCAAGGTTGTCTACACATGTCCAAGGCACGTAGGCACCGCCGTGTGACCTTGATCATTCGGAGCGGGTTTCCCCTCGGGGAGAACGCCTTGGTCTTGAGCCACCACTGTAGGGGTCTCATGTACAGCAGGCCAAAAGTCGTGGGAAAGGGGAAGTCGTGGCCTAATGGTTAGAGAGTCGGACTCGTAATCCAAAGGTTGCGGGTTCGAGTCTTGGGCGACAGGGATTGTAGGTGGGGGGAGTGAATGTCCAGCGCTCTCTCCACCCTCAATACCACGACTGAGGTGCCCTTGAGCAAGGCACCGAACCCCCAACTGCTCCCCGGGCGCCGCAGCATAAATGGCTGCCCACTGCTCCGGGTGTGTGTTCACGGTGTGTGTGTGTTCACTGCTGTGTGTGTGCACGTTGGATGGGTTAAATGCAGAGCACGAATTCCGAGTATGGGTCACCATACTTGGCAGTATGTCACTTCAAAAGGTATCCCGTTGGACGTAGCTGCCACCAGACCCAGCAGTATCTGAAACTGCTTGACAGTGAGTGACTGGCCTTCTTTCACCCTCCTGACTTTCGTGAGGATTGACTGGATCCGAGCAGGAGACATACGTGCCTGCACCGTGGTCAAATCCCCACCACCCCCAGATAAGTGGTTCTCTGTAATGGAGAAAGCACACTTTCCTTGGGGTTCAGTCTTAACCCCAACACTTTTAAGTGAGCGAGAACAACACCTCAATGTTGAGCCGCCCTCCGCTCTGATAGAGTGAGAATCAACCAAAGGTCGATGTAACTGAGTATGCGGGCGCCCCGTAGCTAACGCGGCGCCCACACACTCGTAAAAGTGTGGGGTGAGAGCGCTAGGCCGAAGGGAAGTACCCGATATTGGTAAGCTTTTGCCCCCAAAAGCAAACCTCAGGAACTTCCTGTGAGTGGGAAGGACAGAGACATGGAAGTATGCATCTTTTAGATCTACGTGTCAAACCAGTCCTCAGACTTGATCTGAGTACTTACCTGAGCATCTTGAACTTCAGTCTTGCAGACTGAGCGGTTCAATTGATGCAGATCTAAAAAAGGGACGCAAACCTCCATCCTCCTTGGAACTATGAAGTACCGGCTGTAGTACCCGGACTCTCTTCGGAAGGAAGACCCACCTCGATGGCATCTTTCCTTAAGAGAGTATCTACCTCTTCTTCCATTACCAGAGCCTGCTCGGGGCCCACAACGTGGAATTCACCCCATTGAATTGAGGCGGACGAGAATCAAACTGGATTCTGTAGCCTCTCTCTACAGTGCGCAGGACCCATCGAGACACATTTAGCAGTAGTATCCACGCTGCGAAATAGTCTACTAAGGGAACCAGTCTCTCGAGACTGGCCTCTGGTGTAACCCGGAGCGGAACCCCGGCGGAGAACGGCCGAACTAGCTGCTCCAGAGACCCCCGAAGGGGTGGCGAGCATCTCAGCTCCGCTACGATACCGGGCGGAAGAGACTGAGATATGCGCTCGCTGGAGACCGCTGCGCCCTGAAGCACCATAGGTGGCAGAACGATCTCCTGAGGGCGCTGGGGGGCGATCGTCGCTCTACCCCAGCGGGGGCTACCCTCATAAGCCCTGATCCCACTCACATCAGGGCTTCTTGGCCGAAGACGTCTTCGCCTGCTTGGCTGGGAGGTCTTTGACCGCGCACCCTTCTTACCGCCCCAACCCGCTCCCGCGGGGGCACGCTTGCCTATACGAGGAGCCAGCACGCGGCAGGGGCTGCTCTCTTTGCCCAGCAGCCCCATGAGCTAGAGAGCGGCGAGGGAGAAACCGCTGGAACGCCTCCACCTGCCTCCCGAACCAAAAAAGGCCAGACGGCAAAGTGGGGCGTCCAGAAGGAAGGCCCTGTCACGGTTTTCCATAAATCTGACAGGGTCAACCAAAGATGCCTCTCCGCCGCCACCAGGGCTGCCATAGATCGCCTTGACGGTCTCCCTGGTGGCGCGGAGCGACAAATCAGCGGTTTTGCGGAGTTCACGGATGTGCTTCGCACTAATCCCCTGCCCTCATCCAACTCCTTGAGCAGGTCAGCCTGGCATGCCAACATGATGTGCAGACATAAGCCTGCCCGACCTGCTGTCGCGTACCCCTTGCCTTCAGAGACGACGCAGCGTCAGGGGACAGATAGCTCGCAAGCGTCTGTTCCACCCGCGGCATCGCTCTGTAACCGCGCTCACTCGTCCCCATCACACTACCGAAGTAACAGAATGAGGGAAAAGAGCCTTTCAGGAGCGAAGCACACGCAGAGGAAAACCCTCGCAGTGCGGACAGACAGCCCCCTCGAGAGCTGCCTCCGCATGCCTCGCTCCCAAGCAAAGCACACACAGACTGTGTGTATCCTCCGCACACAAATAGCGTTTGCACGGAGGAACACACAGCCCGTATTGCGCCTCACTCCTCTCCCCACTTCGCTTTGACATGTTTACAAACAGACAGACAACGGTAAATAGGACTCACCAGTCACAGAGCGCTTCGCTGAATGACAAAAAGCTGATGCCGGTTTCACCGCACGTGCTTTTGTACCAGCTGGTCATTACGTCACCTCGCCCGTGACCTCCCTTCCCATTTCTGGACAGATTTGATTGGTATTCAGAGCCGGTTACGCTGTAGGCGTTCCCCAAAGCGTCGTTTGACGCAGCTCGAGTTCCTGAAGAGGAACTCTCATTCCAGAATTGAGCCAAAGCAATTGAGAAAATCAGTGATGTCTACAATACTCCAATTAAATGACAACTTGATTATATTAAATTGTTAGACTATTAGATTATAAATTTTAATTGTTAATATATTAATTATAACAAAATGTTACTTTTTTATGAGAGGAGAGACAAAAAATAACAATGAACTACAACAAACTAAATTAACTAAATTTCCTGTCCATAGAAATAGCAGACTCCAGTGTTTTGCATTGCTGCTACATGTTTGTCAATACATTCTGATAGATGGAAATGAAAATACATTTGACTAATGAGACAGAGCATCCTAAAATTAGAAATTATTGTTTTGATAATGTACACATAACTGGCACCCAGTTATGACTTTAACGGCTGATGTCAATGATATATAGGTTTCCATAAAATGTTTAGTAATAGTAATAGTTTGGACTGTTGGATCAGGTTTTTACATATACAAACCTGCAAATGTACTCTGTTCATTTTTGAAGTGCAAAACCATTTTTATGTAACGTTTGTCTTTGCAATTTTAAAGATATATACATAAAGAATATGTGATGCACCCTACCTTTTAGACAATGGCAGTGTGTCTGTCTTGACTGTTTCCATGATGTCCTAAAGAGTCCTGAAGATAGTAAAAACTTGTGTAACGTAAACATGTTTTATGCTAACTTTATTTTTTTTTCACAGCATGTCAGCAGATAAACAGTACAGAAAACTTACAATGTCTCACACTTTTGCATGTGTCCTCTACCAGTCAAGCCTGAAAAGACTATGACAACAAAATCAGGATATGTATTTATACCCGCAACACATCCTATTTCTTTTAGTCATGTGACTTATGGGAAAACTAGTAAAGGAAACCAGAAAGTGAAAGAGAACAAGATACAAAAACTAAACACGAAACAGAAATAAAACAGACTGTGACAGTGGCACAAACTGGCAAAAAGAAATGTATAAAAGTCTAAACCATCTGAAAATATCATCTACATTTAAAAAAAAAAATCTCTTTGAATGAATGCTAAGCATTCATTCAAAGAGAACAGTGTAAGGATCAAATTTATCACCATATGTACTTAGTACTGAAGGTTACTGAACAACATGTAACAATGAAATAGCATGTAGTGTATAATTCTGTAATGCATATAAAGAAACATCCCATGTCTGAGTTATTATTGATTTGATGAACAACGATGCATACTGAATTTCTCAGACTTGTAGCTATGCTGGAAGCATTCATGTAACTCATTATTAATGATTAATGTAACTCATTATTAACTCAATTAATGTTAACTGATATTTAACATCACTGTTTATTGGAAAAATAAAATTATGTATGTGTGCATGCATGAATACTGTAGTACTCTGAGTAAACCATTTTTATTTTTTTTATTTATTTTTTTATGTTGTACTTGTTTATTTACAGTTTTTCTCAATTGATTTTTAACAATTCATGGAGATGTAAATCATGGAGATATAAATACAAACGATATCCCAAAACAATATTCCACATTCTCAAATGAATGTCATATTCTCAGTCACCATCACATCTGCTGGTTTATGAACAAAGTTTGTTCAATTATTCACACAACAAACTATGAATAAGACATGAAAACCTCAAACAAATAAACAGTGGAAGATTCTGAAAAAGAATCAGTCACTACATAAGAAATTATGGACAGGTTAAAGTGTAATGTATAAGACAGTATTTCAGACACCCTATATTGAAAAAAAAATATTTTATGTTTTATTCCTTTCATTTCATATATTCAGATTTGGAAAAATGTAGGACATTTATTGTTTTTTATTTATTATTTTGATTTATTTTACAATATCTTTAGAATTTTCTGACTAGTCCCTTATTTTCTTCCTGAGTTCTTCTCTTAAGGTCCTCAAGTTTTAGAACTCTTTCTTGATTCCTAGTTTCCTTAAGTTTCTCAATCATGAAGTCCAGATGCTGGAAAGAAGACATGGATGTAGATTTTAATGCTGTCTCCTTTAATTTCTCCAAACACTGATAACACTCTTCCACAAGCCTGATCTTCTCTGCCTCTATCTGCTTGATGTCATTCTCTAGTCCAATTAACAAACTCTTGTTCTCTCCAAGATCCTTTTCATATTTCTTTTTCAGATCCTCCTTTGTTCTTTTGACCTTTCTTGTCTGAATTTCATACATTTTGTCATCTTTCACATGTTCAGTGTGGTCACACTTCCCAGTGCAGACTGTACACTTCCCAGCTGTCATCACACTACACCATGAGAGATCTTTAGCCCACCAGCATCCTGGATAGTGGCAGTTCTCCTTACAGTTTTTGCTAAGCATTCATTCAAAGAGAACAGTGTAAGGATCAAATTTATCATCCATATGTACTTAGTACTGAAGGTTACTGAACAACATGTAACAATGAAATAGCATGTAGTGTATAATTCTGTAATGCATATAAAGAAACATCACATGTCTGAGTTATTATTGATTTGATGAACAACGATGCATACTGAATTTCTCAGACTTGTAGCTATGCTGGAAGCATTCATGTAACTCATTATTAATGATTAATGTAACTCATTATTAACTCAATTAATGTTAACTGATATTTAACCACTGTTTATTGGAAAAATAAAATTATGTATGTGTGCATGCATGAATACTGTAGTACTCTATTGAGTAAACCATTTTTATTTTTTTAATTTTTTTTTTATGTTGTACTTGTTTATTTACAGTTTTTCTCAATTGATTTTTAACAATTCATGGAGATGTAAATCATGGAGATATAAATGCAAACGATATCCCAAAACAATATTCCACATTCTCAAATGAATGTCATATTCTCAGTCACCATCACATCTGCTGGTTTATGAACAAAGTTTGTTCAATTATTCACACAACAAACTATGAATAAGACATGAAAACCTCAAACAAATAAACAGTGGAAGATTCTGAAAAAGAATCAGTCACTACATAAGAAATTATGGACAGGTTAAAGTGTAATGTATAAGACAGTATTTCAGACACCCTATATTGAAAAAAAAATATTTTATGTTTTATTCCTTTCATTTCATATATTCAGATTTGGAAAAATGTAGGACATTTATTGTTTTTTATTTATTATTTTGATTTATTTTACAATATCTTTAGAATTTTCTGACTAGTCCCTTATTTTCTTCCTGAGTTCTTCTCTTAAGGTCCTCAAGTTTTAGAACTCTTTCTTGATTCCTAGTTTCCTTCAGTTTCTCAATCATGAAGTCCAGATGCTGGAAAGAAGACATGGATGTAGATTTTAATGCTGTCTCCATTAATTTCTCCAAACACTGATAACACTCTTCCACAAGCCTGATCTTCTCTGCCTCTATCTGCTTGATGTCATTCTCTAGTCCAATTAACAAACTCTTGTTCTCTCCAAGATCCTTTTCATATTTCTTTTTCAGATCCTCCTTTGTTCTTTTGACCTTTCTTGTCTGAATTTCATACATTTTGTCATCTTTCACATGTTCAGTGTGGTCACACTTCCCAGTGCAGACTGTACACTTCCCAGCTGTCATCACACTACACCATGAGAGATCTTTAGCCCACCAGCATCCTGGATAGTGGCAGTTCTCCTTACAGTTTTTGCTAAGCATTCATTCAAAGAGAACAGTGTAAGGATCAAATTTATCATCCATATGTACTTAGTACTGAAGGTTACTGAACAACATGTAACAATGAAATAGCATGTAGTGTATAATTCTGTAATGCATATAAAGAAACATCCCATGTCTGAGTTATTATTGATTTGATGAACAACGATGCATACTGAATTTCTCAGACTTGTAGCTATGCTGGAAGCATTCATGTAACTCATTATTAATGATTAATGTAACTCATTATTAACTCAATTAATGTTAACTGATATTTAACATCACTGTTTATTGGAAAAATAAAATTATGTATGTGTGCATGCATGAATACTGTAGTACTCTATTGAGTAAACCATTTTTATTTTATTTTTTTATTTTTTTATGTTGTACTTGTTTATTTACAGTTTTTCTCAATTGATTTTTAACAATTCATGGAGATGTAAATCATGGAGATATAAATGCAAACGATATCCCAAAACAATATTCCACATTCTCAAATGAATGTCATATTCTCAGTCACCATCACATCTGCTGGTTTATGAACAAAGTTTGTTCAATTATTCACACAACAAACTATGAATAAGACATGAAAACCTCAAACAAATAAACAGTGGAAGATTCTGAAAAAGAATCAGTCACTACATAAGAAATTATGGACAGGTTAAAGTGTAATGTATAAGACAGTATTTCAGACACCCTATATTGAAAAAAAAATATTTTATGTTTTATTCCTTTCATTTGATATATTCAGATTTGGAAAAATGTAGGACATTTATTGTTTTTTATTTATTATTTTGATTTATTTTACAATATCTTTAGAATTTTCTGACTAGTCCCTTATTTTCTTCCTGAGTTCTTCTCTTAAGGTCCTCAAGTTTTAGAACTCTTTCTTGATTCCTAGTTTCCTTCAGTTTCTCAATCATGAAGTCCAGATGCTGGAAAGAAGACATGGATGTAGATTTTAATGCTGTCTCCATTAATTTCTCCAAACACTGATAACACTCTTCCACAAGCCTGATCTTCTCTGCCTCTATCTGCTTGATGTCATTCTCTAGTCCAATTAACAAACTCTTGTTCTCTCCAAGATCCTTTTCATATTTCTTTTTCAGATCCTCCTTTGTTCTTTTGACCTTTCTTGTCTGAATTTCATACATTTTGTCATCTTTCACATGTTCAGTGTGGTCACACTTCCCAGTGCAGACTGTACACTTCCCAGCTGTCATCACACTACACCATGAGAGATCTTTGACCCACCAGCATCCTGGATAGTGGCAGTTCTCCTTACAGTTTTTGCTAAGCATTCATTCAAAGAGAACAGTGCAAGGATCAAATTTATCATCCATATGTACTTAGTACTGAAGGTTACTGAACAACATGTAACAATGAAATAGCATGTAGTGTATAATTCTGTAATGCATATAAAGAAACATCCCATGTCTGAGTTATTATTGATTTGATGAACAACGATGCATACTGAATTTCTCAGACTTGTAGCTATGCTGGAAGCATTCATGTAACTCATTATTAATGATTAATGTAACTCATTATTAACTCAATTAATGTTAACTGATATTTAACATCACTGTTTATTGGAAAAATAAAATTATGTATGTGTGCATGCATGAATACTGTAGTACTCTATTGAGTAAACCATTTTTATTTTATTTTTTTATTTTTTTATGTTGTACTTGTTTATTTACAGTTTTTCTCAATTGATTTTTAACAATTCATGGAGATGTAAATCATGGAGATATAAATACAAACAATATCCCAAAACAATATTCCACATTCTCAAATGAATGTCATATTCTCAGTCACCATCACATCTGCTGGTTTATGAACAAAGTTTGTTCAATTATTCACACAACAAACTATGAATAAGACATGAAAACCTCAAACAAATAAACAGTGGAAGATTCTGAAAAAGAATCAGTCACTACATAAGAAATTATGGACAGGTTAAATTGTAATGTATAAGACAGTATTTCAGACACCCTATATTGAAAAAAAATATATTTTATGTTTTATTCCTTTCATTTCATATATTCAGATTTGGAAAAATGTAGGACATTTTATTGTTTTTTATTTAATATTTTGATTTATTTTACAATATCTGTAGAATTTTCTGACTAGTTCCTTATTTTCTTCCTGAGTTCTTCTCTTAAGGTCCTCAAGTTTTAGAACTCTTTCTTGATTCCTAGTTTCCTTCAGTTTCTCAATCATGAAGTCCAGATGCTGGAAAGAAGACATGGATGTAGATTTTAATGCTGTCTCCATTAATTTCTCCAAACACTGATAACACTCTTCCACAAGCCTGATCTTCTCTGCCTCTATCTGCTTGATGTCATTCTCTAGTCCAATTAACAAACTCTTGTTCTCTCCAAGATCCTTTTCATATTTCTTTTTGAGATCCTCCTTTGTTCTTTTGACCTTTCTTGTCTGAATTTCATACATTTTGTCATCTTTCACATGTTCAGTGTGGTCACACTTCCCATTGCAGACTGTACACTTCCCAGCTGTCATCACACTACACCATGAGAGATCTTTGACCCACCAGCATCCTGGATAGTGGCAGTTCTCCTTACAGTTTTTGCAGCGGGTCGCCTGTTTGCTGAAGTGCCACCATGATGAGTTTATCTGGACCTCTTGTTTGTAGGGTTCATCAACTTCATATACAAAGTTATTCTCTCTTCCTCTGCCTATTTCACATTCCTCCAGAGCTGCTTTTGTTTGTTTCAGCTCTTGTTTTTTATATTCAGCAAACTCAATTCTGTCTTTTAAATTGTTTACTCTGGCATCCAATTGTTTTCTTGCTCTGAGGACACCTTCTGTCATATTCAAGCTTTTTGGGTTTATGCTATTCAGATAATCAAAAAACTGCTTGAAGGTTCCAATTCCATGATCCCATGTGGATTTGTAACTCTTTCTGTCCTCCTCACTGAAGTAGTCACTCTGACAGTTGTCAAACATAAAACAAATATATTCATTAGTCTTTTTTTTTGCACATTTAATTTTGGATTCTTTAATGAAATTAAATACTTTTTGTGGGAGAGTTTTGTGATGTTGGTGTGTGAAGATTAGTAAGACATGTTTTTCAATATCTTTGCCAAATAATGACATAATTTCGTCCAAAATATACTGCTGTCTCTCATGCAGGCGAGTTTCTGATGCCTTCAACACAAGACACACTGCATGGATTTCATGAATGCCATCTTCAGATCTGAACAACTGCTGTAAAGCTTTTGGAATGAGTTTGTCTTTATCTTCATTTTCTGCATCGCCAAATCCAGGTGTGTCGATAACAGTAAGAGAAAATGGACTGTCCTGAGAAAAAACTTCATAAACAGTCACTGCTGCTGTTTGAGAGGCAGTTTGGTTTTCTGATACCTCGACTACCTCCAGCCAAATCTTGTGTTCCCATCTGACACCCATGATGTAATTAATCATTGCATTGCTGAAAGCAGTCTTCCCTGTTCCTGTTTCTCCAACCATCAGTATGACCTTATGAGGTTTGTCATCATTTTTCTCTCCTAGTCTTTCTTTCCTCAGAAATTCTTCTTCAGTTACGACTGTTGTGTTCAATATAAATTTCGTAGTGGGTCCTTTTTTTACTGACTTACTGTTCCTAAGAATTTTCTTCATTTCATCTTTCAGTGGAGTAATCAACTCTTCATAACTACTTAAAAAAGCAATACATATTGTTATTCAAAATACAGGTATGTAATTAATTTTCAATAAATATACATAATCAGTTTTTGTGTGTGTAGTAGACACAACAGATAATCAATAGATTTTAAATAATATTATATAAGTATATTTACATATATTTTATATGAATATAATGTTTCTATAGATATAGATATAGATATGCAGGGCATATAGAAAACAAAGTTCAGTGATATATTTTTAAAAAACAGTGATAGACCAAAATTATATTCCATACAGAGGTATCCCTACCTCTCAGAGTGAGAATCTGCCATGTTTCAAGTTGAAGTCCTGAAAAAGAAAGAAATTCACATCAATCCATTAAATGGCGGGGGTTTTAATACCCCTAAACCAGATAATCCAGGTTCACAGGAAACATCCAGGCAGGTGGTTTAAAAATACACAAATTCAGTTTACAAGACTTAAATACTTTCAGTGTCAAACAAACTAGCATTCAGATGCAGATTAACACTTGAACTGACTTGAATGATTGACTTACAATTCTCTATTTTTTACAGCCTGAATATATGTACCACATCTTTTTAATGTACATCCTTATTCTCACAGATACTACTTACTAAATTACATTATAGACAGAGTCGCAAAATGTGCATACTTACAGTAACCTCTCCTCATACGGTAGCCTGTTCTCTTTTTCCAACCTGATCAGGAAGTGTATTTATACTCTGAAAACGTCCACCTTCTGAACATCATGTGATTTACAAGAACACTTTTTTTTTTTTTTTGCAATGACGCAATGAGAGGAAATAAAAAGAGGACAGTTACATAAAATGTAAAGATTAAAGCCCTATTCAGACAGGACTAGTTTCTAAACTATGTGTGAGTTTTGATTCTTATCACCTGACGTCTGCTATTTTCATGTACCAATTCGGACAGGACTAACATCTCCGTGTTTATTACAGAGGTGGAGGGTCTGTTTTGTACATCTGGGCATTTCAGAGAGCAAGCGCTCTGTATGCGTGCATTGCATACAGTCATTCGGATTGATTACCATTAGTATAATCACAAAAATACCATGGTGAAGATAAATGGTTAGTATAGCAAAACCATGTTAATGTGTGGTTACTTTAGTTTATCTATTGTATTTTTTATTTATTTGTAGTAAACCCATGTTTAATATTGATGTCACAGATCTGGACGGAGGATTACGACCTTGCATCGGTTATCGAGCCCTGAATAAAATAACGGTCAAATTCCGTTAACCCCTTCCTCTCGTCCCAGAGGTGTTAGAACATCTTCATGGAGTCACTGTGTTCACCAAATTGGATCGCCGCAGCATACAGTGGAACGAAATGTCGTGCTTCGCAGGACCACGGTGCTACATAAATACAGACATACAACAATGAAGTAAAAAAAAAACACTATAAACCAATACACGACTAACCTACTGACAGATTTTAACTATAAGTATACTATATATATATAAATATTTACCCTATACAAACTAAAAAGAAATAAACTACAAAAAAATACAAACTATACGAATGCTTCACATAAATATTTACCTTATACAAACTAAAAAGAAATAAAAGATAAAAAAATACAAACTATATGAATGCTTCATATAAATACTGTACATGTGCAAGGAGAAACATTTTGATTCAGCAGCTGGTTGGGGAACAGTGCAGGATGATATTTTAGGATGTAGGGGTTTGCATGGGGTTTCAGAGGGGGGCGGGGTGATTTGAGTTCAGGGCTCTCGCAGCATGGGGGGAAAAAGCTATTGAGCAGTCTGGCAGAGCGGGCTCTGATGCTCTGGTACCGTCTTCCTGATGGTAGGAGCTGGAAGAGATTGTGGGAGGGATGGGTGGAGTCCTTCACGATGCTGTTGGTTTTGCTGGAGCATCGTGTAAGGAAGATGTCCAGGATGGAGGGGAGAGGGACACCAATGATCTTTGCAGCTGTGCAAAACGGTCATATGCTCAAAAAATCAACAACCACTTCACAAACAGCAGAGACACACGGAGCCTGTGGCAAGCCATTCAGACCATCACTGACTACAAGCCCCCGCCACAGGCCTGTGATGATGACACATCCCTCCCCGATGCACTCAACCACTTTTATTCATGGTTTGAAATGCAGAATGACACACCTGCACAAAAAATGCCCACACCTCCCAACGACCGGGCGCTCTGTCTGTCTCCTGGCGACGTAAGGAAGACCCTATCTAGGATTAACCCACGCAAGGCTGCGGGTCCGGACAATATACCTGGCTGTGTTCTGAGAGACTGTGCTGCACAGCTGACAGATGTGCTTACAGATATCTTCAACACCTCGCTTAGCCAGGCAGTCATGCCCACATGTCTCAAATCCACAACAATCATACCTGTACCAATGAAATCACCTGTGTCCTGTCTAAATGACTACCGTCCCATAACCTCATCAGAATACGTGAGGGGGACGAGTGGAAGACAGCTTTTGTGACCCCCACTATGAATATCTTGTAATGCCCTATGGCCTTGTTAACGCCCCCTCCGTATTTCAAGATTTTATCATGAGGTGCTTCAGGAGTATCTCCATAAGATCGTGTTGGTCTACATAGATAACATCCTCATCTACTCCCGGAGCATGGCCGAACATTGCCACAACTTTTCCTGGGGTTCGCCCACTTGCACCGCTTCTTCATCCATAATTACAGCTCCATCACCAGCCCACTGACCAACCTGCTCCGCAGCAAACCCAAAACTGTCTCCTGGACCCCAGCCGCCACCAAAGCCTTTGAAAGGCTCAAAGAAGCATTTACGAATGCACCAGTCCTTGTACACCCAGACCCCAAGAAACCATTCATTGTGGAGGTCGATGTATCCACCTCAGGAGTTGGTGCCATACTCTCCCAGCAGCAGGGGACACCAGCTAAACTCCATCCATGTGCCTTCTCTCACAAGCTCAACTACGATATAGGTAACAGAGAACTTCTCACCATTAAATTGGCCCTAGAAGAGTGGAGGCATTAGTTGGAGGGTGCACAACATCACTTCACAGTTCTCACCGATCACAAGAACCTGCAATATCTGAGAGAGGCCAAGAGACTGAACCCTCGTTAAGCCCAATGGGCCCTCTTTTTCACACGCTTTAATTTCACGATTTCTTACCGTCCAGGTCCCAAGAATGTCAAAGTCGACACCCTATCTCGCCTCTATGACTCCAAGGAAGAAACTAGTGAAGAACCTGAATCCATCATCCCCGAGAAGATCATTGTAAGTCCCATTCAGTGGAATTCAAGTCCGTTCACCCCCTCCAATGCTTCCACGGCCACTCCGCCGGGCTGTCCAACCGGCTTGCAATATGTTCCCAGGGCTCAATGCACACCTCTCATTCAGTCTGTTCATTCATCTCTGGTGTAGCATCTGCTTATGATCCTTGATGGTTATTGCGGCTTTTATCTTAAGAGACCCCTTTTAGCCTTTGACATTGGCTAAATAATTCACAGACCCGGCCCCACATTCGACCTTCATATGGGTGCTAAATTGCCAATGGTTGCCCCCACTGTCAAAAAGATGCTAAGCAGAATTGACTATCTGTTCTCTCCATCGGACTTCAAACACATCCCAAGTGAACTAAATGACCCTTGGTACCAGGCATGGCTGACCAGTGGACTACCTCCATGAGTACAACACACATAACAAACACGAATAGAGACATTTCCTTTACTTAGACCATAATTATTCAGTTACAAAGGTATCTGGTATAGGCAAGTGTTGTTTGTATGTTTCCTTATTATATTAGCCTAGTGACCACTCGTTATTTGTATTAGTAAGCTGTAAACACTAATTTTCAAGTGTATGAATGGATCTCTGGTTTAATATATGTTAGATGTCTCTTTCTTGACATCAAAATGATCTGCTCTTTATTTCTCAAACAACGATGTATACTATGTGAATGTGAAATACATCATAAGATTTTTACTATACTGTGGGACGAATTACACCGATCGAGCAGAACAGTCATAAAACATGCAAATGAGGTGTCAAGTGAGACAAAGAAACACTTTCCCGCTGAAACTATGTGCCTTGTTATTGGTCAAACTGACCAAAAGTGGGGGTTACTGGATCCAGATAAAACTTCTCTCACACCAAAAAGGGACGGTCTTATCTTTACCTTCGGTGCCCTAGGTACACACATCACCATGGAAACCTCGCGACTCCCCTTTCGCGGGAGTCCGAGCTCCTGGCAGCTTTGAGCTCAGTAACTTTGACGATTTAACTTCGGACCAATCAACCCGTGGCTGGAATGACGAAGCTTTCACTCCTAAAGAAATTCATCAAGAGTTTGATTGTGTAAATCACACATTGGACTATTAAAGGAGCAAGGTGCTCATATCCTGGCTCTTGAAAAAAGTTTGGCTTGCTGTTTATTTATATTACATGCTAGGAAAGCAAAACGTATAAAGTGAACAGTACAAGTAAAAAGCCATGGATCAGCAGGTGCATGAGGAACGCTCAGAAGCAAACATGCAAACTGCAGGGAGTAGAGGGAAAGAAAAGGCACCTTTAGAGGTCAGTTCTAACCGCTCGTTATATTCCTCCAAGTCCCCAGTTGCTAGTGCTGCTGCAAAAGCTAGAGCCTCAGCAGAAGCTGCACGTGCCAAGATGGCGTTCGCAAAAAGACATCTTAATATGAAAAAGCAGAAAGCAAGGTTGGAACAAGAAAGAGCTACGGTAGAAGCAAATCTGCAAGCATTGGAATTAGAAAAGGAAGCTGCAGCTGCTCTGGCAGAAGCGGAAGTGTTAGAGGCTGCAGCAATGGAACGTGATGACAATCACAGTGAAATAAGCACACTTTCATCACATGTGATTTCAATGAGAACGGAAGAATATGTAAAATAGCAGACTCAGGTGTGCATCGACTTTTCTACACTACCACTGAATATCTCTTCATCAACCTTTGCACAAGAATCGACTCCACGTTTGATCGATAAGTCTCAGAGCATGAATGCTGTATATGATAGCAACAAATATAGTTCAGGAGCGGAGCAGATTATGCGATAGTGAACATCTACAGAGCACAAGATTTCCAGATTCCCCATACAATCTGCCTCATTCCATCCCAAATACTGCATTTAAAGCATCTTCACATCAAGATCCTGCATCAAAAATTTATACTATCCAATCAAATACACAGCATTACTCTCAAAGTCAAGCCACGCCTATTCTAGACTTTGCTAAATTTATAGCACGTAGAGAGCTAGTCACCACAGGGCTTAACAAATTTGACGATAATCCAGAAAACTTCAGAGCCTGGTGTCTTCATTTGTTAACGCCACATAAGACTTACAGCTCTCAGCTAGTGAAGAGTTAGATTTGTTAGTGAAGTGGTTGGGGAAGGAATCGTCAGATCGTGTGAGGAGGATTCGAGCAGTGTATGTTACTAATCCGCAAGCTGCTCTCCAGATGTCGAGGACGAGACTTCAGGAATGCTATGCCACCCCGGAAGTGATTGAAAGTGCCTTATTTAAGCGCCTGGATAACTTTCCACGTCTGTCTCCGAAGGACAATGTAAAACTTAGAGAGCTTGCAGACCTGCTCATTGAGATACTTGGAGCAAAAGGAGATGCATACTTACCTGGGTTAGTTTACCTTGATACCCCTCGCGGTATTAATCCTATAGTGGAGAAGTTACCAGCGAGTCTGCAGAAGAAATGACTGTTCGCTGGCTCACATTTCAAGGAAGAAAACAAGGTCAGTTTTCCTCCATTCTCGTTCTTCACTCATTTCGTTTGCAGTGAAGCTAAAGCAAGGAATGATCCTAGTTTCAAGCTTTCAAAAAGTAGCCACACAGTCGTCCGCAATGAAAGAACCCTCTATAAACATAGTACTAGCAGAGTTCCTGTGTTAGTGCATAAGACGGATGTTTCAAAAAATTATGAGTCTGATTCAGTGAGCTTGAAAGAGACCATTAAGAGAGACTTGACGAAGCATTGCCCTATTCACAACAAGTCACATCCCCTTTTGAAATGTAGAGCCGTTGGTGGAACGCAAGAACCTCCAGAAAGAACATAAGAGGTGTTTCAGGACCATTTGCGCAAAGGTTAGATTTAGGCTGGGTGATTGTAGGTGATGTCTGCATTGACAGAGCCCATAAACCGATAGTGAGTGTCTTTAAAACTAACATCATGGAAAATGGCCGCCCATCACTTCTCACTCCATGCTAGAGACACATCAAAGTGAAAGAGAAATTGTGCCATGGCGGGGAGTTTTTCCCCATGCGTTCAATCACGCTACTCATGGTGTGCAAACAGAAGATGAACTTGGGCTCAAGGTATTTGACAGAACCAAAAACGATAACAAACCATGTCCTTCGAGGATGAGACCTTCTTGAAGATCATGCAAGCGAGTTCCACCAAGACAAACAGAAAAACTGGGTCGCTCCTTTGCCATTCAGGTCACCCAGACCATTACTCCCAAATAATCGGGAACAAGCTTTGTCTCGCCTTAATTCTTTGCGTCGCATGCTGAGTAGAAACCCTGAGATGAAGGAACAGTTTTCTGCCTTCATGGAGAAACTCGTTCAGAACCACCATACAGAAAGAGCACCACCTATCCACGAGGATGAAGAATGTTGGTACTTACCCATCTTCAGAGTATACCATCCGCAAAAACCAGGACAAATACGGGTGGTATTTGATTCCAACGCGCAACACCAAGTTATTTCTTTGAACAAAGTGCTCCTCTCAGGCCCTGACTTAAACTCGCTGTTAGGTGTGCTTCTACGGTTCAGGAAAGATCGCATTGCAATTATGGCAGACATTCAACAGATGTTGTATGGTTTCCTGGTGAAAGAGGACCACAGAAACTATTTGAGATTCCTCTGGTACAGCGACAGCTACTTGAACAAGGAGGTGGTAGACTACTGTATGAGGGTACATGTTTTTTGGAAACAGCCCTTCCCCGTCAGTGGCTATATACGGTCTAAGGTTAGCTGCACAGCGAGGTGAACAAGAGTATGGAACTGACACTTCACACTTTGTTAACAGGCACTTCTATGTGGATGACGGCCTCATGCCCTTTCCCACAGTAGCTGAAGCGATCAACCTGCTCAAGCACATTCAAGAATCGCTTTCCACAAGATAGCCTCAAACAGTGTCAAAGTCATGCAAGCTTTCCCACCGGAAGATCTTGCTTCTGGTCTCCAAGATCTGAATTTTGGAAATGAGAGTTGGCCTACACAAAGAAGTCTGGGTTTGTACTGGGACATAAAAATAGATACCTTCACCTTCAAAGTTGCAGCAAACGACCAGCCCTACACTCATCGCAGAGTGCTCTCTGTCGTGAATAGCCTCTTCGACCCTTTGGGCTTTGTGGCACCAGTGATAATCCGGGGCAGAGCATTGGTACGTGAGCTGACCAAAGAGGTACATGATTGGTACACGGTCCTTCCTGAAGAGAAGAAAAACAAGTGGGAGGAATGGAAAACCTCACTTCAAAAGCTAAGTAACCTTCACATCACACGAATATACCTACACCATTCACTTTCTAACACTTCATACACTGAGTTGTGTGTTTTTTCAGATGCCTCGAGCTGGGCCATAGGGGCTGTGGCTTACCTTAGAGCTCTGACTGATGAAGGCGAGGTCAAAGTGGGATTTGTGCTGGGCAAAGCAAAGCTGTCACCTCGTCCTGAGCCTTCTATCCCTCGCCTGGAGCTGTGCGGTGCAGTGCTGGCTGTAGAGATGGCTGAACACATTCTCGATGAGCTAGACCACAAGCCAAATGCAGTGAAATTCTATTCTGACAGCAAAGTGGTCCTAGAATATATATACAATCAGTCCAGACGTTTATGTGCACAACCGTGTTCAGCGGATACGTCAGTCAACTTCTCCAGACCAGTGGAGTTATGTGCCCACGGTTCAGAATCCAGCTGACCTGGCAACAAGATCCGTGGTTATGTTACAGCTAAACGACACCATATGGTTCACAGGACCCAGCTTCCTCTTCCACCTGCCCCAAGAGCAACAGCGTGAGCCCTTCAAACTGGTTAATCCTGAGACAGATGCAGAAGTCAGACTTTGAGTAACCAGCTTCGATACTCGAGTTGATACTTTTCGGAACGGTTTCAACGCTTTTCCACCTGGGAATCTTTGCTGAGAGCGATTTCTTTTCTGATTCATCAAGCACATTCTCACGAGTCAAGTTCCATCAGTCCATCCCATACATGCAAAGGATGGCATCAGTGCAGCAAAATACGCAAGCCTGAAGAACAGACAGCAGCATTACATTTACATTTATGCATTTAGCAGACGCTTTTATCCAAAGCGACTTACATTGCATTCAAGTTACAGTTTTTACATTTTATCAGCTCTTTTTATCAGCTCTAGCAGCAAAGAGACTAATACTTCTACACGCCCAGAAAGAACTATATCCAGAGGAGTATGCTGCTTTGCAGAGAAACTAACAAGTTTCACATTCAAGTGCACTGTGGAATCTCGACCCCTACATCGACAACGGTCTCTTGAGGGTTGGAGGATGTTTGAAACATGCTTCATTCGAGTCAGAGGTAAATAAACCAATCATCCTCCAAAAGCTAAGTCATGTTGCTAAACTGTTGGCGAGTTACTACAACTCCAAAGTGCATCATCAAGGGAGACAGTTCACAGAAGCAGCAATCCGACTGGCTGGCTTGTGGATTGTAGAGGGGAAAAGACTGATAAACTCTATCCTTCATTGTTGTGTGACATGCCGCAGACTCAGAGGAAAGGAAGAAGTTCAAAAGATGGCAGATCTTCCTCCTGAGCGCCTCAGTACATCTCCTCAATTTACATACGTGGGGTTAGAAGTTTTTGGTCCATGGACAGTGGTCACTCGACGCACCAGAGGTGGTGTAGCTGAAATCAAAAGGTGGGCTATACGCTTCACATGTATGAGTACACGAGCAGTACACATAGAAGTCATAGAGTCTATGAACACATCAATGCTCTGTGAAGGTTTTTTGCTGTGAGAGGACCAGCAAAATAGCCCAGATCAGACAGAGGAACCAACTTCATCGGAGCAAGTCAAGAACTAAGCATGCAACCAGCAAAAGAAAACCAGACTAATCTTCTGAAATACCTTCATGAAAATAACTGTACATGGGAATTCAATCCGCCACATGCATCCTACATGGGTGGAACATAGGAACGCATGATCGGCGTAACCCGCAGGATTTTAGACGGTATGCTGTTACAGAAGAAACATGCTCACTTGACCCATGAGGTACTTTGCACTCTGATGGCAGAGGTGTCAGCAATCATAAATGCTAGACCTCTGGTTCCCGTCTCAGCAGATCCCTATTCTCCATGCATACTCACTCCTGCGATGCTCTTAACCCAAAAGCCCAGATTACCTGTTCCATTTGTGACGGTTCCAGTGAGTAACCGGCTAATTCTGAGTTGCAGGTGATTGGCTGATTGGAGTGGTTGCACACTTGAATGTAATCCTGGCGCTCTATAAAAGACTGGGACAGAGATGGACGCGAAAAGAGAAAAGAGAGAGGCCTGAGCTTGTGCGGGTGCTGGAACCTGCTTTTGGTTGCGCTGTATTTTGGGTCTCGTCAAGAGGCTATCGAGGAACTTACGAGATGTGAGGAATACGGGAGATCACTGCCGCCTTTTGATCCATCTGCTTCGGGATGGTTGTTGTTTCGGAGGTTCCGTGGTCTGTGAATGGTTGGACTGTTGTCTTTTATATATACTACACATTGGCACGTACCTGCTGACACTTATTACCATTTATATTTGCACTCTATGTTGTTCTGTCTTACACGGAGTAAATAAACATATTTAATAATTGGCTGTGGTGTGTGGTGACTCCCTTATTTTGTTGCGATTTGGAAGAGAGATCGTAACACATTCGAGAACTACACTGAAAATGACCTCTTGAAATGTCAGTGGAAGCGAGTGCAGGCAATTGCTAACGAGTTCTGGAGCCGATGGAAAAAAGAATACATCAGTACACTCCAACCTCGACGCAAGTGGCATGAGACTTACCGAAATCTGCACCCTGGAGATGTTGTGCTGTTAAAGCAAGTTCAGACCCCAAGGAACGACTGGCCTTTGGGCTTAATCACATCCATTTTCCAGAGCACTGACGGAAAGGTCTGCAAAGTAGAGGTTAGAACAACCTCAGGAGGTAACGTGAAAACCTTCTTAAGACCCATTTCTGATGTTGTCTTACTGCTAGCCAAAGAGGAATAAATAAGACTGAACACAGACTTTTATAGTGGCATTAATAATGCCAGGCGGGGAGTGTTCTGCCTCTGTTGGAGGTTGTGTACAATTTATGATACACATTTGCATTTACCAATATAAACTTTTTGTGATACTTTAATGTTCTGTATAAGTTTATTTTTGCCTGCCGTTATTTTGTAAGTTCTTATGTGAGGACTCTTATTTTGATGGGTTTCCGCAAGCGCTAACATTAGCTAACAGGAAGCAGCAACTCGGGACGCAGCAAGCCTTGACACGTTTGTGACACATTTAGATTAATCCTCCTCCTTCTAAACCCTGTCGAAAGCATTGGCTGTAAATTCATTTAAATCATTAATCTGTCCAGTTTATATTGTAAAAGAGTATGTTCGGTTTAAAAGTGATATAATCAAAGATGTTTGTGATTGCCGATCACAAATTGCACTAGTGCCCTGCATTGAGAATGCTCATAACTTGTGGATTGCATTAACTTGCTTCTGAGTTAGCGATGTATCTGTATACATTTTACTTGTTAAACTGATAAGTTTGTTACAGTTTTGATAATTAATTTTCAAAATATTTAATTATATATTATATTATATTATATTATATTATATTATATTATATTATATTATATTATATTTCTTTCATTTCATTTACAGTTTTACTCGGTTCAATGGCCGCAGAGTTTGATTGTGTAAATCACACATTGGACTATTAAAGGAGCAAGGTACTCGTATCCTGTCTCTTGAACAGAGATTGGCTTTATTTATATTACACGCTAGGAAAGCAAAACGTATAAAGGGAACAGTACAGTGTAGGCTACACGCCTGCTTTCCGTGCCTTAACAGTTCTCGAGTTTCTCACTGAGAAACCAGCCACTGTTAATGACTTAAGTTAACTGCAGTTTATAAATTAGACCCTATAAAACAACCAAATCTTTTATAGCATGCCTTGATGCTATTTTATCCTCCCTAAACTGAGTGAAGAAAACCTCTTTTAGCGCGAAGAAGATAGTGAGCGATGTTCCTCGCTTATCGTAAAATTAAGGCCTTATTATGTATAGCTAGATTGATGCCATTTTTCCAATGCCATGCAACTAGACTATTACTCCCGTGGGTTTAATCATTAGCATAGCTAACGAATGCATGCCCCCTCGCCCGATCACAGAGCAAAATTAATCTTAGAAAACTGCAGGTCAGTATCGGATTAATGATAGCTGGGAGTCAAAATCTTGATTAAGTAATTTCTGCAACAACCGCATAAGTCCCATATATCTAGCGAAGAAAACCCAGATCAGCAGTGCATATAAATAGTTGTACATTAAGTTTAACTGATCCCGGGCGAAGAATCCCCACTTTCAGTTTTGAACAGCACAAGTTCCATATATCTGGCGTAGAAAACCCAGATCGGCAGCGCATATAAATAGTTTTATATTAAGGTCATCTGATCTTGGGCGAAAAATCCCCACTTTCAGTTTTGAACAGCATAAGCCCCATAGTACCTCTCAGATCGGCGGCGCATAGAGTTTTAGATTAAATCTATTTAATATTGGGCAAAGAAAACCCCCACTTTCGGTGTTTTGTTTTAAACCGCATAAGTCTCTCCTGAATAAGATAAGATAAAATCTCTTCAGGATATAGCCATTCACTCAATATGAAACTTGAAGAGGACTAGAGAGCCTCTCTGCTTTAGTGTGCTTGGTCTGTCCAGCTATCTTTCTCATCACCTCCCTAGGCAGTACAACCCTGGAGAGCCCCGCTCTGCAGTCCTTGTCACAGCCCCTAGAGGTGCTAGTAAGCCCTTGAGTTCCAACTATCCCTTTCTAGGTTTGAACTTTGATTTATTTTATTAATTTCGGTTCGGTCTGTTTTGGTTGTTTTTGTGGGCCTGGAGACCTAACCTGTTTGAACCATCAGAAAATACTTGGTAATAACGTTGATAAACCGAAATAGCCTAAGTCATTAAATGACCCTCTAGGTTATCGCCCATCAACAGTGTTACTCATAGTTTTGGGTGCTCACTCACACCAATTATCCTCTCCTGCCTTATCAGCCACGATATTTAAGTGCTTAGTTTGCGTAACTAACTGATCACACCAGTTAACCACACAACGCATAGCCCCAAATATTTTAGCCCATAAATCTGTATGGACTTGCATTGGTTTTTGTGGTGCTTTTCCCTCTCCACCTGTGTTCCACCTGTGTCCAGATCATCCAGCCCTGCCACCCACCTGATCAGCCAAAGGATTGGCTGAGCACTGCAACAGATGTCCTCCGGTCCAGGGCCATTCCTGATCTACAGCACCTGAGCGAAACAGCTGGATGACAACCTAAACTGGCAGACAGACCATGATCAAACCAAGGCTATAGCCACAGAGAACCAGGATCATCGGTGCTCTTGCCTACATCCGCATCATCCATTTAACGCTGAGCGAAAGATGCTTCAACCACAAGGAGGCCCAGAGGACCGGGAGCATGTGCAGAACTGCCAGACCAGCTGGACCAGATGGATGAAGAGGTCGAGGAGCTACAAGAGGAAGTAGAAAGTTTCAGTATGCCTCTACAAACCCACACGGACACTGAGCACAGAGAGCAGCTGGAATAAAAGCCAGAGAGGCTCCAGCAGGCTGTAGCTCTATTAAGTACTGACCCAGGCGAACCAAAACAACGCCTGTGAATGCCACCTGCAAGCAGCCTGAGTTGAAATCCAAGTCTCTGCTCAGCAACTCTGCAACTTCAAACACCAACCAACCAAGTCAAGGTGAACTCAATGTCACAAATTAACTAAAATGGGCTGAACAGAAAGGGAAAACACAACACAGAATTTCCTCTGACAAGCCGGCCCAGGCCCCCCAGCCAAGAGTCCAAATTTGCGAAGGGGGACGAAAGCCCACTGTTCACACGTCACCAGCCAGCAATTACAGGGGGGGTGGGGAGGGATCCTTTCAGAGGATCACTGCAGACACACACCGTGTGGCCCCACAGAACCCAACATGCTGGCCAGAGACAATATGACTGTCAACCTAAATACTGCAGAAGGCCACCACACTTGCCTGCCTGCAAAACATGAACTGTTATGCTTGAACTCTGCCCAATGTGACCACATGAAACTATCTGATCAGGAACACCTCTAGCCTGCACGAGCAGTCTGAAACTGTCAAAGTGGATAAAGACTACAAGAAGCCTGCTACAGCCAGCTTTGAGTCTACGGCAGATGACAGAACAGGCCACAAGGGAGGAAGGCTTCAACTCCAGAACCTTACCTCCTTCCGAAATCTGCATCACATTGTGGGTCACCACCCAAGTGCCATGGCCTTCCCCTGCACAGTGACCACCTGACATCTGCGGAACGCAGCCCATATGGCCTACAGAAAACACAGCGCTGCCTCCATAGAGACTGTTAAAATCCTGCCTATCTCTGCACAGTACCCAGAACTGACTCTGGAGAGCACACGGGCCAGCAACGGAGATCCTGAGGACATAAAAGAAACTGATCCTGAGAGTGGCCTCCCCAGCAGGGCAAACAGGATATATCAAACTATCAGACTTCTTTTAACCCTTTGGCGATACCAACTCGTTTTTTTAAGATAAGGGCAAAAGACACTAAACATACTCTGTTGATTTTGGTCACACAAATAAGTGTTATATATCAATCGAAACTGTTAAGTGTCTACTTTTTTTTGTGTACACTCACGATTACAACAAAACTTTGTGGCTTTGGAAAAAAAAAGAAAACCAACTAACGTTTTTTTTTTTTTTTTTATTGTTACAGTAACTAGTTACTGCCCAACACTGGTAATATAGTTTTTGTAATTGTGTTATCTACATGCTCACACTTTTTTTTTTTTTTTTTTTTTACAGATTTGCCAAGGAAAATATTCAAGTACCTGTTTAGAAGAGAGCCAAGGCAAACAAGCAAGTAATGTACAGGCAGTCCACTCTGTCATGGAAAACAGAGACTGATGTTGATATGATTCCACAGACTCTGCGATTCCGGCCTGCACGGGAAACTGGACCTCAACTGACGTCTGCTGACTCGCATTCTCCCATGAGTCTATTTAAACTTTTTTTTACAGAAAGTGCTGTGTCAACTCTGTGCCACAACACCAACGCTCAGGCTGCCAAGACAACTGCAAAGGGATGCAAATATAAATGATGTTTTATTAAATTATATGTGTGCGCAGCTTTCCGTGGAAGATAGGAGAAAGCGCCTGCTTGAGAACCACGTGCGGATCAGAGATGCACTGTAAAGAAAGATACAAACAGACCTATGCTGCGTTCCAATTTGCCTACTCATACTCATGCCCTAAAAGAAAAAATTACATATTTTTGAGTATGCAGCAGAATAGGCAAGCTTTGGGACATACTACTTCGTCATAACTGCGTCTATAACGGATATTCCGTTGCTTAGTAACATGCATCCTGTTATTGTTTAAACTGCCCTGTCAATCATCTTGTCACAGTTAACATTATCCACATTTTTATTCCCTGCCGTATTAGAGTTGCCAGTCGCGGGTCTTTCATGCCAAGAATTCTACTCATATTTGCAAAATGATGCATTTAAAAGTTAATGACCAAACGTATCATTATAAAAGTTCACAAAGTTACTGCAGATTAAATATAACATGGATAACATTAAATAAATATTTTTCATTAGATTAGACATTGATTATTTGTCACTCATACACCTTTCTCTACCTGTTCATCGGACTCGCATATATTATTCTGCAAAAATTGTTTATTATTATATAAGATACAAGTTTCATCATTAGAATGATCAGAAACACCTGCAAAATTTTAATTTATGAGAACTAAAAATAACCTACAGGGAATGTTCTGAGATCTCTTAGGGCATTCCAAAATAAATAGTAAAAATTATCATATAAATTAGGGCAATGTGTTCAATTCATGAGTTCATGGACCTGCTATGGCTGAGAAAAAAATGACAGTTGTCAAAATTACGTGTGATGTGTGTCATGTTATAGAGGGGAAAAAAAAGTCTGGATGGGAGAAAGGTCCAGAAAAAAAATCAGAGCAAAGTTCAGCACTCTTAAAAAATGAGGAGAAAATAAAAATAAAAAGTTAATGGAACACATTTAAATGTATTACATTTAAAGGTATTACAATTTAACCCTCAATCGTAATTCAGGACAAATTTGGGCAAAATATTTTTTCTATAAGATGAAAAAAAAACCTAAAACTGGCTATAACTGCGCAACCATTTGTCTTATGAACATGCAAGGTGGGCATGGTCTTAGTCCAAAGTGCCACAAGTGTCTATAAAGACATTTGCGTATCTCAAAAATAATGGCCACCATTGGCGGACAAAGTTTTTGCACCTGTTAGACAAGGTTAATGGAGCCGGATCGGAACGAAACTCAGTGAGCCTGTTCGACTCACGGCATCATACGTTAGAACGTCTCGGTTACGTATGAAACATCTCGGTTACATATGTAACCCTCATTCCCTGAAGGAGGGAACGGAGACCTCACGTCGGTGACCGACGAATTGGGATCTCGCTTAGAGAGACCAATCCACTTCGAGTGTAACTAAACGAGCCAATGCACATTGGCATGCGATTATTGCATCCAGCTTCCGCTAATCACAGCGTGAGTATAAGTAGGCAGCAGGTGCAGCGCATATTCAGGTTTTCTCTGAGGAGCCGAGCCGAACACTATATCGATGTGCGCATGCCCAGTAGCCGTAGCTGTATCCCTTCTAGCCTTCACCATGTGGGTGCTTTTTCACTTTCACTTCATGAGACCTTCTTCGTCTTCTGGGACTGTTTAATGGTGGCTGACAAGCCAACACCAAGTGGACTGGAGCGTGAAGCCTCAATAGAATGGAAGGACAAAGCATTCATGGGAGGGAAGAAAGAAAGAAAGAAAGAAAGAAAGAAAGAAAGAAAGAAAGAAAGAAAGAAAGAAAGAAAGAAAGAAAGAAAGAAAGAAAATTGTACATTCTATTTTCCAATCCTGTTATTTGAAGATAAGTATTTCTCTTTGTGTTTGGACTAGCTCTGGTAGATTAAAATTGGTTAAACCTAGATCTCTCAATTTCTTAACCAACCCCTCTCTTTCCAGAGTAAATAGGCCTACTGCACAATGTAATACATGCTCAGTTGTTTAATTGTGTCTTCTTTTCTACTGTTTAAACATATTTCTCCTTTGCCAGCTTGTTTCCCTGTCCCACATTTCCTGCCACTTTATTTTCACAAGTTCTTTGATTTGTTTTTTTTTATTTTATCTCTGCTTTTTTCATATGTTATATTACCCGTTTAGCCAGTTTGTTCACTTCATTACCCTTTACTCCATGTGCAGGTACTTTATGAGACGAACAGGTGAGTTCTGCTAAAAACAAACAATGCCACATCAAATTAGACTGAATGTGATGACATTGAACCCTATATGTACCACCAGTGTACTAAGTACTGCATACCGCAATGAACTACAGACTAGAAGTGACACTTAAAATAAAAGTAGTTATCAATTATTCCAAAATAAATAGTAAAAATGATCATATAAATTAGGTAAATTAGGGCAATGTGTTCAATTCATGAGTTCATGGCCCTGCTATGGCTGAGAAAAAAATGACAGTTGTCAAAATTACGTGTGATGTGTCATGTTATAGAGGGGAAGTTAAAAAGTCTGGATGGGAGAAAGGTCCAGAAAAAAAATCAGAGCAAAGTTAAGCACTCTTAAAAAATGAGGAGAAAATAAATATAAAAAGTTAATGAAACACATTTAAAGGTATTACAATTTAACCCTCAATCGTAATTCAGGACAAATTTGAGCAAAAAAAAGATGAAAAAAAAAACAACATAAAACTGGCTATAACTGCACAACCATTTGTCCTATGAACATGCAAGGTGGGCATGGTTTTGGTCCAAAGTGCCACAAGTGTCTATAAAGACATTTGCGTATCTCAAAAACAATGGCCACCATTGGCGGACAAAGTTTTTGCACCTGTTAGACAAGGTTAATGGAGCCGGATCGGAACGAAACTCAGTGAGCCTGTTCGACTCACGGCATCATACGTTAGAACGTCTCGGTTACGTATGAAACATCTCGGTTACATATGTAACCCTCGTTCCCTGAAGAAGGGAACGGAAACGTCACGTCGGTGACCGACGAATTGGGATCTCGCTTAACGAGACCAATCCACTTCGAGTGTAACTAAACGAGCTAATGCACATTGGCATGCGATTATTGCATCCAGCTTCCGCTAATCACAGCGTGAGTATAAGTAGCCAGCAGGTGCAGTGCATATTCAGGTTTTCGCTGAGGAGCCGAGCCGGTGACCCGGCCGATCAGCGGTGGTACAGCAGCCATGGCGACGGGACGTGATGTCTCCGTTCCCTCCTTCAGGGAACGAGGGTTACATACGTAACCGAGACGTTCCCTATCAGTCGGTCACTCTGAGTCACGTCCGTGACCGACGAATTGGGATCCCTACCAAAGGGCCACGGATACTGCCCCTTCCAGTGTCCTGTAGAAGCCTCCTGAGCCCCTATTTTTTAGCGCAGGTCAGGGCTAGCACAGAAGACCAGCTACTGTTGCCATGGCACTACCCACTCAGTAAGACTGGATAACACTGGGAAGAAACGTACCCGTTCCACTTGGAACTGGACGCTGCGGAAGCCCACCCTTCCCAAAGGAGGTTCGGAGCACTTACGCATATGATCAACCGTTTAGGCGCATATGGAAGATTAGAGGAGATTGTAACTCTTGGATAATGGCAGAACACCTGCCGGGGAAACATGGGCTCTCAGGCTATACCGTGGACTATATACATATGGGGTCCGATTAGGCCTTACATATGGGACCCAGCCCTCTACCGGTCGCTCCGCCACGTCTGACTGCCGAGGGAACGGAGGAACACGACAGGGTCTACAGTACGGACTCTCTGGAGCAGTTTTAGCAAGCCGACCCGAAAACGGAGTCTCTCAGTGCTTCTACCCGTTTGAGGTGAGAAAACAGGAGGAAACCGGTTCCACACGAAGGCTATAGAACCTAGCAAACTCGTATCTGCCAGCGAGGCGCCACGAACCAACGCCCAGGAGGATGCAACAGCTCTAGTAGAGTGAGCTCTCAACCTGAACGGGCAGGGCAAACCCTGTGCCTGATAAGCCAGGGTGATGGCGTCCACTATCCAGTGGGCCATCCTCTGCTTGGAGACGGCCTTCCCCTTCTGCCGGCCTCCATGACAGACAAGAGCTGGTCTGAGGTCCTGAAGCTTTGCGTCCTGTCAACGTAGCATCTCAAAGCTCGGACGGGACAAAGCAACAAGGCAGCGCTTGCAGGCTCACCACCTGGTCCCTGAAGGGAGTAGTGGGAACCTTGGGCACATAGCCAAGCCGGGGCCTCAGGATTACCTGGGAGTCAGCCGGCCCAAACTCTAGGTAGGAGTCGTCGACCGAAATGCGTGCAGGTCCCCTACCCTCTAGATGGAGGCCAATGCAAGCAGGAGCAGAGTCATCATTGAAAGAAACTGCAGCTCAACTGTCAAATGGCTCAAATGGGCCCTGTTGTAGTGCTTTGAGCACTAGAGACAGGTCCCAAGAGGGTATAGAGGGGGGCCGTGGAGGATTTAACCTTCTTGCCCCCCTAAAGAACCTGATGACCAAGTCATCCTTACCCACCGACTTCCCTTCCACGGGGTCGCGGTTGGCAGCAATAGCAGCCACATAGATTTTAAGGGTGGAGTGAGACAGCCTTCGCTCCAACCCCTGCTGCAAAAAGGAGAGCACGACTCTGATCGGGCACTTCCGGGGGTCTTCTCAGTGAGAAGAACACCACTCTACGAACAGGTTCCATTTCAAGGCATTAGCCTGTCTCGTAGACGGCGCCGAAGTGATGGTGTCAACTACCCCCTGGGGTAGGTCACCTAGAACCTCCGCGTCCCGTCCAGGGACCAGACATGAAGTTTCCAGCTTCTTAGGTCTGGACGCAGGTGCCATAAGGTGCCCCGTCTCTGAGTCAGTAGTTCCTTCCTCAGAGGAATCTGCCAAGGAGGGGCTGTCACGAGGAGCATCAGTTCTGGGAACCAAGTCCGAGGGGGCCAGTACGGCGCCACGAGCAGGACCTGCTCCTCGCCTCCCTGATTTTGCATAGTATCTGTGCGAAAAGGCTCACTGGGGGAAACGCATACTTGCGAAGTCCCCGCGGCCAGCTGTGTGCCAGTGCGTCCATGCTGAGTGTTTCCTCGGTCAGGTAGTAAAACAACTGGCAATGAGAGGTTTCTAGAGACGCAAACAGGTCTACCTGAGCGGGTCCGAAACGTCTCCAAATCAGCTGAACCGTCTGGGGACGGAGTCTCCACTCTCCGGGGAGCGCAACTCGTGACAGCTCGTCGGCTGCCCAGTTGAGCAAACCCGGAATATGAATGGCACGAAGCGACCTCAGATGCTTCTGACTCCAGACGAGGAGGTGGCGGACGAGTTGCGACATGCGACGGGAGCGCAGACCACCTTATCGGTTGATGTACGCAACGGTCGCAGTGTTGTCCGTGCGGACCAGTACGTGTTTGCCTCGTAAGCGCCTACTGAGACGGATCAAGGCCAGACGTACCGCTAGCAACTCTAGGCAATTGATGTGCCAGTGCAGTTGGGGGCCCATCAAAACCCCCGACACTGCAAGCCCGTCGAACGTGGTGCCCCAGCCAGTGGTGGAGGCATCTGTGTAACCCACAGCATGCCTGGAGACCTGTTCCAGGGGCACTCCAGCCCGCAGAAACGAGAGGTCTGACCACGGGGTGAGGGTTCGGCGGCAGGCCGGTGTGACTTGGACCCGGTGAGTGCCGCGCTGCCACGCCCGCCTCTCTACGTCAATAATTATCATAACATTTTGAAATTTACCCAAAATCATATAAAGCCTAAAGGAAAACTGAAGACTTCATGAAACCTGGTGAGCACATGCGACAGGTAATTCTAAAGAAGCAAAGAAAAAAAGAAAAAAAAAACTATAATTAAATAACTTAATAATATACAAATAGCATGAGATAGATTTATCTTCACTGTTAGACACTTCTTTTAATATAGTGCTATTTATTTAATAGGAGATAATAATTGACTTATTGGACAATTTCAAGACAAACTTTGTCAACAAGACAAACTTTTCTGTCTTTCATTCAAAGCTGCTGAAAATTATACAATTTTAAGATGAATGATATTTTTATCTCCCCTATTGTAATACTCAACAGTTTTTTTAAGATATTTTGAGATAAAAACAAATCTGTGGTTCTTTTATGTGTGTCACACCATAGGACTTTACGTGACACTAAAGGACAGAAACGGTAGTTATTAAAGTATTTCTATTTAATTTTGAACGTGTTAAAGGAGAAAAAAAGGTTAACTTTGATATAAACAATACCAATATGTTTTTAAACAAAATAAAATAATTGTCATCAACAAAATTCAGTCTCTAGTCAATCAGTATGTTACTGAAACTCTTCAAAAAATTATTAACATTTTTATGATTTTCTTTTTAAATTATAAAAGTTGTAATTTATTGAACCATGCTTGAGACAGTCACACCACAGGACAATTGATATTTGGTATTTGGCTCAAAAATAATAATAAAAAATCGAATAACACTGCAGCTTTTTAACAACAATTCCATGTAATATAAAGAAATGTTTAAAAATAACATTTAAGTTTATGTGTTTATATATATATATATATATATATATATATATATATATATATATATGTATACATTATTATTATTATTTTTTTTTTTTTATTTGTTTTTTTTTACATTTGAAACACATTTTCATTTGCATCTACATTTGCAATAGACGTGCCTCTAGGAGAGCGCGCAATCTTCTATTCTCAACAAACAGAGGAGACCTAGGCTAGTTGTCAGTCACACATCAGGGAAGTGAGACAAACTAGTGTAAGATTGTGAAACAATTTTCACTCGGAAACTCGCAGCATATTTGTTTCTCATGACAAACTCAATCAAGAAGAGTACGCAACATGTCTGCTTGATTTAATGCTGTGTAGAGACTGGTTCTGCATGTTTGCTTTGTAGGATGTTGTTGAGTGTGTGTGATTTTAGTTATAGGCAGTTACTAATAATTGTTGGTAAACAACTGAAGACCGTAAACCCCCACTGACCTACTTTATAATAATAATTTAATGGCAGCTTTGTGTGACAACTTACCCCATACAGTGACACAAGAAGGTAATGTGTAGGCTATAACAGCATAACAACAATAAATTAACATAACAATAAACTGTCTATTATATATTTTTTTCAAGATTTTAATAATGTAAATGTTCATACATAAATTGATTTTCAATAATAAGCACAGTAAGAAATATTCATTGGAAAATAAAGTGTGACAGCTGTGTGACAGATTTAGAGAAATATAAGAAATAGTTGGTCTGTTTTAAATCTGGTCAGGCATTATATAGATCTTGAGTTCTTCAAGCGTAGTAGACATGATCTCTGTGTGAAAGAGACAAAACAAATAAACTGCTGTTATATTCACGATCACAAATGTCTATTATTGAAGAGTAAACATTCAGAAAACAGAACATACAGCTGTTATTAGATGAGAAAATTCAACCCCTACATAAACATAGCATGGATAAAAATGTAAGTATTCCAATATTTTGTTAATTCATGACTGAAGTTATGTTGAGGTTAGCACATAAATAACCTAGATGGAAGATGAAGGTAATTTTAAGATGAAAGCATTGCTGTCTAACCAATGATTTCCAGATGTTTAATCACTTTCTTCCGGATCATCTGTTTTTCCTCCAGCTCTGTTTTTGTTTTTTCTAGGTCTTTTTCTGGTTTTAGCTCTTCTTTTCTTTCTGCCACCTTTTTCTTTGTTTTCTTCAGCTTTCCTTTTGTTTTTTCCCACATTTGTTTCCAGAGCTTCTATTTTTGTTTTCAGCTCTTCTGTTGTGTTTTCCTGATCTTCATCTTTCAGATCATCAGTTCCTTCTTCCTGTTCTTCATCAGTGTCTCTGGCCGATGCCATTTCTAGTCAGTGCTGGTGTGTGAAGTTGGTGAAGGTCCTGTTTAAAGCCTCCTGTTAACCGCCTCATCCTTATAAACCCTATGATTGTGCAAACCAAATGTAAGGTGACAGGAACTATAGTTCAGTCCAGCACATGTGATTCAGTACACAGATGAATACGTGTCTCCAGACGGGTTTGTCCACATGAATCTGACACTGAAACCATAATACCATTGTACTTTATAAGGCTTTTTTTCACTTTAACTCTGAGTTATTCTAAACTCAGGTCAACATGTTTCACTGTTCAGTTTTTATCCTGGGTTAAGAATGAATCCTGGATTTTCAGATTTTTAAAGTTCGCACCATTCATTCATAAACCAAGTTACAACATACCTAAGAGTTTCCGCCCTTATTTGAAAATGAAACTTCATTAGAAATATTTCAGGGAAGAGCTGAAGTTTCAGAGAAAAAAAAAATTGTATTTGCATATCTGGCATCACTATCACTGATTGCACAAATACTGTACGTGATCGGTTTAATAACGGCCTGTCCAGCTCTTGTGTATTGGGTTTCTGTATTTCTGATGGTAACATCCAATTTGCCCTGAACAGACTTTTTTGGACCATACCTGTGTGAATGCATTTTTTCACCAGATCCTGCAAAACACTGGGTTGGGCATGAGCATAGCTCAATATATAGTGAAAAGTAGTTAAAAGCCTGGTATTTGATATTGAACCTGAACCTCGATTTCCTGTAGCTCAAATAGTAGAGCATGGCGCTAGCAATGCCAAGGTCATGGGTTTGATTCCCAGGGAAAGCAAGAGCTGATAAAATGTAAAAACTGTAACTTGAATGCAATGTAAGTCGCTTTGGATAAAAGCGTCTGCTAAATGCATAAATGTAAATGTAACCAGCTTAACACTGAAGTGGCTTTATCCATCCTGTGGTTTTGGATGCAACCTGTTTAAAGTGAATATGATTCATTCAGGAATAAAAAACCATATGGAGATCGACATCTGACACAACCAGATCTGCAAAATACCTAGAGTGCCCTTAAGTTTCAGAAACAAACTGAAGAAACAAAATAACCAGGGGTGTGCATAAGTGGTGCGCAAATCCCGCCAAAATAAAAACCCCAAAATAAAAGTTTGCTGATGTTAAGTTTGAAAATGATGAAAATGTACATATTAGAATTGTATTTTTTTTTTAAAGTGTACTATAAAATCTAATACAGTTGCTATGAGGTGAACACAATTAATGATGGGAACTGATGCAAGAACACTGGAGCGCTGCACCCTGCATCCTGGTGATTTACTGGAAAGAAGTTCATTTAAGGGAAGTCAGGTGACAAAGTAGCCTACAGCCAGTGTATTGGAATGGAGAAAGATGAAAATCTCCCAAACTGTTGATTACACTTGAGTAACATTTCAAATAAGCAATACAGTCTGACAAAAACAATATCATTCAGTTTGCTTTTTAACTCTAATCATATATGAACACTTTAGAGTAAAAATAATACATTTGATTGTCTCACTGAACTGTAGTTTGACAAAAACAAATCATATGAGATTTAAACGACATCATTTTCAAAATTAGTAAATAACATTTTGCACACAATTCTAAATTTTGAAGAGAACATCAGGATTTCTGTTCAGCTGCCACTCTCTGTGTGCTTTTGTTCTTCTATCATTTGGCCCATACATGTGTTTCCATTTCTAGTCAGTGCTGGAGTGTGAAGATCGTGAAGGTCCTGTTTAAAACCTCCTGTTAACTGCCTCATCCTTATAAACCCTAGTGACTGTGCAAGCCAGACAGAAAATAATAGAAACCATTGTTCAGTCCAGAACAGATTAGGTTCAATGTCTCCTGACTGGGTTGCCTGCAAAATTCTGATACTGAAATCGTGGTACAGTAATGATGGTACATCATCATACATAAATCTATAGAGTAGAGTAAAACGAAGGTAAGAAAATAATGATTTATTTTCTTTATAGGATTATTGTAAGTGCCTTTAACGTGTCTTATGAACAAACAAATAGGTTTTGAAAAGAGCCTGAAAACCCCAAGTAGGGCTCTTCTTTTTGAAATTTATTGTCGGTTGGCAAACAACAAAATGGTGTATTTCCACCACCAACTGGTATGGAGTGTGGATCAAACTGACTAACTACCTTCCCCCTTTTTCTTTTTATATTCTCTCCCATAATTTTGTTATTTTATGGTACTGAAAAATAAAACTATAGCATTCATTTCTCGAGTTATTTTGTAATATATCTCTCAGTTTAAATTGCATTTTTATTTTTTCTAAATTTTGCTTTTGAATCCCTCTTTCAGTTTCGTATTTCTGACAGTCCAAAATAACATGTTCCACTGATTCTTCTAGCCCACAAAATTCACACCTTCCCGTGTCATGTTTACCCATTTTATAAAGTGTACTATTTAATCTTGTGTGTCCAAATCTCATCCTTGATATTACTATTTCATCTCTCCTGTTTTTCCCTGCACTTCTCATCTCTCCGACTTTCCTTTGAATTCTGTAAAACCATCGACCTTTTTTCTCTTTATCCCATTGTTTTTGTCACCTTTCCTTCAGTCTTTTCTTAATAATACTCTTGATTTCACTCTTAATTAGATTAACAATTAAGTTAATGTCATTGGTTTTAACTGCTTCTTTTGCTTCTTTATCTGCTGTTTCATTTCCTTGAATACCAATATGTGCAGGCACCCATAAAAATGCCACTGTAATACCCAATATTTGAATTCTGTATAACGTTTGCATTATTTCCATTAAAATGTCTGGTCTACTTTCCGAGTGACTGTATAGTAAACTAGCCAATGATGCACATGAATCTGAACAAATAACTGATTTCAAAGGTCTTCTCTTTTATCCACTGTATTGCTAATAGTGCAATCTTTTCCCCTGTATAAACAGATAACTCATCACTGGTCCTTTTCCTTATTGATAAGTGAAATTCTGGAACAGTAAACGCTACTCCTATCTCATTGTCTAAACTCGTTGGTGCATCTGTGTAGATCTGAAAATAGCTGCAGTACTCATTAATATATTTCTGCACATTGTATAAATTACACTCCTTACCCTTGTTTTTCTGTTCTAACAATGTAAAATCCACTGTAGCATCTAAAAGTAACCAAGGTTTTATTACTGGTAGCGGTACAGTTGGACTAACATTGAACTGATTAACTTTAAGTTCTGTTGCTTTCTGTAACACTGTCCATCCAAAACTTTTAATTTTCCTCCTCTCTTTTTCCCAGCAGGGCTTTAAAGTATCTAGTGTTGGATGCTCTTGACTATGGCCTTGTAAATTAACCCAATAATTCACTGACAACTGTACCCTTCTCATTTCTAATGACATTTCCCCCATTTCAACCTGTAGTGCTGTAATTGGTGTAGTTTGTATAGCTCCTGTACATAATCTCAACACCTGATGTTGTATAAAATCCAACTTCCTAAGAGACGTTTCTGTTGCTGATCCATACACCACGCAACCATAAACTAACACGGATCTAACCAATCCATTACACATGGCCTTTAATACCATCCTATCTGTTCCCCATTCACTACCAACTAAACACCTCATTGTATTTATTTTCTTACATTTATTCACTATATTCTGAAATATGCACCGCCCATGTAACTCTTTCCAGTTCTTGATTATATCATTTTTGACCTCACTTCCAATTTTTTTTTCTTGTAAAAAACATTATCTTTGTTTTGTCAACTGAGAATTTAAAACCCCATTTATATGACCATTCTTCAACTATTGCAATAGCCTCCTGTAATTTTTTTAACAATAAAACCAATATTCCTTCCCCTTTTCCAGATTGCCCCATCATCAGCAAAGAGTGATAACCCCAGCCAGAGCCGGCCCAAGGCATAAGCGAACTAAGCGGCTGCTTAGGGCCCCGTGGCCACCAGAGGGCCCCCAAGAGTAGTCTACATTAAAAATGACCGTTTATTTTATTTTATATTCGTGATATATGTCAATGGACAGTGGTAATTATACAAAAGGGAAATTTTAAATAATTAAATATTCTATGCATATCATTTGATTATTTCCATAGCGATGTGTCATGCAGGCACAATAATGATAATATGCGCAGGACGCCGCCGTGTGGATCTGTCGGATTAACATCACGTAAATTCACCTAACGTTATTTCTCCCGAAATACATGAAAGTATGTGGTCAGTCAGCTGGGAGAAAAACAGAGTAAACTTTATGGTAAATGTGTAGCCTATTTGATAGGAATAAACCATGTCGTCCATTAATTGAAAGGATTATTATTGCCGCTTTCCATAGAAATCATTGTGTTGCCTATAACCTATAACAAACTAAATGTCTTTTTTTATAATTTTTTTACTTAACTGAAGTGTATTTAAATGTCTGAAACCTAAAATAAACTGTATTTAGTTGAAAACACTGAACAGTTATGAAATATGAAAAGCACAGAGCGCGTCTTTCTTTTTATTTTTTTCGGAGCTCGTCTTTCTCTGGCTCAAAGGGTTCAAATCAATGGTGTTTTGCGGGTGGAGGGGGGCAAATTCAACATGGGGGTTTTGCGCCACAAATCAGAGGTGCGTTTCTCAAAACCATTGCTAACTATGGTCGTTATTTCCACTGAACTCTATTTGTAACGACAGAACTTGCGACCATAGTTGCTTTTGGGAAATGCACCCCTGGTCAGATCAGTAAAAATTGCCATAACTTTCCTGGGTATATATTTTTGTAATAAAAATAAGCTTCTCCTCAGCCTACATTTTGCGTCTTTGCTATTATATTCCAATATCATTATGCCTCAATTAGCTAGATATAAATTAAGAGTTGTTGTTTTATATAGATGTTCACTGTTGTGTTTAATAGTTATTATAAAAAAGTACGACTTGTAATAAAAGTACAACTTCGATTAATATTTATGTTGTTAAAATAACATTCTGTTCTGTAAATGCATTGTCTGCTGGTTTATTTAGCTAATAATCCTTAATCCTGGTTTAGTCTAAGTCCTGTCTGTGAAACCGAGCCTAAGACTTTGAATGTTAAAGTGAAAATTAACACCTGACCACTGTTGTAAGTTTGCAACTGTTGCAACTGTTGTTCAAAACCACAGAAAGGTAAAAACATGCAGGCAGACAATGGTATGATGTAAGCAACACAGCTACAACAAACAAAACTGATAATGGGTGTGTTAGATTTATAGTGTGTGCATAATCAAGCTTTGACAATAAACACCGAGGGGCCCCCAAATAAAATTCTGCTTAGGGCCCCATAAAGGCTTGGGCCGGCCCTGACCCCAGCCCATTTTCCAAATCTTCAAATACATCATTTATCATTATAGAAAACAATAAATGGGCTTACTATACTTCCTTGTATATTTCTTTTAGCCGCATTAATGCCACCTAATGGACTGCATTGTGGCGCATGAAAAATCTCTCTATTAACCGGGATTCTTAGGTAATTCATTAAATGTAAATTCCACATGATTTAAATCTAATAAATATAATGAATATATAAATGATAAACAATATAAATGATAATCATAATTTAAATGTGTATTATAATTTAAAAGTAATTTGACTTAAAACTAAAAATGTTTAATTTAAGTTAATGAACTGGATGACCACAATAATTAAAAGGACATTGATTGGAGCATTTAGTCAAGTCTCTGGCTGAATGTACTCCTCTAGCTAGCCAAAAACGGGTGATTGAAAGTCAATACATAATGCTTTAATCCCACAGTGAGCCAGCAAGATTGTTGCAAGGAATGAAAAATTCAAATTTGGTGATAGCGGGAGAAACAAACCTCGGGAGCAACCATACTACACAAATGGACTGTTTACTATTGTATTTTTAGAGCTGCTTTACAGCAGAATTGATGGTAACACTTTAGTATAGGGACCAATTCTCACTATTAACTAGTTGCTTATTAGCATGCCTATTATTAACATATTGGCTGTTCATTAATACTTATAAAGCACATATTCTGCATGACCATATCCCATATCCCTACTCCTACCCAATACCTAAACTTAACAACTACCTTACAAAACCTTACTGCAGTACAAAGTAGTATAACTGGACATTTGCAGTATAATGAAGTATATAATTGCAGTTCATTAAAGTTCAACAGCAGTAAAACTGAAGTGCAATGAAGTGCAACCGTAGATTTGCAGTATAAAAAAGTACAGATACAATATAACCGCAGTTCAGGTGAAGATTTCAGATGAAAAAAATTCTTAGTCTGTCTGATTAAATTTATTTTACCCATTTATTTTTTATGAGCATTAAAAAAAAAAATAAAGCTCATATGATTAGGTTCAGTAATGCTGTTTTACTAGAATAAAACAAATCATAATTATATTATAAAATCTTAAAATCTAACCTAATAAAACATCAACATCTCAATCCAACTAGTGACAACCCTTGTATAGATGCATTTAATTATGCTATGGCTCAGCAATTTATTATAAGCAGATCTGTAGAAATTAGTCATGTCATTGAATAGCATCAGTACATCATTTATAATAATGGAATGAACTAAACTGTACTGAATACTGTGTGTTTGTTTCTAGGAGAGTGCCAACCCCTAATTGACATGAGGAAGAAATGATTGAAAAGTGTTCAGAGTACTGTGCACCCCTCTTTGCAACAGAGGAAGCTTCAGGAAAGAGGAGAAGAGAGAAAGTGAAACAGATGTTGGTGAGACTTTATTTCTGGAAATGCATTAAAGGTCACTCACATTCTGCCACAAATGTAAACCTGATTTTAGATAGTATTTAATTGAGATTAATAACTCCAGCTACTTGTAGGCCTCCTGTATATTTCACTCTAAATTGTGATGCAGCCTGAATCATAATCACATCATGTTCATTTGTTGGCCAGAGGAGAACTGATCCCTAAACTAAACATCATTTCTCCCAAGTGTTTTTTCTCCATTCGGTCATCTGATGGAGATTGGGTTCCTTGCCACTGTCGACTTTTGGCTTGCTTATTTGGGGACACACAATATTCAGCAATATTATTGATCTGACTCCACTGACACTACTGGATGAGGACTGAACTGAGCTAGATGATGACACCACTGTTTTCTGCACAACTGCATTGAAATGATTATATTTGATGATTTTTATACAGTTATTGAAATGAACTGAGTCTACACTGATTTCAACTGAACAATGACACTTTTTACTGTTTAGAGCTGCTTCGCAGCAGAAGTGAATTCTGTTTGCATCATTGTTTGACTTTTTATCACTGTAAAGCAGCTTTGAAACAATCTGTATTGTATAAAGCACTATATAAATAATGGCGACTTGACTTAAATTGGTTCAGATCTTCAAAAGAAGTGCATGAAACAGGCAACCTGAATAAACACAAAATACAGTTTATTAATGATAACTGTATTGCTTTTGTTTTATGTTAATTTTCTTAGGAATATCGGACAATATTTAGTACTGGATATTCCAAAATAGAATAAATCAGGATTTTTTTTTTTTTCTCACAGCACTGTACACCAGCATTTACTGTATATTCAGTAGTGTGACATTAATGTGTGGAAATGGCCATTTTTTAGTGTGTGATTGCTATTTTCAGGAAAATGCACTGGTAAAAAAAAAAAAAAAGAAGACCAAAAATATAATTCAACAGAAGATGATGGCTGTGGTGAAACAAGCACTCAAATAATGGTGAGTAGTAAGCTACTTTATTTATTTGATCTTTTATAAAGTATTATATTTATAGTTTAGAATGCATAATAACTGCTATTGTATTTCAGGAACTAAGACCTGTGGGAGTGCTGGAGGAATCAAGTGTACCAAGTCCTCTGTTTCCTCAGCCATGGAAGAGATCTTCAGACATGAAGAGACTGAGGAGTTAAATGAAATCAAGGAGTGAAAAGAAGATTTACAATATTAGTGCTGATTCAGTATGGAAACAGAGAGAGAGCTGAGGGAGTGGAAAGGTAATGCATTTCTAGTTATATCAGCAATTATTCTCAATGCTTAACATCAGCTCACAACAGTTTTTTTTCTGCATTTTGATTCTCTCTGATTGACTGGAACGTGTGCATTAAAACAATGAATGCAGATAATTACAATCAGTTCAATCACCATTTTAAATATATGCGCTGCTTATACTGTAGCTGACACATACAGTCAGAATGCTAGATCTAATGACCTATAACCAAACAAACTAATGAAAATAGATCAATATTTTTGTAAATAAGTGGTAAATTCGTTTTTTTTTGGACACAAACACTCGTGTTGCCTCATCAAATTGGGTTACTGGAGTTACATGACTTACTTTAACAATGTCTTTCCTACCATTCTGGAAGTTGAATGTGTAAGTTGCATTGCTGTCTATGCAGGGTCAGAAAGCTCTCTGATTTCTTTAAAAATATCCTTGTGTGTGTTCCAAAAAGGAATGAAGGTCTTACGGGTGTGAAAGCACAAAATGGTGACTAATTAATGACAGATTTTTTAATTTGTGGATTAGCTTTCTCTTTGAGGGCAGCTTTAACTTAACTTTTTAACCTAGCTTTAATAGGTGTGTATTACACTATTTAAATTGACTTCAATGGAGGAGGCAACCCGTTTCATGTCGGGTGGTTCTTTGCCTCCACCTCATGCATTAAAGTCATGTAGCCATGCATTAGCCCTTATGTGTGAAGAACGTTATAGGTTACACAAAGTATTACATGAAGGGGGCACAATAACTGTGTATTCTATATATTGTATTCTAATAGTATATTTACATATATTTGTAAATTATAAATATTTTTCAATTATTAATTTATTTCAATTTAAGGTTAGAATTTTGACCATTGTGTAGGTACAGTATTTAAACATGATTTTGTCTATGCTTTTTTCCAGAAATGCATGTTATTGTGCAAGGGGTAGTTGCAGGGACTATCAGTGGAGGAACAGAAAGCTCTGAGATTTCGTTATAAAGATCTTAATTTGTGTTCTGAAGATGAACAAAAGACTTGCGGGTTTGGAACGACACGAGGGTGAGTAATTGATGACAGAATTTTCATTTCTGGGTGAACCAACCTTTTAACTTCTTTAACCTGGAGTGTTCAAAGACATTGTTAATGCTGACCAATATGTCATAAGAAATGAACTGGGAGTAGTATGAATACTTTTCACAAACACGTGGTGACATCACAATTCAAGATTTATTTTAAGCATATTAAATATGCCTGTAGTGAAAAGTATAACTGAAACTTGAGAATGTCTGATCGTTTTTGTTTGTTTGTTTTTCCAGACTACATCCAAAATAGTGTTTCCAGATCTGAGATAAAGGCAGTCATAAGAACCAAGTGGAAAATGTCTTCAAAAAATGAAACCTGGCTGAATAACGAGGAAAGAAATGTACATGATTGAGTGATGTGTAAATAAACATTAAATACATTTAGTGTAAGTCTCAGCCTGTTAATTTAAGTTAATAGAAAATTTAAATCATTTATTGTTGCATTGCTGTTTGAGACATTCACTGTTGTTTTTTACCTTAATTCATTATATTGCAGATGTGTGCAAATAAAATGTATTATTCTGAATATTCTGGTTGCATTTCAGTGTTACTGTACAGCATTTTATTAGTATTGCACTTTGGTAGTATTGAATTGTACTTCAGTTGTATTATATATTGCAGTACTACAGCGGTTTTATTGCAGTATAACTGTAGTACTTCTTCAGCTGTATTGCAGTAATACTGCAGTTGTATTTCAATAGTACTTCAGTTGTATTGCAGTAAAACGGCAATAATGCAGTTTTTCGTGTCCAAAAAAAGGATTTTTTCTACATGTAACAAAAACTGAAGTATTAGTTTTTAAAAACTGGAGTAAGTTTTTGGAAGGCTACCTTACTAACTATTAATATGCAGCAAATTATGAGATTATTGAGGCAAAAGTTGTAGTTAATTGTTTGGTAATAGAGAGAATTGGACCTTAATATAAAGTGTAACTGAATTGTTCTCTGTTTGTGACGTTGAATTACTTTGAAACAATCTTTATTGTATAAAGCAATATAGAAATAAAGGCAGTAACTACACCAATGAAGCGAGTTAACATCTGGCTGAATAAAATGATTATATTCACTGAACCCCCTTCACCTTTGGTTCAACCTTCAGGTGCTGTCCATCAATGAGGAAGGTCTCAGACACTGTGAAGAGAACACCAAAATATTTGGAAAACCAATCAGGTACTTATATCAATTACATGTCCAAACCAGTCGTGTATGTACCGTTGGTATAAAGAATGGGATCAAAATGAATTTTATGACTTTGGTTCCAATCCCAACTCCACTTATCAAACTTCTAAATGGAACTGATGTGAGTAAGAATCAGTTCTTGGTGGTCACACATATTATGTGTTTTATGTGTGGTCTCTACTCTGATAAGTAATAATTGCTTCTGTGTTTGTGTTCTGTAGTTTTTGGACGTGTCTGGTGGATCTTGAGGGGTTAAATATGAGGCATCTGTGGAGACCAGGAATCAAAGCCTTGCTGAGGACGATAGAGCTTGTAGGAGCCAACTACCCTGAAACACTGGGCTGTCTCCTCATACTGAGAGCACCCAGAGTGTTTCCTGTGCTCTGGACTTTGGTAAACACACACACACAAACATAGGATTTCACATAAAAGAATGTTAACAAATAGTTCACGATATTGGGAAAGACTGAGATAAGCACACACTCAGTCTTCATTTAATGGTTGTAAATTGTTCAATCTACACATTGACCCATCAGAGTTAAATGCCATGTTAGCGTGGTGCATTTCTTAATTGCCAGGCTTCTGTAAATGTCATGCTTGCCTGGGCCTTTGTTAGCAGTGCTAATGAAAAATAACCCGCTGATTTCTGTTGCACCCTGTTCTGCGGTCAGGTGAGTCCATTCATCGACGAAAACACACGGAAGAAGTTTCTCATCTACGCTGGGAATGACTACCAGGGGCCTGGAGGTCTGGTGGACTACATCAACAGAGACTTCATCCCTGACTACTTAGGAGGAGACGCTCTGGTGAGTCTGTTGGTGAGATCTGACATGTTTAAACTCTTTGATACCAGTGGGGTCACCAAGCTGGAGCGTCAGGCAGATCTGTGCATTGTTTGTTTAAAGTGATTGGACATATCACGTGCCTTTCGTAGACCAGCAAGTCATTCTCAAACAACTGCTTGCATAATTATATTTTAATATTGTTTTATGTGTGCATATTTATCATGGAAACCACAGAGCAGTTTGTGCCAAACAGACACGCCTCTAATGCATTTCAGTCGTTAAACCCTTGTGAAAAAAAAGAGTACTTATTATGCAAATTATATATTTTAAAAGAATATACTTCCAGGACACATGTAGCTGTGTATTTATTCAGACAGACATGAAAACAATCTAATGTTGCTCTAATCTAACGGTGTTTCTCTTGTTTAATTCAGTGTGATGTTCCCGAGGGTGGTCTGGTTCCCAAGTCTCTGTACCGTACGGCTGAGGAGCTGGAAAACGAGGAGGTTAAACTGTGGAGTGAAAGCATCTACAAGAGCGCGAGTGTGCTGAAGGGAGCTCCACATGAGGTACAGCTCATCCACAGACAACACTCAACAACACACAGCTGTTCAAAGCTCATTACACACACTGTATGTTGATGACTGGCGCCATCTGTTGGTTATAAGACGACATGCAGCGTGAAAGTCAAATACTGTTAGCCTAGTTCTGCTTAGTCGTTTAGTTAGTGTATGGTGCCCATTTAAACAAGTATCTGTGGCACTTCAAATACTGAATAATAATATATCTAGTGTTCCTCATGTAACTTCTCATTTGAAATATAGTTTTGCATCCTGTTTGAAAATAAATTGTGTGTAATGAATTATGAAATAAAGATAAATCACTTTATTCATTTCCAGGTGCTGATAGAGATTACAGAAGTATCGTCTGTCATTACGTGGGACTTTGATGTGTGTAAAGGCGACGTGATCTTCAATATCTATCACTCTAGAAGAGCTCCTCAGCCAGTTAAAAGAGACGGTCTGAGCGCACACAACCTCGCCTGTCCCGCCGGAAACAACGTCCAGCTCATCGACAGAGCCTGGATGCTCGGACAAGACTACAGCATGGTGGAGACGGCCCTGACCTGCCGAGAGGGAGAGAGCGTACAGGTGAGGGAGTCATGCATGCATAGAGCATATGTAACGAGATAAATGTTATATAAATATCAGTTCTTAGGTTCTTTAAGTAAATCCTGCGTTAATGAGATCGCAGTTCCTATTGGTTGCGCCGGTGGCGCTATGGCCCAGTGAGTTCTAACAGTCTGCAGCAGAGCTATGGAGAACTGCTGTGGGTGGAACTATAACTTGACTGAACTTTCCATTTGTCTCCTACTGCTCTGTGTGCAGGCATCAAATAAATTATATCATCATCCATGTCCAGTGTGTGAGTGCTGATGAAGGGTGAGACAAACCGGGTCAGATAAAGATAGGAAAGGTCACATTGGTGCCGTGACTCAGGACTTCAGTCAAGGTGGTCGAAGATCATCCAAACATCGAACCGGCGGGCCTGTCTTCATTCTTCACTGCACGGGACCTTCAGCTAAGCTCTTATTAGTTAATTCAGGACTTTACACAAATATCAGGAAAAGACTCTTGAATAGACATTCTGAAGTGGTTGGACATTATTATTTGGGTTTCACAGCATTTATAGAACATAGTGTGTGCATTTTTTTTCTTTTCACACTTGTGTACCCTTGTTGCTTGATGATGGAAACTGCAAGGTTTACTGAATCACGGTATGTGGACACTCCTGTTAGTGTTGGTCGAGGGAGAGGTCTTTTAGTGACACCAATTCCCTTCCCAGACATTAGCTCTAGCTCTACGGTGTGTAGTGTAAACAATGGTATGGGCATAGAAGCAAATGCAGTTCCTGCTCTAAATGCTAACGTGAACCCTATTAATGTGAATCATACTAGTTCTGATACTGCTCAGCCAATTAACACATCGACTCCAGTCTGTACCAGTGACATAATGAGTCAGATGGGTAACATAGTGCAGCAAGTAGGTCTGCAGCTGGCAGATAGTATCCTTGCACATTTGAATTTGCACAGTCAAACTGAAGCTGCATCTAAGAATACTCAGAATGATCATGATAGTAGGTGCAGACCTGACCAAAGCTCTATGTCAAGTACCTCACAGATCCAAGTTGTGCGTCATAGGAAAGTTAAGGATCCTCCGATTTTCAGAGGTGACGCATCAGACACGGTTACACTTGATGAGTGGGTGGAGCTCATGAAAAACTTCATAAGGAAGGGGTTTCTGCCTACTGAAGAGCAAGGTGAAGAGATTTTAATTCACCTGAGAGGCAAAGCCAAAGATGTTGTTAAAGTGGGGATGCTGTCAAGCGGTTTGGATATCAGAACAAATCCTGATGCTATCTACACACTATTACGTAAGCATTTCAGCTGCCAACAGTATTCTCTTATTCCATTGCAAGATTTCTACACTACTCTTCCAGTACCTCAAGAGGATCCCTTCGATTACTGGTTGCGCTTGAACCGTACTGCAGACATCACAGCTGAGTGTCTAAAGCAACAGGGAAAGGTGCTGGATAATCAACTGATTGAAGTCACACGCATGTTTATCAGGAATTGTCCAGATTCAAATCTAGCACTGACATTTCGCTCGAAAACCGTTGACAAATGGACGGCTTATGAAGTGCAAGAGATCCTGAATGAGTATCATTCAGAGAAAAATCTCAGAGCCACTGGTAAGGGACATAGACCAAGTGAATGTGAAAATAAATTTTCTGTGAATGAGATGCATGTAAGTCCTAGCACGTGCCCAGTGAAAGTTGAACAGGATTCACTTCAGTCGAAACAGTCGGAGAATTTGGCTCTGGGAAAGGTGATCGATATGCTGGAGAGAGTTCTGATGAATAATAGTGGTAATGCACAAGCTACTAAGGAGAACAGGAAAAGAAGTAACTTGCCCAGAATTCCAGGTTTGAATGATGCACCATGCTTAGTGTGCAAGGACACCTCGCATTCTGCTTTTACTCATTGCAAAAATCATAGGCTCTGTTTCCAGTGTTTTTCGCCTGATCATCCCAGGAACCGCTGTCCAAAGGAAAGGAAGGATGCTTCCTCAGTTAACCAGCAGTCAAACTAAGTGATCTACGTGTGAGGGAGGATCACGTAGATCTTGAGAGTGAATCTCCCATATCCAGTTTTGATGATTTAATGGATTATGAGTCATGTCAAATGTTCAGTGATGCATCGTCAGACAAAACCGTCATCTTTCAGGGAGTACAAAGAGTTCCAAAAGCTGATAGCTTATTTTACACGTCTGTTTCAGTTGAGAAGGATCTCATCTTTAAAAGTTTAATCGATAGTGGATCAATGGCATGTACTATCAGCACATCTGCTGAAGAAAGTTTGCTGAAAAGTAACTCCGATATGGCAAGTCAGTCAGCACAAGATATTGTTATTGTTGGTTGTGGTGGCCATCAAGTTACCCCTACCGCAGTCTATGATCTTAAAGCTACAGTGTATGGCTGCCCCATGATAATTCCTACTTTGGTTGTGCCTGGGCAGACTGAAGACATGATTTTGGGCACAAACGTCATAAAGAGACTTCTGATGCACTTGAGAGAAACCAACGGTTACTGGAAGCTCATGGCTAAGTCAAGTAACAATGAGAGTGATGAATGCTCTTTATTTCTATCTCTTTTCTCTAACACAGAAAGATGGAGAGGTGAATCCATACCTGAGAAAGTTGGTACCGTAAAATTACAACGGAGTGTGACGTTAGAGCCACAAACTGAGCATCTGGTTTGGGGTAAGCTACCACAGTCTTCTGTTTTGTCAGTAGGTAGCACAGTTATTGTGGAACCAACTGAGTCCAAAGTGAGACCAAGGCAAATATTGGTCGGAAGGGTCATTACACCACTATGGGGAGATGGATCGGTCCCCCTGAAAGTCATCAACCCCACTAATCACAGAGTTGTGTTAAAGAGAAATGCAAAAATAGCTGACGTGTCACCTTGTATTGCTGTTCAAGACTTACCGCTGCCAAAACAGATTCAGTCAAATCTGCAGTGTACTGAGGAACCCTTACCTCTTAGATGCAGTGATGAGATGAAGCAGATCTTGAGAGACTTGAACCTTGACGATCTTGATTTAGAGTCGTGTGAAGTGTCAGCCCACTGGAAAGACAAGTTGTTACACATTATTGAGAAGTATGAGTCAGTTTTTTCAAGAGACAAAATGGACTGTGGAGAGGCTAAAGGCTTTGTCCATCGGATTAACCTCACTGATGACAGACCCTTCCGTTTTCCATGCAGACGTATACCACCTAGCCAGTATGCCAAACTGAGAACGGTGTTAAATGAGATGGAGGAAAAGGGAATCATCCGCAAGTCACATAGTGACTATGCGTCCCCTCTTGTACTAGTTTGGAAGAAGAACGGCGATCTCAGGATCTGCACTGACTTTAGGTGGTTGAACGCGAGGACTGTCAGAGACGCCTACCCTTTACCACACCAGTCCGACGTGTTAGCTGCACTGGGTGGTAACGCGTTCTTCTCAACCATGGATCTTACCTCGGGGTATTATAACGTCCCCTTAGAGGAAGAACACAAAAAGTACACTGCCTTCACTTCCCCATTTGGCCTTCATGAATATAATAGGCTTCCTCAAGGTCTCTCCAATAGCCCAGCCACTTTCATGAGAATGATGATGTCTGTCTTTGGAGATGAGAATTTCAGCAGTGTCCTCTGTTACCTTGATGATTTGATGGTGTTTGCCCCTTCTGAGTCCGTAGCTCTTCAACGTCTTGAAATGGTTCTCTCGCGGTTGTCCCATCACAATCTGAAGTTGGCTCCAAAGAAGTGTTGTTTCCTGAGACGATCAGTGAAATTTCTTGGACACATCATAAGCGAGGAAGGGATTAAGACTGATCCTGGGAAAGTTGAGGCAATTAACAAGATTCAAGCTTCTGATTTGATGGAAACTGATGGAAAAACACCATGTCAAAAAAAGATCAGGTCCTTTCTTGGAATGGTTCTTTATTATCAACATTTTATTGAAGGATGTTCAGTGAAAGCAAAGCCTCTATTCAAGCTGACATCAGGTGCAGTCAAACAGACTCCTGTCACGAAAGGACGAAAACCAAGGAAGACAGTTAGTTAACTCAAACTATCCCCAGCTGACTGGACAACGGCTTGTGAAGAAGCTTTGCACACACTAAAACTGGAACTGACAAAAAATGTAACACTGGCTCACCCAGACTTTGACCGACCTTTCATTTTGGCTGTTGATGCATCTTTCGATGGAGTTGGAGCTGTATTGTCTCAAGTTCTGCCAGGTGAAGAGATTGCCAGACCCGTAGCCTTTGCAAGTAGAACTCTGTCTCGCTCACAAATGAACTATCCAGCTCACAGATTAGAGTTCTTTGCCTTAAAGTGGGCTATCTGTGAGAAGTTTAGCCATTGGCTGAGAGGACGACACTTTACGGCATGGACGGACAATAATCCTCTCACATATATTCTGACTAAACCTCGACTTGATGCATGTGAGCAGCGATGGGTGGCGAAACTTGCTTCTTACAGTTTTGATCTGAAGTATGTCCCGGGAACAAAAAATGTTGTCGCGGATGCTCTGAGCCGTGAGCCATTTGTTCAGTCTTGCATTGGACATCGCCTTATTACTGAACCATACTTATCTCTCCTAAAGGATGTCAGTGGTGTTGTTGACAACTCTGTCCAAGAGGCTTTCAAGTGTGCAAGTAACCATCAGGTGGTGCAGGGGGTTGTCGAAGGTTCTCGTGACACAACCAGTGATGGACTCTCACCTTCAGGTTCTAATGGGAGCCAGGAAGTTTCTGCATTGTTGGCAGCACACGCTACTGGTGGCTTGAGTGAAGTACTGGGGACAGTACCAGTCATCCCGCAACCACAACAGTTTGACCCTCCTTTGCAGCACAGCAACATTGTTAATGCACAGGAGCAGGACAGCACCTTGTGTCAAATTCTGTATTACAATGAGAGATGTCGGAAACCATCTAAGAGAGAACAAGCAAAGGAATCTGCAAGTGTGCGAAGATTGTTGAAGCACCACGACAAACTTGTTGTCTATAATGGAGTACTATATAAGGTGAAAAGGGATCCGAAGCTAAACAAGAAACTCTACCTGGTTGTTGTACCTGCTTCTTTGAAATCACAAGTTCTTCATGGAATACATGATGTAGCAGGACATCAAGGACGTAGTAGAACACTGTCTCTTGCAAGACAACGATTCTTCTGGATTGGAATGAAAAAAGATATTGATAATTACGTGAAGAACTGTCACCGATGTGTGGTTGGTAAAACCTCAGAACCCAATGCTTGTGCTCCGTTAGAAAGTATCCGAACATCAGAACCTCTAGAATTGGTCTGCATCGACTTTTGGTCGGCAGAGATCAGAGAAGGGAAGTCTGGATGTGCTGATTGTGACGGATCATTTTACCAAAATGGCTCATGCATTTCCGTGTCGGAATCAGTCAGCCAAACAAGTTGCGAAAAGGCTCTGGAATGATTTCTTTCTTGTCTATGGATTCCCCAAAAGAATTCATTCTGATCAGGGGGCTAATTTTGAGAGCAAGCTAATCAAGGAACTGTTGACCATGGCGGGTGTAGACAAGTCACATACAACACCATATCACCCCATGGGTAACGGCATTGCCGAGAGGTTCAACAGGACTCTTGGAAGCATGATCAGGACATTGCCTCCTAAAGCAAAATCAAAATGGCCACAGATGTTACAGCAACTTACCTTCTGTTACAACTGCACAGAACATGAGACAACGGGTTTTGCGCCATTCTTTCTTATGTTTGGCAGAGTTCCTCGTCTCCCAATTGACGTCCTGTTTCAAAATGTGCTTCTGAATGAGGATGTGGTGGATTACAAAGATTTTGTGTCGAAGCTGAGGAAAGACTTGCGGGAAGCAGCTCACATAGCACGGATGCACACTCTGAAAGAACAGGAACGACATGCCAGACTCTATAACAGAAAGGTGAAGGGCTGTCCACTGTTTGTTGGTGATAGAGTACTGGTTGCGAACAGAGGTGAAAAAGGTAGAAGAAAAGTTTCTGACAAATGGGAGTCATCCCCATATGAAGTCATGGCTGTGTATCCTGACATCAATGTTTACAGGATTCGGGACCTCAAATCAGACAAAGTGAGGGTAGTTCATAGAAATTTGTTGCTACCTGTGAACTTCCTACCAGTTGATGAACCTCAGGAACAGGATGAAAAGGACAATGATGCGAATGATGTAACTGATGTTCAAGGAAACAAAGTTGATCATGATGACAGAACTGCAAACTGGATATTAAGTAATCTTGATGGTTTTGATGAGGAGGATGGACGTACAAATGGTACAGCCTTACCTGATGTGTCTGATTGTGTGTCAGAGATACTGGACTCTGCAAGTACTGATGCTAGGGACCTGCAGGAAAGAAGTGATGCCAAAGTGACAAGTGATGTTGATTTGCCTGAAGTAGGAGGTCAAGGCTCTAACTCAACTCAAGGAGAACAAGTCATGGATGAGGTCGCAAAGGAGCCTGTGGTGTGCACACAGCCAAGGCATGTAGAGGCTGCAGTAACTCGAACGAGGCTTGGCAGAGTCATTAACCCTCCCAAAAGACTGATTTATGAAATGAACAAACAACACATAGGCAGTTCAGACTCTACAGTGAGTTATTTTGTTTATTTAGTTAAAAGCATTTTCACATAAAGAAAAGGTTACATTTGATTTCATGCTTCAAGTTGAGAACACAAAGGAAATAGACTGATACAGAGATTATGAATCAAATAATGAGTTGGTACATAATGGAATTTTTGAGGTGTAACGGGCATCTCTTTAGTCTACTATGAGATTGGGGTTAGGCGCCTCCCTTAGTCTTTATGTACTCCTTATGGGAGAATCTATGATTGACAGCTAAATTGTACTTCATGAGCATTTTTTTTTCTCTCTTCTCTTCTTTGTGGATTGAGAACATGAAGTTGGAGTTCTATATATATATTTTTTTTTCTCTCCCTTTCTTCACTGTTGATTTTTCTTATGTTGTGTCCCCATTAAGCAGGATTTAGGGGGGTGCATGTAACGAGATAAATGTTATATAAATATCAGTTCTTAGGTTCTTTAAGTAAATCCTGCGTTAATGAGATCGCAGTTCCTATTGGTTGCGCCGGTGGCGCTATGGCCCAGTGAGTTCTAACAGTCTGCAGCAGAGCTATGGAGAACTGCTGTGGGTGGAACTATAACTTGACTGAACTTTCCATTTGTCTCCTACTGCTCTGTGTGCAGGCATCAAATAAATTATATCATCATCCATGTCCAGTGTGTGAGTGCTGATGAAGGGTGAGACAAACCGGGTCAGATAAAGATAGGAAAGGTCACACATATTTTACTACAAAACACGCTGATCAGAAGATGAGACACACTTCTTTCTGCTCTGATCCACATCTGTCCCATCAGGGATCTCATGTGACGCGCTGGCCTGGATTCTACATCCTGCAGTGGCGTCTTTACAGCAGCCCATCATGCACTTCATCCAGTCGGCCGCGTGTAGATGATGTTCTGGCCTCTCTGCAGGTCTCCTCATACAAATGCAGAGTCATGTATTTCACAGAGGTGCTGCACTCCACTGACTTCAGGTCTGTATGATTACATGCAAAGTGCTTAGCATTAAAAAATACAAATGAAACATGGTAAACTTAAAAAGCACACCATCTGAATGTTGTTACTAAATTAAAAAATACCATCTGGACATCCAAATGCTTTCTGTGAAGGTGTGTGTGGTTGTGTTTGTATCAGGGGCTCCATGAGCAGCCTGGAGTCGAGTCACAGCGGTTTCTCTCTGCTCACCACCTCCTCCAACCAATCACAGACAGAGTCAACCATCTCAAGATAGCACCTTCATCCAGACGAAAAACAAGACTCTTCTGTGACTTTAGCTCTGCAGGAAATGATGAATGATCATGTGACACAGTGAAACAGAGGCTCACATCAAACCTCCTGTATGAGTGCTGAACTTTTTCATCATAAACTGCAGGCTTTCTGTAAATTATATGCAAGTTTTCTGTATATTGATACAAATACATTTGTAAATGTTGTTAAAAATAACAAATAAACAAAAAACTTTAATTTCAAGAACCAAGTGTGACCCAAAAATGAAGTTTCTCAGTTTAATGGTAAAAATAACAAAAAAACATTGTATAAATATTGCATAGTATCATAACATCTAAAAATTCTAAACAATAATCAGAAAATATTGAACAAAAGTATATTATGATTTTCCTGAAGAAAAGCAAAAACGTTCATTTCAAGAACCAAGTGTGAATAAAAACTGCATAAATATTGCATAGTATCATAAAATCTCCTCAAAATTCAAAATAATAATCAGAAAATATTATTGAGTATATTATGATTTTCCTGAAAAAAAGCAAACTCTTTCATTTCAAGAACCAAGTGTGACCCAAAAATGAAGTTTCTCAGTTTAATTAATTGTAATGGAAAAAATAACTCAAATGGACTCAAATATGAAGAGGCTCAGAGGGTTAATAATGTTTGTGCTTCAGGGGTCAAAATAAATTCAAAGACAGTCTAAAGTTCAATTACATAAACACTCTTTTAATATTATGTACAGCGTAAATATGACATTATTTCACACAAACAACAGTATTTGAGGAACATCTTCCTCATGATCTGAAACAGGAAACTGATGAGATTAAACTTCCTGAGGATTGCTGAGATTCATTTATTTAGGAGGAGGAGTAGGAGAAGGAGAAGAAAAAGAAGGAGAATGAGGAGAAGAAGAAGAAGTGTGTGTTTAATGTTAAATGTGACACAGAGTCACTGAAGAGTTGTAATCAAGTCTAAACCCAGCGTGTAGAGGTTGAGTGAATGTGTGTGTGAATGTGTGTAAGTGTGTGAGTGTGTGTGTGTCAGAGACGCTGTAGAAGGACAGAGAGCCGCTCGACTCGTTCAGAAACACTGCTACTCTCTTACAGGAGACACCAGCAGCAGCTGAGATAACAGTGGAGTTATTATTGTGACGAGCAGTGAATCTGTGATCAGAGCAGCTCAGACTCCAGGAGTGAACATTAGATCCAAACACACAGTCAAGACTCACTCCTTTCCTCTTGATTCCTTTATAAGACACTGATATATAAACATCTCCGCTCCACTCAGTCTCCCAGTAACAGCGTCCAGTCAGTCTCTCTGAACACAGAACCTGAGGATGATGATCAAATCTGTCGGGATGATCAGGATATGACTGTCGCTGATCCACACACATCACCTTCCTGTTCTCCTCAGACAGAACGAGGTGTTTGTGTGCTGAGTTTGGATCCAGAGTGAGATCACAGCCGTCTGAACACAACACACACATACATTACACACTAAACTACTAACAACTAAACTCTGTGTGTGTGTGTGTGTGTGTGTGTGTGTGTGAGACTTACATTTGCGTAGTTTTGTTGTGATCATAAACTCTCCTCCATGATCCACACTAGAAAACACACACACACACACACACACACAGAACAGCTGCATTAATGTTTGTGCAAATATGGTACACAAGGATTAACATTAAATAGGTTTAAGAAAAAAAACATTGTGTGACGAGAAGAAACACCCCAAGGACTCTTCAAGCTCCAGCTGTCAACATTCAAACTTAAACTCCCAGAATCCCTTGAGACTCGATCAACCTTCCCTTCTGTGTAATATTTCTAACCCATTCAAACTCATTTAATCTTCCACTTAAAGTCAAAACACACATTTAATCTTCCACTTAAAGTCAAAACACAGTCAAAACACACATGTGAGAATGCTGTTCATAGATTTCAGTTCTGCATTTAATACAGTAATCCCCTCCAAGCTGATCTCCAAACTCAGCCAGCTTGGAATCAGCACACCCATCTGCAATTGGATTCTAGATTTTCTGACTAACAGACCTCAGTCTGTTAAGTTAGATAACCTCTCCTCCTCCATCATCACCCTGAACACCGGCGTGCCACAGGGCTGCGTACTGAGCCCTCTCCTGTACTCCCTCTTCACCCATGACTGTGTTCCTGTTTATGGCTCCAACACCATAATTAAATTTGCAGATGACACCACGGTGGTAGGTCTGATCAAGGATGACGATGAATCAGCCTACAGGGATGAGGTGCAGCACCTGGCTGTGTGGTGTGCCACCAACAATCTACAGCTAAACACCCAGAAGACAAAGGAGATCATTGTGGACTTCAGGTGGACTAGGAGTCATGCACACACACCCATCTACATCAACGGAGCTGAAGTGGAGCGTGTGTCGAGTTTCAAGTTCCTTGGCATCCACATCTCTGATGACCTCACCTGGTCCCATAACACCTCCACTCTGGTCAAAAAGGCACAGCAGCGCCTTTACTTCTTAAGGAGCCTTAAGAAAGTTCACCTGAATCCCAGGATCCTTGTGGAATTCTACCGCTGTACCATTGAGAGCATACTCACGAACGGCATCTCAGTATGGTACAGCAATTGCTCCGCATCTGACCGCAAAGCACTCCAGCGGGTGGTGAAAACTGCTCAACGGATCACCGGCACCCAGTTAACTTCCATTGAGAACATTTATCATAAGCGCTGTCTGGGCAGGACAAGAAACATCATCAAGGATGCCTCTCACCCTAACCATGGACTTTTCACCCTCCTTCCATCCGGCAGGCGTTACAGGTGCCTACGCTCTCGCACTAGTAGGCTCAGGAAGAGCTTCTTCCCCGAGGCTGTGACACTTCTGAACGCCACACCACTAATCTAACCTGCACCTGCTTATTACTGCACTGGTCACAGTACTTTACACACATGCATTTGCACTACTCATATTTTTGCACAGACTGCACAAGTTATTACACTATAAACTGTATAAAGTTGTTACTATACAAAGCACAGTAAACTATTTCTATAAAATATTGCACTACTGCTATTTTGCATAGAATACATTGTTCTATCAATATTTTGCACACTCATCCAGCTGTATTTATTTATTACCACTGTTCTCACGTTTCTGCTGTTCATAATGTATATAATCCTACATTGCTCTGTTCATAATGTACATACAATCCCTACATTGCATTCCTATTTATATTCTGTATATACTCTGCTCAATACTGTATATAGCAATTCCACTGTACATTCTGTAAATCTTATCTTCATTTACTCTGCACTTATATGTATATAAAACACTATATTCTTGCACTTCTGGTTAGATGCTAACTGCATTTCATTAGCTCTGTACTTGTACTCTGCATAAATGACAATAAAGTTGAATCTAATCTAATCTAATCTCCCGTTATCTGGGAAAGCTGACCCCTTTCCAAGAGAGCTGTCTCATTCGCCTACGACAGTGGCTGCAGGAAACACACAAAGGCAAGATAAGTGCAATATCTAAAATGAAATGGAAAGAAATTAATATTTTTTTATTCAGCAAGGATGCATTAAATTTATCTAAAGTTACATATATTTCTATATATTTCTATTTTATACTGTTTTAAAACTTAAGGAGCGCAACTATTTTCAACATTTATAATAATAAGTGTTTCAAAAACACAAATTATCAAACTGATAGAGGGTTTTAATGGATATATTACTTAATTATATTTAGATCCCTAAAGACCAGCATGTGCTGTGTTTCCTGCGTTCACGGGACTTTAATCTGGAAAAGGCCAAAGAGGCTTTGTGCCAGACGCTCACATGGAGGAAGCAGCATCAGATAGACTTCCTGTTGGACACATGGCAGTGTCCACAGCTACTGCAGGACTACTACACAGGAGGCTGGCACCACCATGATAAAGGTCTGTTTGACTTTAAACATGGCCGTGTGTGACATAGAACACAATACACATAGTTTCAAAGCAGCTTTACAGAAAGTCATACTGTTATGTTTGTAACGCCTTAGTTCTTTATCAGAGTGCAAGCTTTAGTTCAGGGCGATACGACAATATATAACAACATACAAGTAATCCTCCGAATCTAGATCCAGCTAGTGTTGTCCAACATATCAGTGCCACAGATTCTGAGATTTAGAGCTGCTTTACAGCAGAATTGATGGTACCACTTTAGTATAGGGACTGATTCTCACTATTAACTAGTTATTTATTAGCATGCCTATTATTAACATATTGGCTGTTCATTAATACTTATAAAGCACATATTCTGCATGACCATATTCCAAATCCCTAATCCTACCCAATACCTAAACTTAACAACTACCTTACTAACTATTAATAAGAAGCAAATTATGAGTTTATTGAGGCAAAAGTTGTAGTTAATGGTTTGTTAATAGAGAGAATTGGACCTTAATATCAAGTGTAACTGAATTGTTCTCTGTTTGTGACGTTGAATTGTTATTTTCTTGTTTATCACTGTAACGCTACTTTGAAACAATCTTTATTGTATGAAGCACTTTAGAAATAAAGGCGGTGATATTGTATATTATAATAATATAATATAGACCGTGACCTTTTCAACGCAATTGTGTATTACATGACGTCACGAACGTGCATCACAGAACAGAGCAAGGCGAGCATTTGTGCTTATAAAACTTAAACTTTTTTATTTATTTTTTAAATGACCAATCGTTTCGCTAGATAACACCCTTATTCATCGTCTGGTATCGTTTAAAGCCCTTTGAAGCTGCACTGAAACTGTCATTTGGACCTTGAACCGTTTGGATCCCAATGAAGTCCATTATATGGAGAAATGTTTTCATCAAAAACCTTAATTTCTTTTCGACTTAAGAAAGAAAGACATGGACATCTTGGATGACATGGGGGTGAGTAAATTATCAGCAAAAGTTTTTTTAAAAGTGAGTTCCTTTAAAGAGGTATTATGTATTGGAAATTACATCTATATTGGCATTTATTTATTTTCTCTTTTTTCATCCTGATGGTATCCTTTAATATTGGATCCTTAAATATAAATGGATGTAGGGATGTACGAAAGAGAGTGACTTTATTTAAGTATTTACAATTTAAAAAAGCAGATGTAATTTTTTTGCAAGAGACTCATACTGATGCCTGTAATGAGACAGATTGGATAAATGAATGGGAGAGTAGTATTAGTCTTAAGCCCGGCTCACACTGTGCGATTTTGGCCACGATTTGTTCGTCTGAGACAAATTTTGAAAATCCTAAAATCCTAAAAGATTCCTATAATCCTAGGCTAAAATCGGTTGTCTAGATCGCTGGTTTGACATGTTCACCGACAGCCGATTAATGGCCGTTGCGATCATTTTTTTCCTCCGATTAAGTTCTGGCAGTGTCAGAAGATTTCAGACACTTTCCTCAAGTTTCCTGCAGTGTGACATCTCCTACGACGACCGCCAAACCAAGAACCAATAGGAGCACTGAACTTGATGACGCAATTAGCGCGACAACTTCAAACCATCCATTATTTGTAAAAACAATATATGTACAAGGCAAAGTTTACTTAAAGTTTATTTATTAAGGGGCAGGATGTTTAAACTCGAATAACAAAATTACCTCAAGTTCGCTCTGTAGAACTGGAAGTCCATAAAGTCCTCTTTTGCCAAGCCATGACTTGCTCCACACACGTCATCTTTTTTTTTTTTTTTTTAACATCAAGGCATGTAATTAATAAAACTAACGCTACACGTTGCTGTTGTTTGCTAGCTACCATTATAGCGAGAGAACGCGGGTCACGTATTGATGACGTAAAACTCCGGACAAGTCTTCTTGAGTACGTCCGTTTTTATCGCGTCTTGACTGTCGTACAGTCTTACATTAAAACAACTGAGATCCTACAGTCTGACATGGGGATCATGTTCGTACAGTGTGACAAGCAACAATCGCAACAGACTTTTAAAAATCGCACAGTGTGAGCCCGGCTTTAGTCATGGTACAAATGTGAGTGCTGGTGTTGCGTTTTTATTTTCAAAGCGTGTTAAAGATAATCCAGTTTTCTTAGAAATAATACCTGGACGCCTTCTTCGAGCTGATATAACAATAGGCAATAATAGTTTTTCTTTTTATAATATCTATGCTCCTAATATATGAAGCGAGCGCTGTGATTTTTTTCTGAAACTTTCTGAAGAATTGTTGAAGTGTTCCGATGATAAGATCGTTGTTATAGGTGGTGATTTTAATTGTACTGTAGATCATAAATTGGACAGGAACCATGAAGAACCTCATTTTGGTTCAACAGATATTTTTAAATCTTTAATTAATAGAAATAGTCTTGTAGATTTGTGGAGGGATGCTTATCCTCAAGTTAAACAGTATACTTGGCTGAAAATTAATTCAAATAGGGTTTCTGCTGCGAGATTGGATCGTTTCTATACTGAGGAATGCAATAAAGGAAGATTTTTTAATAATTGTATCTCTCCTACATCTATATCAGATCATCATTATATTTCTATGTCTATGTCTGTCTTGTCACCTAAATCCTATAAGTCACAGTGGCACTTTAATAATATATTACTTCAAGATCACATCTTTGTGCACTCCTTTGGTCTTTTTTGGAAGTTTTGGAGAGAAGAGAGAGGTAGTTATTCATCTCTAAGTCAATGGTGGGATCTGGGAAAGGTGCAGATAAAGGTCTTTTGTCAACAATACACAGCAAATCATACTGAGAACTTGAAAGTGAAGATGAAGATGATAGAGCAAGAAATTCTTCAACAAAGCCTCCGTAATCAGGGAGGAGGTGATATCATTAAAGAGAATAAAGGTCTTTTGAAGGATTTATTGCAGGAGCAGGAGAAGGAGACACTTGTCAGAACAAGATATGTGAAGTGCAATGAAATGGATGCTCCAACGGCTTTTTTTTTCGGTCTGGAGAAAAAATTAAAAGAGCAGAAATATTTTCACAAACTGAAACTTCCAAATGGCAAAGAAATAACCAATCAACGAGAGATTATAGTTTCTGCTATTTGTTTTTATGAAAAACTTTATCAGTCCGAATTTTGTGATGAAGCAGCAGTTGAAGAACTTCTTTTAGATCTTCCGCAGTTGTCTAAAGAAGAAAAGATGGAATTGGAGGATTTCTTGACTTTTTCTGAGCTTTCAAGTGCTGTGCAAGGGCTGAACAGTGGCAAATCTTCGGGTGTGGATGGTCTCTCTGCTGAGTTTTTAAAAAGCTTTTGGAATGTGATTGGACATGATTTGTATTATGTTTTTATGGAGTCATTTAACCAAGGTGTTTTACCCCTAAGCTGTCGAAGAGCAGTGTTGACATTAATCCTTAAGAAAGAAGATCTTGGACTTTTAAAGAATTGGCGCCCTGTGTCGTTGCTGTGTACTGATTTTAAAATACTGTCAAAAGCTATAACTAATAAGTTGAAGAAATGTATGGCAACTATAATTCATGAGGATCAGTCATACTGTATCCCTAAACAGACAATTTTCGACAACTTATTCTTGCTAAGAGACATTATTGCAGTTGCCAAAAAACATCAAATTGATATTGGACTCTTATCTTTAGATCAAGAAAAAGCTTTTGACAGAGTGGATCATTTCTATTTACTAAAGACTCTGAAGGCCTTTGGCTTTGGACCACAATTTGTCTCTTGTATTAAACTGCTTTATAATGAAACATCTAGTATGCTTAAGATGAATGGTTGTTTAACTAGACCTTTTGCAGTAACAAGAGGTATACGACAAGGATGCCCTCTTTCAGGACTTTTATATTCAATTTCTATTGAGCCTTTGTTGTCACATTTGAGGAAACGACTGTATGGATTTTGTATTCCTGGTTTTCCAGAGATCCCACCTGTAAAACTCACAGCTTATGCTGATGACATAACTGTTTTTATAAGAAACATTGATGATATGGTTGCTTTGACTTCTAGTTTGAACATTTTTCAAAAAGCTACATCTGCTAGAATTAATTGGGATAAGTGTACATCCCTTCTCTTGTACGAATATACAATATATATATATATATACAAATATTATATCTTTAAGAATATAGATCCTCCCCAAATTCCACAACAGTGTGAATGGATAAAAATATGGTTTTAAAGTTCTTGGGGTGTATCTAGGATCTGATACTTATATGAAAAATAATTGGGAAGGGTTAGTTGATAAAATTGTGGGGAAACTACAGAAGTGGAGATTCTCCCAAAGTTATCTTTTAGAGGGAGATGTTTAATCGTTAATAATTTGGCAGCCTCAATGTTGTGGCACAGATTTACAGTGTTGAATCCCCCTGAAGAGTTATTGATTGGTATTCAAAAAGCCTTTGTTAACTTCTTTTGGGATGGTTATCATTGGCTTCCTCCTGGAGTTTTGTATCTCCCAGTTTGTGATAAAGTCACATTAGCTGCCACCGCTGGGGAAGCAGCACTGGCGCACGCACACACACACACACACACACCACTACTTACCTCATTCATCCTCCCAGCCGTTGCCGCTATCAGAGTAGCGGGTGCACACGCAATCCTGATAGCACCTGGACATTCTCCCATTGCAGCCCTCTCCTCTGTACATATCAATTTCCCAGTCATTTCATACACTTACACTGCACTTGTCGTGTCGTTTCGTCCCTGTGATGTTTGTCTGTGTGGGCGTAGTCAGTCTTCCGGCGTGAAACACCGCGCCGACCAAACCGAACAAACAAGCGGCAGCCGATTATGACATCTCGGGATCGGTCGCGCCGCGCAGCGCAACCGGAAGCTGGCGAAACCATTGTCTTGTATGAATAGGTGTATTTAAGTGTGGAAATTATGTGTTAAATGTATTCTGTGTTAGTGTTTATTAGATATAAATAGATTGGAAGTGATTTAGTATTAAGTATAACAGATAACGAATAGATGTGGTATTTGTGTGTGTTAAATGTTATTCTTACCGGTGAATGGTATGGCCCAAAAAAGGGGCGGGGTTTGGCCTATATAAGCCGAGGCCAAACATAGAGACAGGACTTGTTTACCAAGTCGATGCAAGAGTGCTACTGCGGTGCCTCAAGCAAAACCCTTCGTATATTGTGGATACCTGTTTATTGAATATATCATTGTTGGATTATTTTCTGGTTTATTTTTCCCTTTTGTTGTTTATTTGATACTTTGGATTTTTGTCATTTTTGGGTACACTTGTATATATTCTTCACTGTGGACAATCTTTCTGGCACTGTAAATAAATTCCACCTTGCACAAGAGTGCTTTTGCGAGTGAGCCATCATTTTTACATCCCTTCACGGACTCACATTTTTCCCCGAAGGCGAGCTGGTGGGCTCGTCTTCATCACACAGTTGTAGAAGGTGGTCAAGGACTTATAAATCTGGAGGCAAGAGTTAAGACAATGAGGTTTCAAACATTACAAAGGCTACTATATTGTTCAGATAAAATACCCTGGATTGCATTAGGTTTGTCTGTTTTACAAAGTATTGGGGGAGTCGGATTAGCTAAGCAGTTGTTCTTAATTGAAAAATCTTTTGTTTCAAAAGTAAGTGTTTCTTCTAACTTTTATGTAACTGTATTAAAGGCCTGGCAAATGTTTAAAAAATTGAGAGATGATGATGAACATTATGGTGTTTTAGAACCATTGTTTTTTAATTCTCTCTTTAAAATGAATTCTTCCATTCTGAGTTCAGTAATCGACAGGTTTTTAAACACAGGAATAGCTACTGTAAAAGATTTAATTGATTTTTCAAAGGGTCAATGGTATGCGGCTAAATCTATAGCTAATAGAGTTGGGCTTAGATCGGAAAGATATGTTGAAGGGATAATTGGAGATCTTAAAAAAATCTTTTCCTCAGTCTTTCTTGACCTATGTAAACAATTTTATTGAGAATGGTGAAAGGCCTTTGATTTTTCCATGTTTTCGAGTTAACATAATTTTTGATTTGGATGAAGATCTGAATGATACTTTATTGAAAGGATTTGAAGGTGTATTGTTTCACAATGTTGATAAAAAGATACTGTATTGTTTGTGTGTGAAATACCTGTTTTATACTCAATTGAAAAGACGCGTTGATACTAAATGGAGAGAATATCTATCAATTTCTTCAGAAATAATTCCATCATGGAGGTGTTTGTATAAGCCCCCTATTCCTAAGAGGTCTGGGGACCTCCAATGGAGAGTACTCCATTGTGCTGTGGCAACAAATAGTTTTGTATCACAATTTAATGAGATGGTTTTATCTGCATGCCCTTTTTGCAATATTCTTGATACTGTTTTTCATTTCTTTTGTGATTGTTCAAGATTAATTCCTTTTGTTTGAATTGTTGGATACAATATTTACTAAGCTTGGTTTTATGTTTACAAAAATATGTTTATTTTGGGTGTGAAGTATAAGAAAGAATGGAAAGTACAATGTACACTTGGTAATTTTCTAGTGGGACAGGCAAAGTTGGCCATTTTAAAATCCCATAAATGTAAGAATGAAGGAGAAGATGCTGATTTGCTTGGAATGTTTAAATCTCTTGTAGAGGGTCGGGTCGTTATGGAATATGCATACTGTAAATTAACAAATAATATGCACTTTTTTATGTGAGGTGGAGTGTGAGAAATGCTCTTGTGATAAGATATGAGTCTGGAGAGTTATTGTTTAATTGGTGAATTGTAAAGAATGTTTTTAAATCAGTTGGTTGATTAAAAGAGTTTTAAAAGTCTCTCTCTCTCTCTCTCTCCCTCTCCGTAAAACACATTTTTTCTTAAATTATTTTCATATGTTTTTCCTATTTTAATGTTTGTTTTGAAAGTGTGGTAAATTCTGGTAAAATGTACCAACAATGACATTTGTTATATACAAAATATACACTTTTTGATATACCATAAAAATAACAGGTAGCCCATCTGAATTATAACATTTAGTCATCCATCTAGTAGCCTACCAAAATTTTATTAACAGTAGAAGTGAAATCTTATTGTAGTATTCAAATCTGGGTACTGTCTTATGTTTTAAAATCACTTACAGAGGAAGTTTGGTCCCATCAGGCTAATGACAATCACGACTGTAAGCTTTTCTTTTTCTTTTGTTTTCACACGCGATCTTTACAACACACATTACATTACATTTCATGGCACACTCGTTTTATGCGTTTTTGGCGCCACCTATTGTCGTGGGTGTATTATTGACATGTCTAAGTCTAGACCCCGAATAAGACGACCACGTTTTTTCAGACGTATTAACAAGAAAGAAAAAAAAAAGACATCGTCTTATATTCGGGTCAATAGCGTATTAATAAATTGGAAAATTCAAAAATATTGTTGGAAAATATTTTTTCATGTTCTTGCTATTTCATTTGTGTTTGTACACATAAGGTGTTTGTGTTTTGTTGCTTATTTTTCTTCTGCAATTCTGTAATGAGATGAAATTGGATGTCCTTTGATCATCCTCTGTGAAACCAGGAATATGTTGGACATTCCTACAGCTTAGATTGAGTCACGTAATGACTCATGTGCTTATTTATATTTTTTTCCCTGAACCCTGTTCATCCTATCATAAAAAGACTGAAAGCTGTGTCTGATGCATGTACTCTGTGCACTGGGTGTTGGACTTTTGTGGCTGTGAAAGGATTGTATTGAGGATATATGATGCTGGGTGATATATTATTGAAAAGATTATCATTGGAAAACAGATGGTGCCATTGTTAGTATTATTAAAAAAAATCATGTTGACTGAACATGTATTAAAACTCTGTTGAACTCAGAAACAACTTATTTTCCACACATTTTTTTTTAAAACTTTCATTTCATTTTTACCAATTTAAGCATATTCTTGTAATTAAATATATGATTGGTAATGACAGAATGATCAGTTTTGTGTGAACTAGCCTTTGTGTTGTTATTTTCTTTTTCCACCAGATGGAGCCACATCACTTAGGAGTCAATCATTTCAGTCAGCCATATAACCCAAAATCATACAAACTCAAGATGCCTGTGTTTTGCGTTGTTTATGAATGCTCAAATCGGTGAAATGGAGAAAACGTACTCGGTTACTCACGTAACCTCGGTTCCCTTAGATACGGAACGAGTACTGCGTCGCTAGACGCTATGGGAAAACTCCTTTTTCTCCGAGGACTGAAGACTTTTTCAATCACGCAGTGTGACTGCACGGCCATTGGTTCGTGCAGTACTAAAAAACGAACCAATGGCTCGTCAGCGGCGCTGCACGAGCCTATTGCAGCAAAGCCCGCCAGAGCCCGCCAAAAGGGGCGGGGTCATCTGGCTATATAAGCGGGTGCTTCGCCATAGGAAAACAGGCCAATTAGACTGAAGCGACGACCTGAGTCGTGCAGCTGCATGGCATGGCATAGTACGCAGTACTCGTTCCGTATCTAAGCGAACCGAGGTTACGTTAGTAACCGAGTACGTTCCCTGTCGATACTCGTACTGCGTCGCTAGACACTATGGGGAACAAATACAATCCCGCCATGCCATGAAGAGAAACGACAAACATAAACTGGCCTTGAGCAATAAGGCTCAGAGGGACCAATTATAAGCAGGAAGAATCCTGCAGGAGGCCAGCCTAAAAATCGTTTCAACGGTCATAAGTACAGCCTCAGCACCAGAAATGGGGCCAAGAGCATTCCTAGACAATCAGGCAATGCCTGAGGGGACCGCTTAAGACAGGCGTGTGCCTTCTAAGCAGAGAGAACCCGAGCCTGTAAGGCTGGGACATCCAAGCTATAGAATCTGGCAAATGTGGACGGCGAGGCCCAGCCGGCCGCCGCACAAATATCTGCCATGGACACACCACTAGACCACGCCCAAGAAGAGAATGTCCTGAATGTCTGGCTGAATAGCCAGATGACCCCGCCCCTTTTGGTGGGCTCTGGCGGGCTTTGCTGCCATAGGCTCGTGCAGCGCCGCTGACAAGCCATTGGTTCATTTTTTAGTACTGCACGAACCAATGGCGTGATTGAAAAGGTCTTCAGTCCTCGGAGAAAAATGAGTTTTCCCATAGCGTCTAGCGACGCAGTACGAGTGAAATATCGACAGGGAACACAAGGAGCTTTTATCGTGTATGAAAATGTGTTGTTCATAAGGAGGGAAAGTCAAGAAATTGACTGAAAAACGCTGGAAAAAGTGGCTTGTAAACCTGCGTCTGCGGTGTGGGATGCAACCTGACCTCTGGAACGAATGCCTTGTCGAAAATAAAAATGTTTCGGTTTCCAAAAGACCAGGGGAGACTGCAAGCATGGATCACCGCTGTGCGGAGAGGCTTGGCTGCCACACAAGAATTCAAGGATCTGTAGCACTCACTTCTTTACAGGTAACAAACTCATGATAAGCCATAGACAGCTAGCTGACCAGCAGTAATAAGCAGACAATAGTTACGAATTAGCTACATTTATTGCTACACGTAAATAACAGTGTACATTGATTTTAAACAGTAACGTTTGCTCTGTGTTGATTAGCTTTAGCTATGATTTGAACTAGCGTTATGAATAAGAACCACAGTGGTTTCCAGTCAATGCTATGCAAATACCATACAGTATTTAACATTCGGCTTTGGTTTGCTCCCTGGGGGCATAATACAATAATGCATAGCTTTTCTAAGGAAGCTTTAAATGAATTACTAAATAAGGGCTTTTACAACATTTTCACTGACTACATTATCAATTATATATTTTATCTGTAAAGCTGCTTTGAAACAATTTGCAGTGTGAAAGGTGTTACAAATAAATTTGACTGATCTAAGTTCATTGTACTAGTAGGTTACTAATATTTTGTTTTATTAATAATTTTTTACAATATCATAGAAATGCATTTTTTACTCAAAAATGTTCATGTAACCAGAAAAGTTATGGATTATGCAAAGTTTGTATGATGCCCAGCAAGGTGCAGTACTGTGAACACTTAACTGTTCCTGTTACTTGTTTTACTTTAGGTGCACCATGCCATCCTGAATATGTTCCATCAGTGTTTGCACACAAAAACACCACTACTGGTGGTTCACAGAAGTTGGAGCGATACCAGAGGCATCAGAGGCGATCATCTGTGGTTGAGCCCATGGATTCACCTTCCTTAGAGGTTACCCAGGCTGACTCTGAAGAAGGATGCACTGCTGTGGGTACAGATCTGTCAATGGCAGACATTGACCAACAACAAAATGAAAACATTGAGTTAAAAAGAAAAATGGTTTCACTCGAGAAGAAACTGGAGTCTCAAGAAAAACGACTACAAGATTATATGTTTGGCAGTCTATCCGATTTTATTTTAAATGAGGACGAGCACACTCATTTTTACACTGGTCTACCATCTGCTTCTGTGTTTTTCACCCTCCTCACTTACCTGTCATCAATATGGAATGCATCATCAACCATACTTACCCTTCCAGAGCAGTTTCTTGTAGTCCTGATGAAGCTTTGTCTAGGCTTAATTCATCAAGACCTAGCTTTTCGCTTCAGAGTGAGTTGTGGAACTTTCTCAAACATCTTTCATGAATGGCTCGATGTGATGGCTAAATAATGACTGACCTCCTGTAAATTAGACATGTCTGTAGAAAAAAATTCTTGTCTCAACATTTTGTTGAAGGGGTCTGGTAGAGTAACGTTAACCTTGTCGCATTTAAGTTTGGCAAAGTAACGTTTTTTTTCTTCTAATGGCAACTCAAAAACATATTGGCTAGACATAGTTTTAACTTTTTAGCTAATTTACTTATCTCTCTCTCTCTCATTAATCTATGATTTACTTGTTATTTATACTACTTATTATTATAAATAATATACTCTAAAGGGACTTCGCTGTTGTTATTGATTGTTTGCGGAAGTTTACCGGAAGTTCAGTTTGGGCCACAAAAGCGTGCATGCGCAGTAACTTTTGTTTATGTCGTTGCCGTTGAAACCGTCTATAAAGATAAAAAAAAAATCATGTCATTCTCGATTGAAACTGATTTTTGTTTGTATAAATACCTAAAGGGTAAAAAAGAAATACGTAAACTCAAAAATACATTAATAAACGTACAGTCCAGTAATTATTGTGGAAGGGAGAGTTCCGCTGACCGCTGATACAGGTTTGTTGTGTGATACCTATAACAAATATACATCATGTAAGATAAAGCATTACATTTTACAAATAGCATTTTTTAATATGAGAGATGTTTTTATACATTTCTTGTTTCTAGTAACTGAAGTCAGTGAGTCATAAAATGTATTGTTCTTTACAAAAAAACTTAAAAGAGGGACTAATAGACGTAATTTTTGCTTTATGTATATGAAACTTCCCACGAAGAATTATCACCTTTAAAGTGTTGTCAGCTACCTCTGATCCAGTAAAAGTAACACTTTTTGTTTGAGCATCAGTAACTCTGTGGTTGTTTGTGCTAGATCTCTCAAACTTTGATATATCGTAGCCCATTTGTCTACTACAAATAAAACTCACTTGGATGTGTACTGCATAATCACAGATTGTGTGCGTTAATGTCAAATACAAAGAGTTCCGTTGTTACAAACTACCCCACTACTGGGGTGAGTTGTAACACAGGCTGGGGATAGATGTAACAGTGTGAAGTAATTTGCTGAAATAAGACCCACACTTCCAGTTTATGTAAAAATCTGATTGAAGAACAAAGAATAATCAGTTCTGAATAAAGTGAATCATTTAAAGTGACAAAAACATTATACTGTATTGAGTGTATTCCTTTTAGGACTTTAAATTTAGCACAAAAACAAACTGTGTGTGTGTGTGTGTGTGTGTGTGTGTGTGTGTGTGTGTTGTGTGTGTGTGTACTGCAGTCACTAGCTGTGTTGCCATCTACCTACTTTATGTGAATTTTGGAATGTCATATGAAAAAAATGCTGGATGGAAATGTCAAGATGTGCATAAATTCTGAACGTGCACAAAAAACAAACAAACAAATGTATATGCTCATTTGAGGCGGATAGTGTTTTTATCCAATAAGAAGATAAGCACATCAACTATGATGGAAACACATTTTATATAAATCCCTTGATGTGAAACAAAAACCTCACATGACATTGCCTCAACAGAGGACGTGACTGGATAACTGGACTCATTGGAATCATAAGGAGTTGGTTGTAACATTTTTAATGAACTGTTACAACTATCCCCACCCCAAGCAGTCATAACATAGCTAACTGTTTTATCATTTGGGTTTTAAGTTAGCATGAATGCAAAGTATCAAATTAAACTAAACAGCTACTTTAAGTTTTGTAAGTCAAATAATTGTATCTACAACATAATGATTACTAGGCAAAAAATTATCTTAATGAAAAAAAAAGGAAAAAAAAAATACTTTCTTTCCTTTTGTAATCGAGACCCTGGCATCTTTGATGAATTTGATGACAAAAATGGTTTTCTGTAGTGTGTTTTGGGACACGTTCCATTAGGATTTATTGGTTTTAACAAGCCACCAATAGGAGACCAATTACCAGTAGAGACCAACAGGAACCATTACAGTTTCCATTAAAACCAATCGAATTACCATTATAATCAGTAAAACCATTACAAATTCTATGATGATTTCTATTGTTTTTTTCAACATTACCCAAATATCCTCAAACTTTTGTGAGCTTTTATTAACACATATCATGAGATTTTGTCATCTCAGGCAATAATATCCTCAAAACATTTTATGAATGTTGTTTTGACTCCTTTGTAATTGTGCCAATGATTTATAAAAGATCATTCTACATTCTGTTCAACATCCCTAAAACATCCTCAAAATGTTTCAGGCAAAATGTTCTACTTTTGTTAAAACATCACTTAACAGGTATGTTTTATTAAAAACATTTTGTCATCTTAGTCCTCACAATGTCCTTAAAACATGCTCAAAATGTTGCATGTGTAATGTTCTAGCTTTGTTAACATGTCACATTACAAGAAAGTTTTTTTCAAGAATATTTTGTCATCTCAGGCCTCATGATATCCTCATAACATTTTCTTAATGTGGCTGAGAGAATATTCTTCCTCTATTATTATGGAACATTGTGCCAATATTTTATTGCGAACATTGTATAATCTGTTTTCGCAACAACATCCTCAAAATGTTGCCAGTAAAATGTTCTAAACTGAACCAAATTGGGTTCTTCGACTTTTAACAATAGCAGAACCCTTTTTGGTTCTAAATAGAACTCTTTTTTAATAAGGTTCCGTAAAGAACTGTGCTTTGACAAGTTTTATAAGACCTGGATTTACAATTTATTTCCAATTAATATCAGTAAATATATTTAAATTATTAATATTTGTATTTACATTATTTTATATATTATTTATTAATATTAATGTTCACCCCTATATCTACCTGATTTTATAATATCTTGTGGCTTCTATTTAGGTTTTACATAAATAAACAAACAGCATATGTCAATTATTTATTTAATGGAAAAGTGAGGGGAAAATGACAGTGCTCAAACAACTGTTATTAGCTGAAAATATTAATAAATATCAGTTGACACTAAACATAATATGGAATTAATGAAGACCAAGTTCAAGTGAAATATCTTCACAATGCCTTTATGTCCATCTTTATGTTTCTCTTTGCTGATGATGATGATGATGGTAGGTAGGATATGACGGCTTCTGAAATGCACAGCTGAGTTTAGAGTTATAATGTGTCCAGTTATTTATGTAAAACAATTAGAAAAAAATGGACAGTATGTGAGCCCTTTATAATGTTAAAAGAAAATTTGATATAAGGTCTTGGGATAATGTAAATGTTATTTATAACTGGGTGTTTATGCATAAAGTAATTAAAATCATTAATGGATTATTATTTCAACATTTCTGTTAGGCCGACTTACATAGTGAAGAGAAAGTAAGTATATTTAACTGAACAGAGCTGGTCACATAGATTTTCTGTTCAACTAAAAAGAGAAAAAGACATGATTGGCATGAAACTAGTTACAATTTGAAAGGTAATATTTATAGAAATTTAAAAAAAAAATGATCATTTACCTCTTAAGAGTGTGTTGAAAGTCTGTCTTGAGCTCCAGGAAACCAGTAGCAGCTTTGATAGTTACAGATTTGAAAAACAAATGGTGGGAAAAAAGAACCCTAAACTTTAAAGCAAAGAACCGTCTCAGCAGTTAAAATAAGGTTATAAAAAGAGCTGTTTCTACCTGTAAAGAACCTTTAAAGAACCATATTTTTTATAGTGTAGCTTTGTAAACACAAGAACATTCCCACACGTTTTATAAAAAAAAAAAAATATTACACCAGCTCAGGCCTCAATTACATCATTATAACGTTTTCCTAATGTGGCTGAGAGAATGTTCTTCCTTTGTTATCTTAAAACATTGTTCTAATGTTTTATTGACAATATTGTATAAACTGTTACCTCAACAACATTCTCAAAACATCCTCAAAATGTTGCAGGTAAAATGCTCTAGCTTTGTTACTACGTCACGTTACAAGAACGTTTTTTAAAAAACATTCCATCCCTTAAGGACTCTATGATGTTCTTATAACGTTTTCCTAATGTGTCTGAGAGAATGCTCTTCCTTTGTTGTCTTGAAACATTGTGCCAATGTTTTATTGACAACATTGTACGTTACAATCTGTTACCTCAAAAAAACATCCTTAAAATGTTGCAGGTCAAATGTTCTAGCTTTGTGAATACGTCACATTACAAGAACGTTTTATAAAAACATTACACCATCTCAGGCCTCAGTGATGTTTTATAAAATTCTCCTAACGTGGCTGAGAGAATGTTCTTTCTTTGTTATCTTGAAACATTGTAACAATGTTTTATTGACAGCGTTGTATAATCTGTTACCTCAACAACATCCGCAAAACATCCTTAAAATGTTGCAGGTAAAATGTTCCAGCTTTGTTTACACTTAACATTATAGGAACATTATCTGAAATGATAAACATTCTTAAAACATTTCTTGAACATTACATTCAAATGTTTTCTCTAAAACATCAACCAAACATGTACGGAATGTTAGCCAAAGTTCTGAGAACGTTCCCTGCTAGCTGGGCTGATGCTGAATACAGAACCTTCTGACTGACATTTCTGAGCATCTTGAGACACCTAACTGCTGCATACATACAAGTCTCCTTAAACTTTGGGTGAAAGATTATGAAAGAAACCTTAACATCGCCAAACCTGTAGCACTGAAAATCACCAACATTTTTAAGACTCTTATGTTATTATGCTTATTGTCAAATAATTTATTGTAAATAGGTACTTTACTGTCTTTTTTGATCAGTTTAATGGATGCTTGCATTAAAGTCTTAAAATTGTAATGACCCCCAAACATTTGAATACAGAGCAGTAAACATGCAGTAAGGGAAGCCCATGACAAGACCACATGAGGGAACAGGGAATCACATTATATGAAATAGGGGACTAATTTTAAACTAAAATATATAAAACATGAAAGAAACAAAACCTAAAACAGACGTGACATTAAATTATTTTTATTTGTTTTTTAATTATATTTTAATGAAGATTTCAATTATATTCAGTGTGACATGAGTTAAAATGCACTTCTGACAAGTTAGCATATCAAAGTATCGCTTAAGCCTTATGATAGTACATGCACAATTTTCATAATGTTTACAGTTATTACTTATATGTAAATATGTGCAATAACAATAATACTGTAAATCATAGTATATTGAGATCACAATGTACATATTATGATTTTGTTTATGCAGTTATTTATGAGTGCATAATCATACTGTGTATCTGAAGTTTATATTCTAAGATTCAGTACAGAAACTTTACATTTAAGCCAGCTGTTATGTCAGAGTTTTATAGATTGTGCCAATATCTTGGCGACTCTGCCAGAAACATTAGATTGGATCTCCACAATAGGAATATTGTATCCGGTCTCTTTTCCAGATCCTGTCAAAAGACTGGTATCCAAAACTGTCAGCAATGTCTGATACACATACAGGGTGTTATTGAGAATCTTTGGATCCATAAGTGTATAGTGGCTGCTTACATTCTAGTATTGAAATGTAAATGGGGGAAACAAAACCATTTTTCATCATTTGCAGAGTGTTATGTATATATTTGTCTATCTAGGTTAAATAATCACTGTGTAATCTTCCCTTATTTTCTTCCTGAGCTCTTCTTTTAAGGTCCTCAAGTTTTTGAACTCTTTCTTGATTCCTAGTTTCCTTCAGTTTCTCAATCATGAAGTCCAGATGCTGGAAAGAAGACATGGATGTAGATTTTAATGCTGTCTCCATTAATTTCTCCAAACACTGATAACACTCTTCCACAAGCCTGATCTTCTCTGCCTCTTTCTGCTGGATCTCATTCTCTAGTCTCGTCAACAAATACTTATTATCTCCATATTTCTTTTCATAATTATTCTTCATGTCTTCTTCTGTTCTTTTGACTTTATGATGGACAACCACATATATCGTATCATCTTTCACATGTTTAGTGTAGTGACACATTCCAGTACAGACTGAACATGTTCCCGACTTTGTCATCACACTACACCATGAGAGGTTTATGGCCCACCAGCATCCTGGATAGTGGCAGTTCTCCTTACAGTCAGTGCAGGAGGTTGCTTGAGTGGTCAGATGCCACCATTTTGACTCTATGGGCACTTTTTCTAGAGTGAATTCATCCACTTCATATTCAAAGTTGTTCATGGTTCTTCTGTATTCTTTTAAGTCCTCTAATGTCTCTTCTGACTGCTGTTGCTCTTGTTTTCTCTGCTTTGCCATTATGATTATGTCCTTTAAGTTGCTAATTTTAGCATTCAACTGTTTTCGGGCACTAAGCACACCTTCAGTCATGTTTATGTTTTTTCCATTTATCCTATTCAGATAAGCAAAGAACTGCTTAAAATTTTCGATTCCACTATCCCATGATGCTTTGTAACTCTCTCTGTCTTCCTCATCAATGCACTCACTCTGACAGTTGTCAAACTTAAAATAAACAGGTTGACCTTTCTTCTTTGCACATGGAATTCTGGCTGCTTTGATGAAATTCAGGGATTTTTTGGGGACAGTTTCATGAGAGTTTGTGATTAATACCACAATGTTGTTTTCTATATCCTTTCCAAATAATGAGACAATTTCATCCATAATATACCGCTGTCTCTCATGAAGTCGAGCATCTGAAGCCTTCAGCACGAGACACACTGCATGAATTTCATGAATGCCATCCTTAGATCTGAACAACTGCTGTAAAGTGTCAGGAATGAGTTTGTCATTATCATGGCCTCGTGTGGAACCAAATCCAGGTGTGTCGATAACAATGAGAGAGAATGGACTGTCCTGCACAAAAACCTCATAAACAGTCACTGCTTCTGTAGGAGACTCAGTCTGGTGTTCAGGTATTTGCAGCCAAATCTTGTGTTCCCATCTGACACCCAAGATGTAATTAATCATTGCATTGATGAGAGCAGTCTTCCCTGTTCCTGTTTCTCCAACCATCAGTATGACCTTATGAGGTTTGTCATCATTTTTTTCTCCCAGTCTCTTTTTCCTCAGAAATTCTCCTTCAGATATTTTTGTTATGTTGAGTATAAATCTTGTAGTGGGTCCTTTTATTGATTTACAATTTGTAAGAATTTCACTAAGCTCTAATTTTATTGGGCTATCCATGTCTTCACACCTACATGAAACAAGCAATAATACACATTATTAAGCTCTTTTATAAAAAGCAACATTGTTCACTCACTTGACTTAAGTCCAACACATGCTCATTATCCAATTCGTCACAATTTGATGCTTGATCAGGACCTTTTGGCGTCACTTTTTGATGCACAGGGTACCCTTTGAATGTCTCAATGTGCTGGGTCCTCCATTGCTTTAAATAAGAAACTTTCCATGTCAATGTGTGGACGCTAAAGGGCATGATAATATTATCATCATGATTAAATAATATATTTTGTTATAAAGAAATAATCTTTGAGAGAAGCAGTCTGTCAGCGGAAGTTAAAAGCAGCTCGTAAGTATATTTACTTGTCTCGTTAGTGTTTAGCGCAGTTGCCGTTGCTAGGAAACTCTTGTTTTGTTTACTTGCTGATATTACGTTTGGTCTCGTACTGTATCGCGTATCTTGTCAGTGTCTGCGCTTGCTTGGCCATTTGTTGTGATAAACAGGAAAGTGTGTCCAGCTGAATTCAAATAGTGATTTGTTAGATGGGTATAAAAAAGGTTTTTATACCGCGGTAGCAGTCACGGCAACCGTCGTGTGAAGGCCTCCTTGTGTGAAGACCGAAGAGTGTAAAGACCATCAACTCTACCGTGCGACTCCACCGTGCAGGGACACCGGCAAGGGATATAAGTATCGCTTTTTACTTATCCTCTTTCCTACAACTTGTTTCACTTCTGTTTTAGTTTTTATAACCAAGATCAATACTACCACTCGCAAACCACGCATCACACACTGTAGACAGCACAATCCTAACAACCTGCGCACTTTGCCTATGTCTGCTAATACATTACTTTCTTTTTCTATTGGTCTTTGGAATTGTCAGTCTGCTGTAAACAAAGCTGATTTCATTACTTCCATTACTATTCATTCAAGGCTAAACCTCATGGCCCTGACAGAAACCTGGATCAAACCAGAGGACACTGCTACACCTGCAGCACTCTCCAAAAATGTATCCTTTTCCCTCACCCACCACTTGACTGGACAAGGTGGAGGTACTGGTCTGCTCATTTCTAATAATTGGAAATTTACTCATTTACCATCTCTGAGTATCAACAGCTCCTTTGAATCACATTTGGTTACTATTACCTACCCTTTAAAAATACATTTTGTAGTTGTTTCTCGACCTCCAGGACCACTAGGTAACTTTGTGGAAGAATTGTTTCTCTCAACCTTTCCTGAGGATGGTACTCCTGTACTTGGAGACTTCAACATCCACCTAGATAAACCTCAGGCTGCAGACTTACACACTCTATTTGCCCCTTTTGATCTCAAGAGAGGGTTAACTATGGCTTCTCACAATTCAGGCAACCAACTGGACCTTATTTACACACGACACTGCTCCTCTGATCATGTGCTGGTTACTCCACTGCACACCTCGGATCACTTCCTTCTCACTCTTAACCTCAACATGATTCCTGACACATCACATACCCCTCCACATGTCACTTTTCGACATAACTTATGCTCACTCTCCCCCTCCCGGCTATCTGCTATGGTTTCATCTTTGCTTCTTCCCCCTAAACAGTTGTCATCTCTTGATGCTAACAGTGCTACTTAGTGCTATCTGACGTTCTCCGCGAACATCGTTTTAAGCTCAGTGCTGCGGAAAGAGTATGGCCCAAATCACAAATTCCTACTGACCTTAATTTATATCAATCACTCCTCTATGACTTCTCTTCTAATGTCTCCACTGCTAAAAGGACATACTATCATGACACAATTAACAATTCGCCTAACTCGCATGCTCTTTAAAACATTTTTCTCCCTCCTTTGTCCTCCTCCTCCCCCTCTTTCATCAACTCTAACAGCTGAGGACTTTGCCATATTATTCATTAAGAAAATTACAAACCTCACTGCACAATTTTCCACACCACAATTTATCAAACACATCTTACCAGCAAACATACATTCATTCACATCCTTCTCTCCACTCTCTGAGGCTGAAGTCTATAAACTCATCCTTTCCAGTCATCCTATTACTTGTCTGCTTGATCCTATTCCATCTCATCTCCTTCAAGCCATTTCTCCTGCAGTTGTACCTGCACTCACTCACATCGTTAACACATCCCTTCACACTGGAATTTTTCCCTCAGCATTTAAACAGGCCCGTATAACCCCACTTCTTAAAAAAAAACACTCTTTTAGGGAACTATCAACTGGTTTCCCTTCTACCTTTCATGGCTTCAGAAGTGGATATTCGACCGAAACTGCCTTGTTCTCAGTTTTTGAAGCCCTAAGACTTGCAAGAGCGGCTACCAACTCTTCATTACTTATCTTGCTGGATCTGTCTGCTGCTTTTGATACGGTCAACCACCAGATCCTTCTGTCAACCCTATTGAGAAAGGGCATCTCAGGAACCGCACTACAGTGGTTTGAGTCTTACCTCTCAGATAGGTCCTTCAAGGTATCTTGGAGAGGTGAGGTATCCAAGTCACAACACATTCAATGTTTGAATAAACTGACAGCTCGGATGCCCAGATTATGCAGAGCTGTAATAGCTGCTAATGGTAGAATTGTAGTATTGATGAATCGAACATTTTAGTTTTTTCTATGTATAAACTGTTTATGTAATAACATATGTTTTCGTAGTTTGTGTTGTCCCTTATCAGTGCAAAATTATTACAAATTAATAGTCGTAATTAGAAAGAGTTTGACTGGAAAAACAAAATGTGTTTTAGAACACCACTGAACATATCAAAATTTGTTAACAGTTCAGAAGAAGAGAAATGTTGGAGGTGGTGTGGGAAGGTAGAAGATCACACATATATTTTGGGATTGTCCGAAAATATCTACATTTTGGCAAGGGGTAAATTGAGATTATGAAAATTCAGCATACTTGCCTTTTACACCACTTTTTTTTCTTGCTTGAAGGGATACCCCAGGATTTGTGTAGTAAAAACCAAATATATATTCTGCATGTCAAAACCATAACAATTAACTAGATGAAGCCACACCCTCCAAAAATGACCCAGTAGATAGAAAAACTTTATCTATTTATACTTTTTTTTTTTTATATTGATAAAATATACACAATCCAGAATGTGGGAGCAAGATTTATTTTTAGTAAGCCAAAAAGAATGTACGTCACACCTCTTTTCATCAATTTGCACTGACTACCAAGAGCTGCTCGCATAAAATTCAAGGCATTAATGTTTGCCTACAAAACCACCACTGGCTCTGCACCCCTTTACCTAAATTCATTACTTCAGATTTATGTGCCCTCTAGAAACTTGTGTTCGGCAATTGAATGCTGCTTTATTGTACATCCCAAAGAGGCACAAAATCACTTTCACTGACTTTTAAATGAAATGTTCCCTCCTGGTGGAATGACCTGCCCAAATCAATCCGAGCAGCTGAGTCCTTAGCCATCTTCAAGAATCGGCTAAGAACGAATCTCTTCCATATTTATTTGACCCTCTAACTCTAGCACTTTCTATTCTAATTATGTTCTTAAAAAAAATGTCCCTTTTAGACTTGCTCTCTATTCATTTACTAACTGCTTGTTTTCTTTAAAAAAAGAAAAAAGAAAAAAATAACACTAGCTTGCTATATTCTTTTTCTATTCTGTTTTCTTTTTGTTGTATAATTAAAAAAAATTAAAAAAAACTTGCTACGTGTACTGCGTTAAATGTCCCCTGAAATGCTTTGAAACACGCAGCGTTATTCTATGTGTTGACGTCATTTTAACAGAAACAGGAACACAGGGCGGAACATATCAAGCAGCCCCCTCCACCCCTTTTTTTAAAATAGCCAATAGCGTTCTTTTATATCATCGCTTGGGCTAAAGCCGTTCAGAGCCGTTCAGAGCCGTTGAGTTCCGTAAAGCCGCATTTAACAGGGTATGACAGCCACAATCTCATCCATATTGCTATGTAGAATTCAAATAGGTCCGATACGTTTTGGCCGACTCGCGCATGTGATCCGCTCTCCGTGCTATCGTGTCTCTGGACCGGAGCAGAGTGTGTGCGGTGGTTTGTTTAGCATGGCACAGCGCAAATCCAGACTTCTTGTTTTTCCTCAATGGAAAGCATATTTACACTGTCCGAATCATTCCCTGTCCCCTATATAGTGCACTATGTGCCATTCACCGTACAGAAAATACTAATTCTGTGAACAAGTGACCTATTTCAGCCGTGGCTTCACGGCTTCACTAGTGGCTTCACTATTTTTAGTGTAGGGGGCCGGCGCTTTGAATTCTAGAGAGTATTTGATTGGACAGAAAGTTTGATGAGAAGATGAAGTACGATGAGATGTCAAAAAAAAAAATCGCTGAGCCGTTTTGGCGGAAGTGATGAACTGCAGGCTTTGAATGCTTATATCTTTTGGAGCACTCTTTTGGAGCACACTGGCATAAAGATAACTTTAAGACTAACATATTGATACTTCCCTACTAACAATTCTTGGTTCCCAGAACATTATGGGAACGTTAGTTCCCTATCAGTCGGTCACTCTGAGTCACGTCGGTGACCGACGAATTGGGATCTCGCTTAGAGAGACCAATCCACTTCGAGTGTAACTAAACGAGCCAATGCACATTGGCATGCGATTATTGCATCCAGCTGCCGCTAATAACAGCGTGAGTATAAGTAGGCAGCAGGTGCAGCGCATATTCAGCTTTTCGCTTCGGAGCCGATCGGTTACATTGTTCTGCTCCTGACCTCTGCTGACGAGTGAATTCAACGAGTTAAGCACGCTCTTTGGGAGACTCTCGTGCTGGCGGTACGGCGCTTCAGCGGCGGTGGTTCTTCCTGTGTCGAGTGGATTGCACACAGGTTGCACTACCCCCTGATTGTGTTGCAAGCGGCCATCTCCCCTGTGCGCTTCAGCAAGGCAAGGCAAGTTTATTTATATAGCACATTTCATACACAGTGGTAATTCAAAGTGCTTTACATAAAAGAAAGTGAAATAGACATTAAAATCAATAAAAACAAGGAATTTTTAAATGATATAGAAAATGATTTAAAATAAATTTAATGAAAATGATTGTACATAAAAATTATTGCAGTCAGTTCGGACATATAGCACACTCTTTCAGTGTGCATATAGCACACTGAAAGAGTGATTTCTCTGAAAGAGCATTCACGGGTGCGTCTTTTTAAAGACGACGTTGCATCTGGCAAATTTGACGTTACGTCTTTGTAAAGACGAGTTGTATGAAGGTATTTTTGGTGCAAAACAGCTGAGCGTCCGTGACAGCAGAATTTGTAGTTGTAGAGAATAGCCACACATGTGTATCAGTAAATTTGAAGCCACAGACAGAAGTTGCAAACTTGTAGATATTTTTCTCTCTCCCACAAACACAACACAATAGTTACACCTTCTCGAATCCTTCATTGCAGAGACACAAATCCTAATCTACGAATCACAAATCAAGAAACTCGTACTCTCACATGTTTTGCTGCTATTGCTGCAGTGAATATGGTGCAAAACACATCCACACACCTGCATCAAAAATGTGAAGTCACGGACGAATTTTGTACATCCACAGATCAGTATCTGAATTCTTGCAATGAGATTTGCACACTTGTACAATGTTTTCTTACATATATATATTTTTTTCCTCATGCTTTTTCGATCACAAACACAAGTACACAACGACAACGGCTTGAATCTGCTGCTACGAGTCTTAATGCTGTTTTTCACCTGCAAATGACTAGTTTCGCGCTCTCTCCCTTTTGCACCACATATCTGTGTGATAAATGGAGCAAAAGTGATTTGTGCATCTGTAGAGGCAACAACGAGCACTCTTCAGAGATCAGAGGATTTCAGCCAATCAGAAGAGCTACACTGTATCCGGTTCTTGTTTTTTTTTTTTTAATAGTAGTTCATGTTTTTATGTTCAAGTTTGTGGATCGTATCGTCTGCAACGGCTAGGGTGTGTTTTGGAGCCATCATTACGGTGATTACATCAGCTGGTAAGGTAAGTTATAACATCAGTTTACCGAATTAATCAGGGAAGCAGAATAATTCTACACTGCCTTTTTATCTCAGGTTATGTCAGGCGTTACATAACAGCGAGCTAACGTGAAAATAGTAAAGAAAAATTAGTTAAGACACACCGCTGTTATGTACATCTTTTGTATTTTATTTTCAGGCTTTAGTCTATTGGTAATGCCATCTGCAGCGGAGGTGTATTGGAGTCTTTTCTTGTGATTGAATCATAGAGGTGTTAACAACAGGTGAGTAAGCTGCCATCAACTATATTAGCCGAATTAGACACTGGCTGGTTCTCAATAACCCACAGGTTGTATAGGAACGGACTAGCAATATATAAGAAGTTTGGCTAACAAATATTATGAATGTTGTCTATTTTAATAACCTGTAAGATCTGTTATTGTATGGTAGTTTTTTCTGACAGGATTGTGACTGTTACAGGAGATTGCTCTGAGCACTAACAGTGATGCTGACTATGAGGGGCAGAATCATCAAATGGACAGCTGTCAATTTTATTTAAATTAGGTAACTCAAAATACATTTGAATTTACATTATATTTACATTCCTGCATTTGCCAGATGCTTTAATCCAAAGCAACTTGTGCTGCATTATGTACACATTTTATTGAGTTAAGTTACCCAAACAGTATTTTCAATTACTGCTTTTTTATTATTATTATTTTCTAGTTTGTGCTCTGGATCATGACATCTGCAATACAATACAGTTGGAGGCTTCTTTTGTGATAGCCATCATAACAGGGATAACATCAACTGGTAAATTAGCCGAATTAAACTAGTTAAAGTTTTGTTTGTTTTTAAATCGTTTTCCATTCCCTGGGAATCAACCCCATTATTTCAGCAATATAACACTAAGCTCTCAATGTCAAATGCAGAAACATTAATACATGCGTTCATGACCTCAAGGCTAGATTATTGTAATGCTTTATTGGGGGGTTGCTCTGCACGTTTAATAAACAAACTCCAGCTGGTTCAAAATGCAGCAGCTAGAGTTCTTACTAGAACCAGGAAGTATGGTCACATTAGCTCAGTTCTGTCAACACTGCACTGGCTCCCTTTTAAACATCGTATACATTTTAAGATCTTGCTAATTACCTATAAGGCCCTGAATTGTTTGGCACCTCAGTATTTGAGTGAGCTCTTATTGCATTATAGTCCTTCACGTCTGCTGCGATCTCAAAACTCTGGCCATTTGGTAATACATAGAATATCAAAATCAACTGCGGGCGGGAGATCCTTTTCCTATTTAGCACCCAAACTCTGGAACAATCTACCTAACACTGTTCGGGAAGCAGATACACTCTGTCAGTTTAAATCTAGATCAAAGACCCATCTCTTTAACCTGTCTTACACATAATACACTATCGCATTTCTATAATTCAAATCCGTTAAAGGACTCTTAGACTGCATTAGTTAGGTCAAGCAGAACCGGGAACACTTCCCAAAACACCTGCTGTACTTGTTACATTGTTAGAAGAATGGTATCTACACTAATATTAGTCTGTTTCTTTCTTATTCCGAGGTCACCGTAGCCACCCAGATCCAGACTGATCTAGATCAGATGGTGGATCAGCAGCTAGAGATGACCTCTACAGCCAGGACACCTAGAGACTGAGCCCCAGAGACTGATCCCCAGTGAAGACCCTGTCTCCTAGACGGCCATCGGGACAAGACCACAGGAACCAAATGAGTCCTTTTGCGCAATCTGATTCTGCTGCATCATGGAACAGCCTGCTGGTTTTGTCTGGCCAGAGGAGAACGACACACTATCTCGACACACTATTTCCCTTTTTAATACTGTAAAGCTGCTTTGACACAATCTGCATTGTAAAAAGCGGTATATAAAATAATGGTGACTTGACTTGACTTTGATCTACAGGAATGCATTATAAGGAATGGATTATAAATTAAATGATTTGTGATGGATTATCAACTAATTATGCACCTTCCTTGTAGGTGCGTTCAGAGAGTATATTGTATTTTTAATTAATCTCAAAGTGCAAACAGCACAAATCTGGCAGTTAGGGCAAATTCTGTAAACACTACTTTTGATTTATTTATTTTTCTTGTGCTTGCAGGTTCATTCCGAGAATCAACCCTGGTGGCACCAAATGCCATTCAGAGTCACAGATCAGATGGATTACTGGAAAGAGTGCGCAAAGACAAAGCATCAGCCTGAATCCCCTCGTGGTGTTTCTCATCAGAGAGCTTGTCAACTTTGCCAAAATTACTGAAATTTAACAACATAAACAAATTTTTACTGTATTTTTTCTGTGAAATCTGTTGTCATGCTGCAGATACTGTCCCCAGGGGACTGTGGTGATGCCCTTTTTCAGCTCAACATGCTAGAGATGAAGATTTGTATTTTTAAAAAGAACGTTCAACAATTAAAAATAATATTATAAAGACAAACGCTAATGAGTTATTGTGCTCTTTATGGGGTTGTAAAATAATAGCAGCAAATACCAATAAAGGTAAATTTTTCTTTCTTTTTCTGAAATCACTCACTGTTATACTGTACATTTGTTTATAATCTTTTAAAGTATATTAAGAAATATATTTAATCATCTTGTAAATGACACTCTCATAATTATCTACAGTATGCAATTAATGGGTTTATCTTTTATGAAGCCTCTTTGTGAGTTGAAGCCGGGATGGGCAAACTGAGTACTGGAGGGCACTGTCCTGCAGGTTAGCTTTAACCCTAATCAAACACACCTCTACCAGTTATCTTAATTAGGACCAGTGTTGGGCTAGTTACTCAAAGATTGTAATATATTACTCATTACTAGTTACTCCTTTCAAAAGTAATATTGTTACTTTAGGGCAACAGTAATTATTTACACTACTAGTTGCATTACTGTTTCTTCAAGCCCCACAGAAGTTGTAACTGTTTCTCCATTACATATACATTTCATTATGTATTTTATCAAATCACATAAGTTTGTAAGAAACTGTTAGATTTTTCAAAAATATGTTTAATTATAGTAATATTATGTAGCACATGCTGATCAGAGGGATGTAGTTGGGATTTAATGCCAGAGTAAAGTACAGCCATAACTTAAACAACAGTGTTCAGATCATCTTTTTTCCTGACAAAATCAATATAATGCAATATTTCCTGCTGAATGTAACTTTTCCATATTCCAAGCTTGCCTGCTGTACTGGGGACATCACATGCATGTGCGAGTCGTGAACATTATGAAAATAAATCTAGGAATTATTTGATTGTTAGATTTTAAATCAGCTGGGTTGAGGCATCAAAAGTAACTAAGCTGTTTTATGGATAGTAACTGTAATATCACTGAAATCTTATTAGTAATTAGTTGCACTACTAGTTACTGCAAAAACTAATATTATTACAGTAACTAAGTTACTAGTATCTAGTTCCCAACACTGATTAGCACTACTAGAAGGCTACAGGTAGGTGAGTTTTATCAGGGTTGGAGCTAAACTCATTTAATATTTAAACTATAAACAAATATACTGTACAGTATAACAGTGAGTGATTTCAGAAAAAGAAAAAAAAAACCCTTGTTTGCCTCTCTCTCCGCTCCGGAAGAAGTTTTTTTTCCTCCCTGCTGATAGGCGCCCGAACTAGCTCTTCTGATTGGCTGAAATCCTCTGATCTCTGAAGAGTGCTCGCTGTTGCCTCTACAGATGCACAAATCACTTTTGCTCCATTTATCACACAGATATGTGGTGCAAAAGGGAGAGAGCGCGAAACTAGTCATTTGCAGGTGAAAAACAGCGTTAAGACTCGTAGCAGCAGATTCAAGCCGTTGTCGTTGTGTACTTGTGTTTGTGCTCGAAAAAGCATTTGAGGAAAAATATATATATATGTAAGAAAACATTGTACAAGTGTACAAATCTCATTGCAAGAATTCAGATACTGATCTGTGGATGTACAAAATTCGTCCGTGACTTCACATTTTTGATGCAGGTGTGTGGATGTGTTTTGCACCATATTCACTGCAGCAATAGCAGCAAAACATGTGAGAGTACGAGTTTCTTGATTTGTGATTCGTAGAATAGGATTTGTGTCTCTGTAATGAAGGATTCGAGAAGGTGTAACTATTGTGTTGTGTTTGTGGGAGAGAGAAAAACATCTACAAGTTTGCAACTTCTGTCTGTGGCTTCAAATTTACTGATACACATGTGTGGCTATTCTCTACAACTACAAATTCTGCTGTCACGGACGCTCAGCTGTTTTGCACCAAAAATACCTCCATAGAGTTGGGTCTTGCTTCAGACAACGTGTCACCCATGGTAACGACCGTCTCTGGATGTGGTCATTACCTAGTGCCAGGTGAAGGTCATGATCGCTGCCTCACATGCCTGGACAGTAAGCATGCTGGGGTGGCGTTCGTGGATGAGGCATCTTCTCATGGTGGGAAGATGATCATCTTGGAGTTGCGGGCCAGGTTCCGATACCTCGACAAAGGGACGGAGCTCTGTTGCCTCTGCCTCGATCTGGCTCTCGTTCTGGCTGCAGACAGACGGGGACTACTTCAGGCGGTGGCATGGTGGAAAACCCTCGAGGGAAACCAATCCTCGAGGGACCATCGCTCCTCTTGCGCTCCAAAACCAGTTGAGCTGTCAGTGGAACGTGCTGGGCCCTCACGTTCAAGGGGAGCACCAGCAGTTACCCTGGCACTCCTCCCGATGACCGGGTGTTGACCGCTGCATCGGAGGGGAGCCGGAGCTTTCTGGGGAAGAAGATTCGGCTGTGCTGCTGCTCCGGCAGTAGCAGTGCCTGAGTCGGATCCAGAAATCACGGCTATGCTTTCCCGGGCCACTGAGAGGGTAGGGCTTGAGTGGCGATCCCACCGTGTCCCGAGCCCTCGAGGTTGGACGACTGGTTTCTCGGGGTAGCTTGCCAGAAACCGCCCTGCTAGCTCCTCCCCCTCACCACCCTCGGTGGTGGCGCAGCTAGGGGGTATACGGGGGTCCCCCCGGTGGAGCAGTCGGTTGCGATGCAGTTGTGTCCTAATACCGTCTCCACTCGGCGGGGCGAACCGTGCCTCCTCTTCCGGGCCTGTAGGTACTCATCTGGTCTGTCCGGCAGTGCTTATGTGGCCTGTGGAGAAGCTGCCTCCACCTTACGCTACGGTGTTACTGCAGGTTCCTCAGGCTAAAAGCACTGAGGGACATGAACGTGGGTGGTCACGATCTGGAAGCTCTGAGAGCTTTGTACCGCTTCTGACCTCGCACTACGAGCGACAAAGGTCATGGCGCTGCCTCTGGGTCGTGCGATGTCCACACTTGTGGTCCAGGACGTTCATCCCTGGCTGTGTCTGGTCGACATGGGGACGCCGACCAAAGTATCGGTTCCTCAAGAGCCCTGTGTCCCAGACTGGCCTCTTCAGCGACGCAGTCAAGAACATGGCCCAGCAGTTCTCGGTTGCTCAAGAGCAGGCTGAGGCGATCCCACACGTCCTGCCCCGGCGGGCAGCTGCTGCCTCCACCCGTCCACGGGCTGCAGCGCCCCAGCTAGCTTGTCGCCGAGGGCGGCCCCTGCGTCCGTTCCCGCACCGCATCCGCAGCAGCCTCTAGCCCCCTGCCCGTCCTGGGCCCCATCAAACCTGGCGGTGAGCGGAAGAGCAAGAGGCCCGGGACAGGCGACCCAGAGAGAGAGAAAGAGAGAGAGAGAGGACTGCTTCGAAAAAAAATCTCAAATCTCGACAAGAAGCGGTTGTCTCTGCCTCTGGGTTCCAAGAAGGCATGGAGAGTCACAGACGGACCAACTACGGACCGCACTCATCCTCCTCTTTCGCCAGCTGGCAGCAGTGGGCAGTTCGAGAGCATCATTAAAGGCCCTACTGGCCCTACTGGCGAAGGACGCGCTGGAGCCGGTCCCTCCAGCCGATATGAAGACAGGGCTTGCAACCCTTACTTCATTGTGCCCAAGAAAGCGGTGGGTTACGACCAATCTTGGATCTGCGCGTCTTGAACCGGGCCCTTCACAGGCTTTCGTTCAAGATGCTCCCGCAGAAACGCATCTTTGGGAGCATCCATCCCCGAGATTGGTTTGCAGCGTTCGACCTGAAGGACGTGTACTTCCATGTGTCGATTCCTTCCGCGCAACAGGCCATTCCTGCAGTTTGCGTTCGAAGGACGGGCATATCAGTACAAGGTCCTGCCCTTCAGGCTGTCCCTGTCACCCCATGTCTTCACGAAAGTTGCGGAGGCAGCCCTTGTTCCCATGAGAGAACAGGGCGTTTGCATTCTCAACTACCTCGAAGACTGGCTCATACTGGCTCAGGACCAGTTGTGCGAACACAGGGACTTGGTGCTCTCGCACCTCAGGCAGTTGGGCCTTCGGGTCAACTGGGAAAAGAGCAAACTCTCCCCGACGCAGAGGATCTATTTTCTCTGTATGGAGTTGGATTCGGTCAGCCAGACAGCACGCCTCACGCAGGAACGTGCTCTGTCGGTGTTGAACTGCCTGAATACGTTCAAGCGCAGGTCAGCGGTCCCACTGAAACAATTTCAGAGGCTCCTGGGGTATATGGCAGGAGTCATGCCGCTGGGGCTGCTTCATATGAGACCGCTTCAACGCTGGCTCCATGGCCGAGTCCCGAGGTGGGCGTGGCAGCGTGGCACTCACCGGGTCCAAGTCACACTGGCCTGCCGCAGAACCCTCACCCAGTGGTCAGACCTCTCGTTTCTGCGGGCAGGAGTGCCCCTGGAACAGGTCTCCAGGCATGCTGTGGTTTTCACAGATGCCTGCACCACCGGCTGGGGCGCCACGTTCGACGGGCTTGCAGGGTCGGGGGTTTGGACGGGCCCCCAACTGCACTGGCACATCAATTGCCTAGAGTTGCTAGCAGTACGTCTGGCCTTGATCCGTCTCAGAGGGCGCTTACGAGGCAAGCACGTACTGGTCCGCACGGACAACACTGTGACCATTGCGTACATCAACCGACAAGGTGGTCTACGCTCCCGTCGCATGTCGCAATTCGCACGCCACCTCCTCTGGAGTCAGAAGCATCTGAGGTCGCATCGTGCCATTCATATTCCGGGCTTGCTCAACCGAGCAGCCGACGAGCTGTCACGAACTGCGCTCCCCGGAGAGTGGAGACTCGATCCCCAGACGGTTCAGCTGATTTGGAGACGTTTCGGACCTGCTCAGGTAGACCTGTTTGCGTCTCTAGAAACCTCTCATTGCCAATGGGTTTACTCCCTGACCGAGGGAACACTCGGCACGGACGTACTGGCACACAGCTGGCCGCAGGGCCTTCGCAAGTATGCGTTTCCCCCAGTGAGCCTTCTCGCACTGTGTAAGATCAGGGAGGACGAGGAGCGGGTCCTGCTCGTGGTGCCTTACTGGCCCACTCGGACTAGGTTCCCAGAACTGATGCTCCTCGTGACAGCCCCTTCTTGGCAGATTCCTCTGAGGAAGGAACTACTGACTCAGAGACGGGGCACCTTATGGCACCTGCGTCCAGACCTCTGGAAACTTCATGTCTGGTCCCTGGACGGGACGCGGAGGTTCTTGGTGACCTACCCCAGGGTGTAGTTGACACCATCACTTCGGTGCCGTCTACGAGACAGGCTTACGCCTTGAAATGGAACCTGTTCGTCGAGTGGTGTTCTTCTCACCGAGAAGACCCCCGGAAGTGCCCGATCAGAGTCGTGCTCTCCTTTTTGCAGCAGGTGTTGGAGCGAAGGCTGTCTCCCTCCACCCTTAAAGTCTATGTGGCTGTGATTGCTGCCAACCGCGACCCCATGGAGGGGAAGTAAGTCGGTGGGTGAGCATGACTTGATCGTCAGGTTCCTTAGGGGGGCGAGAAGGTTAAATCCTCCACGGCCCCCCTCTATACCCTCTTGGGACCTGTCTCTAGTGCTCAAAGCACTACAGCAGGCCCCATTTGAGCCTTTGCAGTTGCTACAGTTTCTTTCAATCAAGACTCTGCTCCTGCTTGCTTTGGCCTCCATCAAGAGGGTAGGGGACCTGTACGCATTTTCGGTCGACGATTCGTGCCTAGAGTTTGGGCCGGCTGACTCCCAGGTAATCCTGAGTCCCTGGCCTGGCTATGTGCCCAAGGTTCCCACTACTCCTTTCAGGGACCAGGTGGTGAGCCTGCAAGCGCTGCCCTCGGAGGAGGCAGACCCAGCCCTTGTTGCTTTGTCCCGTTCGAGCGTTGAGATGCTACGCTGACAGGACTTGAAGCTTCAGGACCTCGGACCAGCTCTTTGTCTGTCACGGAGGCCGGCAGAAGGGCAATGCCGTCTCCAAGCAGAGGATGGCCCACTGGATAGTGGACACCATCACCCTGGCTTATCAGGCACAGGGTATGCCCTGCCCGTTCAGGCTGAGAGCCCACTCTACTAGAAGTGTTGCATCTTGCCTCGCTGGCAGATATTTGTAGAGCTGGGGGCTGGGCGACCCCTAACACGTTCGCTAGGTTATATAGCCTTAGTGTGGAACTGGTTTCCTCCTGTGTTCTCACCTCAAACGGGCAGAAGCACTGAGAGGCTCCGGTTTCGGGTCGGCTTGGTAAAACTGCTCCAGAGAGTCCGTACTGTAGACCCTGTCGAGCTCCTCCATTCCCTCGGCAGTCAGACGTGGCGGAGCGTCTGATGCCAGGCCCTCACTTGTTGAATCCGTGAGAACCGGTAGGGGGCTGGGCTCCATATGTAAGGCCTAATCGGATCCCATATGTGTATAGTCCACGGTATAGCCTGAGAGCCCGTGTTTCCCCGGCAGGTGTTCTGCCATTATCCAAGAGGTACAATCTCCTCTAATCTTCCATATGCGCCTAAACGGTTGATCATATGCGTAAGTGCTCCGAACCTCCTTCGGGAAGGGCGAGCTTCCGCAGTGTCCGGTTCCAACTGGAACGGGTATGTTTTTTCCCAGTGTTATCCAGTCTTACTGAGTGGGTAGTGCCATGGCAACAGTAGCTGGTCTTCTGTGCTAGACCTGACCGGCGCCAAAAAATGGGGGCGCAGGAGGCTTCCACAGGACACTGGAAGGGGCAGTATCCGTGGCCCTTTGGTAGGGATCCCAATTCGTCGGTCACCGATGTGACTCGGAGTGACCGACTGATAGGGAACGTCTCGGTTACGTATGTAACCCTCATTTCCTGAAGGAGGGAACGGAGACGTCCCGTCACCACGGCTGCTGTTCCACCTCTGAGCGGCCGGGTCACTGGCTCGGCTCCTCAGCGAAAACCTGAATATGCGCAGCACCGTCTGCCTACTTATACTCACGTTGTAATTAGCAGCAGCTGGATGCAATAATCGCATGCCAATGTGCATTGGCTCATTTAGTTACACTCGAAGTGGATTGGTCTCTTTAAGCGAGATCCCAATTCGTCGGTCACCGACGTGACGTCTCCGTTCCCATCCTTCAGGGACTGAGGGTTACATACGTAACCGAGACGTTTTTGGTTCCCAGAACGTTATTTTTTTATGGTTTGTTTTTGGTTAGCCAGGAAAGTTTTCTTAACTGAAATAGAATGTTAGTTTTTGGTTTGTAGAACGCTCTCATAACGTTATTATAACGTTCCCAGAACATTAGGTTTTGGTTTGTAGAACGTTATTATAACGTTATTCTAATGTTCCCAGAACATTTTTGGTTCCCAGAAAGTTCATTTTTATTTTTAGAATGTTATTCTAACGTTTCCCTAATCTATTTACTCCAGTATGATCACTCCACTGTAGGTCAGTAATCATCCAGCACACACGACCCAGTATAGTATAATACCACTTTTCCACCAAGGCAGTTCCAGTGCTGGTTCGGAGCCAGAGCCTAGTTTCAAACCTGTTCTTCGCTTTTCGACAACCAAAGCACCAGCTCCGAACCAGGAAAAGCGGTTCCGTAAGTAGCACCAAAACATTGCTGGGCTAGAAGGAAGAACCGCTTGCGTCAGGGGCTGGGGGCGGGGTTATCGTGACCAACAAGACTACAGAAACTTTTGACCGCCATATTTAAAATAGCAGCTAAACGCGAATACGTTGGATTCGCCGTGTTTGGATGCCTATTTAGGTTCGCAAAGCCATGAACATCAATAGCAACGCAACGTCCGCCATTGCTGATAGTTTGTTTAGGCTTGTTCGGGATGGATCGGCGCTGTGCGGACCGGTTGGTGCGAGGCATCGGGGTGCTGTGGGAGCGACTGAATAGCAGACTGCTCTTTATGCTTTTGGATCGCTCTCACGGTGCTTTAGTGTGTTGTGTGCTGATCGATCGATCGGTCTGCGTGGTGGTGCTGATGCACCTCGAACAAGCCTGTTGTGCCACGCTCGTGAACCGAAACATGAAAGGTATTGTGACGTAAGAACTGGCTCTGTATTGGCTCTCTAGCCTGTGGAAAAGCAACCGGTTCTTAAAGTGCTCGCCAGTCGAACCAACTAAGAACCGGCATTAGCACTGTCTCTGAACTAGCACCTGGTTCCAGCTGGTGGAAAGGGGGTATAAGTGGCATGGAAACGCCTAATCAGTATTATAAAAAACATATCTTGTTTTTATCTATTGTTTAATTAATACAAAAAAATTATCTGAGCATATCAACTATCATGTAAGATTAAATAAAACTAAAATACATCCATTAAGGCTAGCTACACAGATTTTATTTCTTCAGCACCAAATAAAAATGACTTCACACAATGTATGATTTATAAAATATGACGTTTATTCACAGATATTAAAAAAATAATAAAAAATTACTTGACTTAAAGTAGAATATCAGTACATTCATTTCTTACCACTGAAGTATACAGTTTGTGCAGCGGGACACTCCTCTTTTGATCCGTAAAGACAAACTTCTAGCTTAACATCATGTTCTCTTAGGTTAGGCTTGTCAAATCCCTCCGAAATCATATTTACTGTCATAACTATATTAATTTTAAAGGGTTATATATATAGTTTTACAGGGTTACATATAAAAATAACCTAAAACTAACCATTGTTCTCTATAAACTGTTTTCTTAGGTTATTTTAAAAATAACCACCCTGCAATGTTCTGGGAAGGTTATTGTATGGTTGCACAAAAAAAAAAAAAAAAACCTAAAACTATAGGGAAAGTTCTCTGTAAGTTACTTTTAGGTTATTTAATAATAACCACCATGCAACATTATGGGAACGTTATTTTATGGTTACAAAAAAAAAAAAACCTAAAAAGAATGTTTTCCTAACGTTAGTATTTGGTTCCCCCCCCCAAAAAAATAACCAAACGGGAACCAAAAACTAACATTAGGGGAATGTTCTGTGTTTGCTGGGTAACACCCAAAAAACTTCAATTTTGATTTAATGGGACCTTTAAGCTAACTGAGACTTGTTATAGCACTTGCTTATCGTTGCTCTTTTGCAGAGGTGGGTAGTAACGTGTTACATTTACTTTGTTACATTTACTTGAGTGAATTTTTGGGGTAACTAATAGTATAAAAGTATACTTTTAGAGTAAATTTAAAACATTTTAGTGAAAAAACTGTACTTTTACTTCATTACTGTGGGCGACACTCCTCTCGTTACTTTATCTTAATGCAATGCAAGTTAAAAATCCTTCAATTTAATCCAAACGCGCCGTCTACTTCTTTTCTGAGCAAATGATTCATTCTCTTGAGTCAATTCTGTTCAAAGGCTTGATTAAACCAGTTGGCAAACCAGTGAATTGGTTCGCAAATCAGTTTGAATGATTTCTTTCAGTTCCCTGCCGCACACGCTGAGCCATCTGAAAGCGGTTCTCACACAAAGTTTAAGAACATCAAGAGCGTTGAAGATGTGGCTTTGGATCTACAGTCAGTTGAAAGCAAAGCTGCAAAGGCTATGGTTTGCTAGCTATGAAGATCTTTATTAGATGAACACCTGCTGTCGGTTTCACAGGTATAGATAAGATTACAGTAGCCTACACGATACCACTATGACATTACCAGTTTGTTGTATATGTACCTTACACATTAAATACAATGTGTAATTTATTTATTAAATAAGCTGTCACATAGTATGAAATGAACACCCGCCAAACCCACGTTAGGTCCATGAGGAATGTCTTTGCCTAGACATAAAACTTATATTTTCACAATATTCACGCTTGCAGAAATAAAGGCTACATTTGTTTACATTTTGCAGAACAGACAGAAGAAGATCCGTCAATGTGCATTTGTTATGTTCAGATGTTCTGTAGCGGTCATGTGAGGAGTTATGTATGTTTTGAAGCTGGGATGCTGATTTAAGCTGGTCCTTTGCTGGTTTAAGCTGGTCTTTAGCTGGTAATGTGCTGGCCATATGCTGTTTTTTTCAGCAGGGAACAGTTTTGTTGCTTAATATTTTTTGGAACCTGTGACATTTTGTTCAGGATTCTTGTATGAATAGAAAGCTAAAAAAGAACAGCACTGATAATAAATCAGGCTAAAAAAAAATTCTGATTTGCATCACTGAAATAAATTACATTTAATGTTTTTTTTTTTTTAAGAATTTTGAACGGCAGTGTGTGTGTATATATATATATATAAATTTTATCTAAATATCTAAATAAAAACTATAGACTATATTCAGTATATGATTCAAAGTAACTAGTAACTAACTACCAGTGTTGGGGAAAGTTACTTTTAAAAGTAATGCATTACAATATTGCGTTACTCCCTAAAAAAGTAACTAATTACGTTACTTAGCTACTTTTTATGGAAAGTAATGCGTTATGTTACTTTTGCGTTACTTTTTAAATATGAGCAGGGCTTGATTGTTTTTAATAAAAGAAATTACATTAATACAAATGTAAAATCCCTGTATCTTGTGAAGGAAAAATAAATTCAAACTAAAGTAAAGTAAAATTAAAGTAAAACTCAGGATAAGAAGGTTTAACACTCTTCGGCAATAAAAAAAACAATGAAGTACAATTGTTAGTTTATCTAAAGTCATTTTTGCTTATTAGTATGGTTGAACTGGATCATCAAAGGTCAGCAGCAAAGACATTGGTTAATAAAATGGGATTCGATACATTTGTGTTGTTTAACATATTTAATTATTGCAGTTTGCGTCATATTCTGAGTTTGCATTTCACAGTTTTAATCCATTTTGATGAATACTAAATCTGTTTTTTGCGAGTGGGATGAATTCATGCACATTCATATTTAGATCAATAGTAACAGCATGCTCACACAGCGCACTGTCAGTTAATAAATGGGGAAAAAAGTAACGGAGTGTCTATTTACACTAAGTGCAAATAGCCCATCTTGTTGGCAAAGGCTATTTACACGAACTCCGCCCACTAACGTGTGATGGGGTTAGTCAACAATAAAAAAATTTTTTCTCCCTTTTCAAATCTCATATCGCATCAGAAAGGCATTTATTTTCAATAAAAATGAAGGAAATAATCAAAAAGTTGAAAATAAAGTATCGGGTAGGGTTAGGGTAGATGTAGGGAGGGCTTTATTGTCCCAGTAAGGTGGCATCCATTTAATAAATTTGAATTAAAATTCTAATTTACACTCAGTACGCTATTATTGCGTACTGTTTTATAATGTACTACAATACTGAGGTGCAGATAATTGCCACTGCATAGTATAAATAGCAGAAAATCTTGCTATTTTAACATAGTCTAAATAGAATCTATAGCTATTTGCACTTAGTGTAAATAACATATCGTTAAAAAATATTGCTATTTTCACTTGGTGTAAATAGAATCCATTGCTATTTTCACTTGGTGTAAATAGAATCCATTGCTATAGCACTTAGTGTAAATAGCATCTGTCACTAAAAAAATATGCTATTTGCACTTGGTGTAAATAGCATCTAATTGCTATTTACACTGAGTGTAAATAGCATCTATTGCTATTTGCACTTAGTGTAAATAGCGTCTATCGCTATTTACACTTAGTGCAAATAGCCGCTGCCAAAAAGTAACTGGCGTTACTTTTTTGAAAAAGTAACTCAGATATTTTCTTGTAAATTAAAAAGTAATGCGTTACTTTACTAGTTACTTGAAAAAAGTAATATTATTACGTAACTCGCGTTACTTGTAATGCGTTACCCCCAACACTGCTAACTACTAACTACTATCCGATACTTTTTTACTCTTACTCAAGTAAATATTCAGACTATTACTTTTACTTGAGTAAATATTTCTTCAAGTACTTTTACTTTTACTTGAGTACAGTTTTTGGGTACTCTACCCACCTCTGCTCTTTTGTTGATTTTGATTGCTTCCATTGTCCTCATTTGTAAGTCGCTTTAGATAAAAGCATCTTCTAAATGACTAAATGTAAAGTAAATGTAAAATGGATTATATGACCACCCAACTCCAACTGAAACTGGACATTTTTATACAAAGATGGACACCTGTAACTATGTGTCTGGATGCACTGAAAATAAACTAAGGAACATTGACTTAATCCCTGTTTTCTTTGAGTCACTGCTGTTGTCATGAAATGTTTGTAATTTGCTTAAATGTATAAAAATAAAGTTAAAAAATTAAAATTATTAACCATCACATCAGATATAGGCCTACATATACGGTATTACAGTTTCACACTTTATCTATATAATCCCACATTTTCCATCTGAGCTCTTATTTTAAGATTCTCAAGTTTCTGAACTCTTTCTTGTTTCCCAGTTTCCTTCACTCTCTCAATCATGAAGTCCATATTTCGATAAGAAGACATGGGTGTAGATTTTAATGCTGTCTCCATTAATTTCTCCAAACACTGATAACACTCTTCCACAAGCCTGATCTTCTCTGCCTCTATCTGCTTGATCTCATTCTCTAGTCCAATTAACAAACTCTTGTTCTCGCTAAGATCCTTTTCATATTTCTTTTTCAGATCCTCCTTTGTTCTTTTGACCTTTCTTGTCTGAATTTCATACATTTTCTCATCTTTCACATGTTCAGTGTGGTTACACTTCCCAGTGCACACTGTACACTTCCCAGCTGTCATCACACTACACCATGACAGATCTTTAGCCCACCAGCATCCTGGATAGTGGCAGTTCTCCTTACAGTTTTTGCAGCGGGTCGCCTGTTTGCTGAAGTGCCACCATGATGAGTTTATCTGGACCTCTTGTTTGTAGGGTTCATCAACTTCATATACAAAGTTATTCTCTCTTTCTCTGCCTATTTCACATTCCTCCAGAGCTGCTTTTGTTTGTTCCAGCTCTTGTTTTTTATATTCAGCAAACACAATTCTGTCTTTTAAATTGTTTACACTGGCATCCAATTGTTTTCTTGCTCTGAGGACACCTTCTGTCATATTCAAGCTTTTTGGGTTTATACCATTCAGATAATCAAAAAAAAGTTTGAAAATTTTAATTCCATGATCCCATGATGATTTGTAAATCTCTCTGTCTTCCTCATCAAAGTTCTCACTCTGACAGTTGTTAAATTTAAAATAAACTGGTCCATCTTCGTTCTGTGCACATGGAATTTTTGCTGTCTGTATAAATTTAAGAGCTTTTTTGGGGACAGTTTCATGGGAGTTTGTGATTAGTATAATTATGTTCTTTTCTATATCCTTTCCGAATAATGACAAAATTTCATCCAAAATATATGACTGTCTCTCATGCAGGCGAGTTTCTGATGCCTTCAACACAAGACACACTGCATGAACTTCATGAATGCCATCTTCAGATCTGAACAACTGCTGTAAAGCTTCTGGAATGAGTTTGTCTTTACGATGACCTTCTGTGTCACCATAGCCAGGTGTGTCAATAACAACGAGAGAGAATGGACTGTCCTGTGCATAAACCTCATAAACAGTCACTGCTTCTGTATGAGACTCAGGTTCATCTGATATCTCAACTACCTCCAGCCAAATCTTGTGTTCCCATGTGACACCCATGATGTAATTGATCATTGCATTGATGAGATTGCTCTTCCCGGTTCCTGTTTCTCCAACCATCAAGATGACTTTAGTAGGCTTTTCATCATTTTTTTCCCCAATTCTCTCATTCTTCAGTAATTTTCCTTTAGTTAAGACTGTTGTGTTGAGTATATATTTAGTAGTGGGTCCTTTTATTGATGTACTGTGTCTGAGAACTTCACTTAATCGTTCTTCCATTGGAGTGTCATGGTCTTCATTCCTGTATAAAATATCCATGCATAAAATTCTGTATCTTTTTTAAATGATTATACTCTTTTGCTTTCATAGCCATCTGAAAATGGGATGTATGTTTGACTAAAAGCTACTTTTACTCAAAAGTAAAAGTAGCTTTTACTATCACATAAATAAGAGATTATGTGATATAATTGAAAATAATTCTTATAGCCTGTAATTTAGGCAGTTTATTTTTAATTACAGTTTTTCTCAATCACTTTGGCACAGTCTTCAAAACAGTCTTCTTAATATTGTATAAAGTGTAACTGCATTTGTCAGCTGTTTGCTGGAACATCACCGTGGTGGAAAGAGTACTAAGAAATTTTACTTAAATACAAGTATTGCTATTTAAGGAATAATTTATTTGAGTACAAATAAAAGTACTGAAAAATAATATGACTCAAGTAAGAGTAAAAAAGTAGTTTGCTGAAAAATTACTCAAGTTACTGCGTTACAAAGTACTATAGTATTATTTTTAAATTTTACCCAAAATGAGAAGATGTGAGCATTATGTAGCAGGGTTAACCCTAACACTCATGTACTTTAATGTCTGTTTCACAAGTAAGACCCAGGAAATCCATTATATGGTCCATTGCATCAGACATCACTACAGCTGAATAACATGCAGATACAGACGCTTTGACTGATGAAACGTGGAAGACAATAAACACCCAATTGCAATGCAACACTAATTGACATTGCTTGAATCACAGTAAAGATTTTTATAAAAAAATATAAGAAGCAACATGGAACCACAGAACCTAACGGTTTCAAACATGACTGATTTTGTATAGTGACTTTGGAGCAAAACATAATATTATTAACTTAAAATATTGGAACTTACAATGTTGTGTCCCATTTGATTGGACACATAAAAGTAAATCACTTGAATCTGTAAAGGGACTACTTTTATATGTGTGGGCTCACCATATCAACAAAACGTTGTGCTTTTGTAAAGTAAAGAAAACAAACAGGGTGCGCTCTCAGTCTTCACTGTCTCCGCAAACTGCTTTTAGAAACATGTCAATAAAATGAACTGAAACTCAGCAAATACTTTACATATAGACATGAGAAATATATCTATAGAAAGCCTGACATGTCTACTCTTAAATGAAGTAACTCCTGCTGAAAACAAATATTATGTGATAAAGTAATCTGTATGAAGCCAAAGACAGGTTCAGTTTTTCCCCATCTGATCTACATTCAGGTCCATAAATATTGGGACATCGACACAATTCTAACATTTTTGGCTCTATACACCACCACAATGGATTTCAAATTAAACGAACAAGATGTGCTTTAACTGCAGACTGTCAGCTTTAATTTGAGGGTATTTACATCCAAATCAGGTGAACGTGTAGGAATTACAACAGTTTGCATATGTGCCTCCCACTTGTTAAGGGACCAAAAGTAATGGGACAATTGGCTTCTCAGATGTTCCATGGCCAGGTGTGTGTTATTCCCTCATTACCCCAATTACAATGAGCAGATAAAAGGTCCAGAGTTAATTTCAAGTGTGCTATTTGCATTTGGAATCTGTTGCTGTCAACTGTCAAGATGAGATCCAAAGAGCTGTCACTATCAGTGAAGCAAGCCATCATTAGGCTGAAAAAAACAAAACAAACCCATCAGAGAGATAGCAAAAACATTAGGCGTGGCCAAAACAACTGTTTGGAACATTCTTGAAAAGAAGGAACGCACCGGTGAGCTCAGCAACACCAAAATACCCGGAAGACCACGGAAAACAACTGTGGTGGATGACCGAAGAATTCTTTCCCTGGTGAAGAAAACACCCTTCACAACAGTTGGCCAGATCAAGAACACTCTCCAGGAGGTAGGTGTATGTGTGTCAAAGTCAACGATCAAGAGAAGACTTCACCAGAGTGAATCACAAGATGTAAACCATTGGTGAGCCTCAAAACCAGGAAGGCCAGATTAGAGTTTGCCAAACGACATCTAAAAAAGCCTTCACAGTTCTGGAACAACATCCTATGGACAGATGAGACCAAGATCAACTTGTACCAGAGTGATGGGAAGAGAAGGGTATGGAGAAGGAAAGGAACTGCTCATGATCCTAAGCATACCACCTCATCAGTGAAGCATGGTGGTGGTAGTGTCATGGCGTGGGCATGTATGGCTGCCAGTGGAACTGGTTCTCTTGTATTTATTGATGATGTGACTGCTGACAAAAGCAGCAGGATGAATTCTGAAGTGTTTCGGGCAATATTATCTGCTCATATTCAGCCAAATGCTTCAGAACTCACTGGACGGCGCTTCACAGTGCAGATGGACAATGACCCAAAGCATACTGCAAAAGCAACCAAAGAGTTTTTGAAGGGAAAGAAGTGGACTGTTATGCAATGGCCAAGTCAATCACCTGACCTGAATCCGATTTAGCATGCATTTCACTTGCTGAAGACAAAACTGAAGGGAAAATGCCCCAAGAACAAGCAGGAACTGAAGACGGTTGCGGTAGAGGCCTGGCAGAGCATCACCAGGGATGAAACCCAGCGTCTGGTGATGTCTATGCGTTCCAGACTTCAGGCTGTAATTGACTGCAAAGGATTTGCAACCAAGTATTAAAAAGTGAAAGTTTGATTTATGATTATTATTCTGTCCCATTACTTTTGGTCCCTTAACAAGTGGGAGGCACATATGCAAACTGTTGTAATTCCTACACCGTTCACCTGATTTGGATGTAAATACCCTCAAATTAAAGATGACAGTCTGCAGTTAAAGCACATCTTGTTCGTTTCATTTGAAATCCATTGTGGTGGTGTATAGAGCCAAAAATGTTAGAATTGTGTCGATGTCCCAATATTTATGGACGTGACTGTAATTATATCTAATTAAATCACGCCCATGTGCTGTTCGCGCTATTGATATTACAAATCTCCACGTAGCAACATGTTCATCTCAGATACTTTTTGTTTTTGGAAGAAGATGCTGAGAGGAATAAGCCTTATATTTACCTCAGAAGAAGACGCGCTGAGAGGAATAAGCTTTTTGTTTACCTCACAAACAGAACGCGAGTGCAAGACAGCGGAGGAGATCTTTCATGCCGATTAAGTATCGTTTCTTATTTCCATTTGATAATGTGTTGTTGTGAGATAAACTTGAAGGCATTTACTAGTTGGACTTTTCCCAAACTATAATTCCAGACTAAAATGTGTGAAATCGAGTGCAACATTTTGAAATATGATAGGCAACCTTTTATTACATCTCAATGTTGTATGGCATGAGGATGGTTTTATGTTATATAAGCAAACATACCTATCCCTGTTGCCAGGAGCAACTGTTTTATAACTAATTTTAAAAGTATATTCATGTATAAGATTATGTGGTTGTTTTTAAGAGGCGCAAAAGCAAAGAAGGGTAGTGATGGTTTAAAAGAAAATAAAGGTTTTAAAACAGTGTGTATTGAAATGTGCCAGTAAAAAAAAATTGGGGGTATGGGTAAGGTTGGGCATTGTTTGAATTTTTATGATTTCGATTCCAGTAAGGTAAAAAAAAAAATTAAAAAAAAAATAATCTTAGATATTCACGTTTATTCTAACTCTTATTGCAAAATATTTCCTTGTTAGCTGAATACTTTAAATGAAAATCAACAGGCTAAAGAACACTTAAACAAGAATGTGTGTGCAGCAGAGTAAACAGCCCGTGAGTCTTTTTCACTTGAATGGTTTAAAATCACATTGAAAGTGTAGGTGTCACGGATCACTGCGAGAGTGCAATGGAAAAGACGAAGTCAGGGTCCAAGTGCAGGGAAGGTGCTTTTAATTGAAACAAAAAGGCCAACACGGCACAAAAACAAAACAGAAAAGGACTAGAGCAAACACTAGAAATGCAATAACTGCAACACATTTACCACTAACAAATATTAAACAACAAACCAGCACAGGACTGCAGACACCAGGAGAATAAATAGGGAGACAAACGAGGAGGACACAGGTGAAGTTACTGAAACAATAATGAGATAACAAGGAGGGCAGGGTCAGACAATAGACAGGAGAGCACATGGCACAAACCACAAACAATAAGCCATGCGCTCAAACAAACACACAGTGACATCTGGTGGCCAACCAGGGCACACCAGTAGGACCGTGACAGTAGTTTGTTATAATAACAAAGGTGGACTCCAGGTACATTTTCAGTAGGACAAAAAAAGAGCATTTTATTTTTTAAATTTTAACCCATACCTAGGCTTGGGAATCCAAAATCTATTCCAATTCTGGAATAGGATGCTTAAGGTCAAGAATCGTCTACTTGTTATAAAATTAAAGTTTTGATTCCTCTTATCGATTCCTTTGTGCGCATTTTAATATGACTTTAAACCATTCAAGCACAAGAAGACTCGTGCACTATTTTCTGTACTGCAAACATAGACGCATAGCCATCATTTTAAAAAAATGAGGGGGATAGAATGTAAAAAAAAAAAACTTTTGACTTTTGTCTAATGGACTGGCTTTATTTTTCTTTTAATTCAATAATAAATAAATAAATAATATACTGCTGGATGACCAATAATTTGTATTCTATAATATTTTTCTGTATTTTCCTAATGACAATTTTAGAATTGGTTTATACAAACATAAGGCAGAATAGTTTCTATTAATGCTGTCAATTAGCAATGCATTATTCATATACTGTATGTATTACCTCGAAATGACCTGAAATTACCTTTTTTAGCTACAGCAACAGCAGGATTCCTTTGTCGTCATAATTTATTACTTCTACTAGGCCATTGTGGACTTTCTGCACGAAAACGCTCTCTGGCTTCAAGTATGAATGAAACATGCTCTGCATGAGAGTGTTTAGCGCTCTGTTATGTTCACATCGTCTCGTTTTGGATATGAATAAATCATCCGGTCATACACTGACATCTTGTTTCTTCGCCAATGTGCACACACATCCAAAGCACGCACACAGAAAAAGTGATTTTAAATGCATCTGATTAACAGATAAATCATGGTTGATCCATCAGCCAGATGCATGTATAATGCATTCGCTCTTATTTCAGTGTTTCATAGCTTTGTACATTTAGTTTAAATGCACTGTTAAAGAGGATTTTCACCATTCAGCTGAAATAATACAGTTAAGTCATGAAACTCTAGATGGCGCAAGCTGGCGGGTTCATGCTGCATATGCAGCCAATGAGCTTACTGCCTTGCATTTATATGGCTGGCTAGTAGTATTCACTTGAGATTCCTGCAGCGCGCTTTCAGAGTTCTCTGAAGCTCAACAGCTAGATAAGTAAACAGTCTTCACTCAGATTTCAGTGCATTATTGCATTTATCAGATTTACATTTTTAAACTAAAAAACATACAAGTTGTAAAACTAGGAGCAGGGTTTTTGCGTGAGGAGTAACGTTAATTACCAAGCATGTATTGTTCATAAAACAGCATAGCATTGGCAGCAGCAGCAGCAAGCATGTATGTTTCCTGGTTCATGTATGTGAGAATACAACGTCAAGCGTTGCGGTTTTTAGAATGGAAAAGTGAATTGGGGATTAGCTTATTTGCCTGAAATCGCCAATGCTTTTAATATCTTCTGCGGGCATTCATTTCTACATTAACCGTGAACGGATCGCTTTCAGATGCACATCTCACTAGTGGGGTCGGTTTGCAGTTGGCATTTTACAGTTATAATGTACATTACTGTATGTTTATACAGCATGATAATGTAGTACATTACTGTATGTTTGTTCAGTATTGTTCATGCAGTACATTTCTGTATTATGCAGTATAGCACTGTATGCTTTATTCAGTATCGCTCATGCAGAACATTACTCTGTATTTTATGCTGTTTTGTTTATGCAGTACATCACTTTATGCTTAAAGTATCAGTTAATGAACTAGTTTTAGTGGGAAAATAAAATCCAGATGATTTATCCTTAGTTAAGAAAACTTATTTTAAATTTGTTAAACTGATATTGTTCATTGCACTTTAGTCTATTCAGCTTTATTCTTAGTTAAGACAACTTCACAGTTTAAGTTCACAAAACTTAAATGATGTTTATTGCATTGTTTTTATAAGTCCTGTCAACTTTATCGTCAGTTAAGATAACTTCACAATTTAAGTTCACAAAACGTAATATTTTGAGGCAGCACGAACACTTACTTTTTAAAGTTTTTTTTTTTTTTTTTTAACAGTGTATCTATCATACAAAATTCACTTTTATTTTGTTTGAACATAAATGTGTGTTGGCAGTGTGTACACAACCACCCTATAATGATAAAAATCCAATTGCTCCTTTTTTTATATATAATCTCTATAAATCATGAGCAGTGTCTCAGAGCTTTCTAATCACAGAATCCGTAAAGTGTGACATCATCATTTTCCAGCCCCACCCTCAATAGTTGACTAACACAGCAGCATTAGTCGTGACCCCACCCCGAGTGAGCCGCACACACTATCTGCCATGTTTATCTTCACGCCAGAGCATTTAAAAGCAACATTCTTTAATTTAATTTCTTTAAGAAGAAATGTCTTCTTATTAGAGTTATAGAAGTTGTTCAGTCCAGAGCAGTGAGTGATTTTCTGCTTTTATTTTATTGTTTGGGTCATATTAAGATTTGAAATTATTAATTTCAGTCTTTTTGATTGTAAGTTCTCCAAATCAGAAGTGCCATCCGTAATTCAAAACGCAGTAGGCTCATCAGGAATAAGGTGGATTGCTATTCCAAAATGACATAATCATAACTTGTAAGAGATTGGAAATGCAATTACAAATGGATGTTGCGTTTCCTTTTAAAATTTTAAAATATTACATACATGGAAAAGAGAACGGAAACAAAAATACCTGACTTGCAATTGCATTTGGATTATGCCTCAACACATGCATCCACAAATTGAAAACGCAATTGCAAATACAATTCGCAATTCCTCTTGAACATTGCCCAGAATATAATTTCACAATGCAAATCTGACGTTCCAGTAAATCGTTCCATTACGCCATTCCGTGTGTTTTCTGTTTAGTATTGTTCTGCGTTTATCACTCTCCAAGTGATAGCTGCTTTGCTGAGCCTAGTTTCTAGTTCTAGTTTAGTCTTGTCATTTTTTTTGTCTTCCTGTTTCCTGCTCACGTCCTTTCCTTGCACACGTGGCAAATTACATATGCAGCAATTTCCTTAAACCAATAAGAAATTCAAAACTGATGTGAACAAGAAACTAATTGTTCTGAGATCTGAACTCATTGTTCAGTCAGGACCACTTTTGTCAAAATATATTTATTGCAATTAAATTGCATACAGTTAGTGTTGGCAGGGTGGTTCTGTTCTGGGCAAAACTCCACACGCCTGTCCATGCAGCCATGCTTGGACAGAGCGGAGAGCAGCAAGACAAACCACAATTACATGAGTTGTAGAAATACAAAAAACATGATAGAGTATGCTTGTAATGAAGTGAACTGTATACGGAAAAGAAAAAAAAGTCAGATTACAGCTTCAGTTAGGTGTAGTTGGGGTTGGAGGAGGGAGTTTAAACAGACCACTGTGACAGGTTTCAAGACTGGATTGGTACATGTCAGGAACAGCTAACTATCAGCTGATGCAAGCTTGACTGACATGGCCTGCCTGAACTAACGCTATGCTGAATTTTTGAGAAAAAAACGTCTGGGTTACTTGTGTAACCTCAGTTCCTCGAGGGAACGAGACGCTGCGTCAAACGACGCTTTGGGAAACGCCTACAGCGTAACTGGCTCTGAATACCAATCAAATCTGTCCAGAAATGGGAAGGGACGTCACGGGTGAGGTGACGTAATGACCAGCTGGTACAAAAGCACGTGCGGTGAAACCGGCATCAGCTTCTAGAATGAAACAAGCGCTGGCAGGGATGCCGGAAGTGTGGCCCCGTGACGCAGCGCCTCGTTCCCTCGAGGAACTGAGGTTACACAAGTAACCCAGACGTTCCTCTTCAGGAACTCGAGCTGCGTCAAACGACGCTTTGGGGAGCGAGCCTGCCCTGCCCTGCCCTGCCCTGTGTGTCCAAAAGAGGCGCACAGCTAGGGCAAGAGAACGGAAGAACCTGGAGTGGCTCGCATGTCCAGGCCAACGATCTGACGAAGGTCAGAGGCGTGGACCAACCCGCAGCGTTGCAGATGTCCTGAATAGGGACAACTGCGAGAAAGGCCTTGGAGGCCGCCACACTGACTCCCATGAGCCCTGACTCCCATCGGCGAGGGGAGGTCAGAAGACTCATAAGCCATGTTAATGGCATCCACAATCCACCGACTGAGGGTCTGCTTGGAAGCAGGCAGACCCCTCTTAGGAGGACCGTAGCACACTAGCAACTGGTCCGTCCTTCTCCACATGGCAGCTCTGTGGACGTACGCGTCCAGTGCTCGCACTGGACACATACGGTTTAGCTTCCACGGAGGAAACATGTAACTAGGGGTTGTGCGCCCACTGTCAATCCACCAAGAGGGGTGTGGTAAGCAGAAATTGCCGCCACATAGACCTTCAAGGTGGAGTGGGCTAACCCTGCGGAGAGTCGAGCCTGCAGGAACTCCAGCACTGTACCTACTGGGCAGTTAACTGGGCCGAGCTGGCGATCTCTGCACCATGAAGTGAAGAGTCTCCACTTCAGGGCATACAGTTTCCTCGTAGAGGGAGCTCTGGACTGGAGAATGGTCTCAACAACCTCGGTTGAGAGACCAGAATCTATCAGCTGTGCCCCCTCAGGGGCCACACCCACAGCTTCTATAACTCCAGGCAGGGGTGCATAAGGGTGCCTGCTGCCTGTGAGAGGAGATCCCTCCTGACTGGAATCTCCCATGGGGAGCCGTCGAGGAGGAAAATCAGGTCCAAGAACCATACTCGGCCCGGCCAGAACGGGGCTACCAATAGCAGCCGGTGTCCGTCCCGGCGCACTCTCTCCAGAACTCCGGGGAGCAGAGCAATCGGGGGAAAGGCATAAAGACGAAGCCTCGGCCACGTCTGTACCACGGCATCCAGCCCCTCGGAGCTGGATGACGTAGAGAGTACCAGAGAGGTCATTACGCTGCCTGAGTAGCGAAGAGGTCCACCTGAGCCTGGCCAAACACTCTCTAGATCTGCTTCACCACCTCGGTGTGAAGCATTCATTCCCCGGATAACAGCCCCTGGCTCAACAGGGTGTCTGCTCCCCATTGAGATACTAACTCAGATGCTCAGAAGGGATCGGCATGCTCAAGGTGACCCTATAAGTTGAGGGGAACAGTGCCAGCTCGACCAGCAGGAGAGCGGGGAGGGAGCAGAATGCTCGTAGGTGACCTCATAGTGAGGGGAGCAATGCTAGCTCTACCAAGGCAGAGCTCTGGAGAGCGGAGCACTTAACTCTCTGCATGAGAGGGAACTCAGACACTCAGAAGGGAGCGGCATGCTCAAAGGTGACCCTCAAAGTTGAGGGGAGCAATGCCAGCTCGACCAACCAGGAGAGCTCGGCCTCACACCCCACACAAGGATCTGGTGTGCCAGCCTGTACAGGGGGCGCGAACCGCAGACCTCCTTGGTGGTTGCTATAAGAGACCACCGATGTGTTGTCAGTGCGAACTAACACATGGCAACCTCTTAGGTCTAGGAGAAGTATTTCAGAGCCTGAAACACGGCCAGCATCTCGAGCCTGTTGATGTGCCAGGCGAGATGATGACCCCTCCACCGACCGTGGGCAGGGTGGCCACTCATGACCGCTCCCCAACCGGTGAGGGATGCGTCCGTCGCTAGCGTACGCGGCGACAAGGAGTTTCCAACACCAGGCCCTGGGACAAGAACCAAGGTTGTCTACACATGTCCAAGGCACGTAGGCACCGCCGTGTGACCTTGATCATTCGGAGCGGGTTTCCCCTCGGGGAGAACGCCTTGGTCTTGAGCCACCACTGTAGGGGTCTCATGTACAGCAGGCCAAAAGTCGTGGGAAAGGGGAAGTCGTGGCCTAATGGTTAGAGAGTCGGACTCGTAATCCAAAGGTTGCGGGTTCGAGTCTTGGGCGACAGGGATTGTAGGTGGGGGGAGTGAATGTCCAGCGCTCTCTCCACCCTCAATACCACGACTGAGGTGCCCTTGAGCAAGGCACCGAACCCCCAACTGCTCCCCGGGCGCCGCAGCATAAATGGCTGCCCACTGCTCCGGGTGTGTGTTCACGGTGTGTGTGTGTTCACTGCTGTGTGTGTGCACGTTGGATGGGTTAAATGCAGAGCACGAATTCCGAGTATGGGTCACCATACTTGGCAGTATGTCACTTCAAAAGGTATCCCGTTGGACGTAGCTGCCACCAGACCCAGCAGTATCTGAAACTGCTTGACAGTGAGTGACTGGCCTTCTTTCACCCTCCTGACTTTCGTGAGGATTGACTGGATCCGAGCAGGAGACATACGTGCCTGCACCGTGGTCAAATCCCCACCACCCCCAGATAAGTGGTTCTCTGTAATGGAGAAAGCACACTTTCCTTGGGGTTCAGTCTTAACCCCAACACTTTTAAGTGAGCGAGAACAACACCTCAATGTTGAGCCGCCCTCCGCTCTGATAGAGTGAGAATCAACCAAAGGTCGATGTAACTGAGTATGCGGGCGCCCCGTAGCTAACGCGGCGCCCACACACTCGTAAAAGTGTGGGGTGAGAGCGCTAGGCCGAAGGGAAGTACCCGATATTGGTAAGCTTTTGCCCCCAAAAGCAAACCTCAGGAACTTCCTGTGAGTGGGAAGGACAGAGACATGGAAGTATGCATCTTTTAGATCTACGTGTCAAACCAGTCCTCAGACTTGATCTGAGTACTTACCTGAGCATCTTGAACTTCAGTCTTGCAGACTGAGCGGTTCAATTGATGCAGATCTAAAAAAGGGACGCAAACCTCCATCCTCCTTGGAACTATGAAGTACCGGCTGTAGTACCCGGACTCTCTTCGGAAGGAAGACCCACCTCGATGGCATCTTTCCTTAAGAGAGTATCTACCTCTTCTTCCATTACCAGAGCCTGCTCGGGGCCCACAACGTGGAATTCACCCCATTGAATTGAGGCGGACGAGAATCAAACTGGATTCTGTAGCCTCTCTCTACAGTGCGCAGGACCCATCGAGACACATTTAGCAGTAGTATCCACGCTGCGAAATAGTCTACTAAGGGAACCAGTCTCTCGAGACTGGCCTCTGGTGTAACCCGGAGCGGAACCCCGGCGGAGAACGGCCGAACTAGCTGCTCCAGAGACCCCCGAAGGGGTGGCGAGCATCTCAGCTCCGCTACGATACCGGGCGGAAGAGACTGAGATATGCGCTCGCTGGAGACCGCTGCGCCCTGAAGCACCATAGGTGGCAGAACGATCTCCTGAGGGCGCTGGGGGGCGATCGTCGCTCTACCCCAGCGGGGGCTACCCTCATAAGCCCTGATCCCACTCACATCAGGGCTTCTTGGCCGAAGACGTCTTCGCCTGCTTGGCTGGGAGGTCTTTGACCGCGCACCCTTCTTACCGCCCCAACCCGCTCCCGCGGGGGCACGCTTGCCTATACGAGGAGCCAGCACGCGGCAGGGGCTGCTCTCTTTGCCCAGCAGCCCCATGAGCTAGAGAGCGGCGAGGGAGAAACCGCTGGAACGCCTCCACCTGCCTCCCGAACCAAAAAAGGCCAGACGGCAAAGTGGGGCGTCCAGAAGGAAGGCCCTGTCACGGTTTTCCATAAATCTGACAGGGTCAACCAAAGATGCCTCTCCGCCGCCACCAGGGCTGCCATAGATCGCCTTGACGGTCTCCCTGGTGGCGCGGAGCGACAAATCAGCGGTTTTGCGGAGTTCACGGATGTGCTTCGCACTAATCCCCTGCCCTCATCCAACTCCTTGAGCAGGTCAGCCTGGCATGCCAACATGATGTGCAGACATAAGCCTGCCCGACCTGCTGTCGCGTACCCCTTGCCTTCAGAGACGACGCAGCGTCAGGGGACAGATAGCTCGCAAGCGTCTGTTCCACCCGCGGCATCGCTCTGTAACCGCGCTCACTCGTCCCCATCACACTACCGAAGTAACAGAATGAGGGAAAAGAGCCTTTCAGGAGCGAAGCACACGCAGAGGAAAACCCTCGCAGTGCGGACAGACAGCCCCCTCGAGAGCTGCCTCCGCATGCCTCGCTCCCAAGCAAAGCACACACAGACTGTGTGTATCCTCCGCACACAAATAGCGTTTGCACGGAGGAACACACAGCCCGTATTGCGCCTCACTCCTCTCCCCACTTCGCTTTGACATGTTTACAAACAGACAGACAACGGTAAATAGGACTCACCAGTCACAGAGCGCTTCGCTGAATGACAAAAAGCTGATGCCGGTTTCACCGCACGTGCTTTTGTACCAGCTGGTCATTACGTCACCTCGCCCGTGACCTCCCTTCCCATTTCTGGACAGATTTGATTGGTATTCAGAGCCGGTTACGCTGTAGGCGTTCCCCAAAGCGTCGTTTGACGCAGCTCGAGTTCCTGAAGAGGAACTCTCATTCCAGAATTGAGCCAAAGCAATTGAGAAAATCAGTGATGTCTACAATACTCCAATTAAATGACAACTTGATTATATTAAATTGTTAGACTATTAGATTATAAATTTTAATTGTTAATATATTAATTATAACAAAATGTTACTTTTTTATGAGAGGAGAGACAAAAAATAACAATGAACTACAACAAACTAAATTAACTAAATTTCCTGTCCATAGAAATAGCAGACTCCAGTGTTTTGCATTGCTGCTACATGTTTGTCAATACATTCTGATAGATGGAAATGAAAATACATTTGACTAATGAGACAGAGCATCCTAAAATTAGAAATTATTGTTTTGATAATGTACACATAACTGGCACCCAGTTATGACTTTAACGGCTGATGTCAATGATATATAGGTTTCCATAAAATGTTTAGTAATAGTAATAGTTTGGACTGTTGGATCAGGTTTTTACATATACAAACCTGCAAATGTACTCTGTTCATTTTTGAAGTGCAAAACCATTTTTATGTAACGTTTGTCTTTGCAATTTTAAAGATATATACATAAAGAATATGTGATGCACCCTACCTTTTAGACAATGGCAGTGTGTCTGTCTTGACTGTTTCCATGATGTCCTAAAGAGTCCTGAAGATAGTAAAAACTTGTGTAACGTAAACATGTTTTATGCTAACTTTATTTTTTTTTCACAGCATGTCAGCAGATAAACAGTACAGAAAACTTACAATGTCTCACACTTTTGCATGTGTCCTCTACCAGTCAAGCCTGAAAAGACTATGACAACAAAATCAGGATATGTATTTATACCCGCAACACATCCTATTTCTTTTAGTCATGTGACTTATGGGAAAACTAGTAAAGGAAACCAGAAAGTGAAAGAGAACAAGATACAAAAACTAAACACGAAACAGAAATAAAACAGACTGTGACAGTGGCACAAACTGGCAAAAAGAAATGTATAAAAGTCTAAACCATCTGAAAATATCATCTACATTTAAAAAAAAAAATCTCTTTGAATGAATGCTAAGCATTCATTCAAAGAGAACAGTGTAAGGATCAAATTTATCACCATATGTACTTAGTACTGAAGGTTACTGAACAACATGTAACAATGAAATAGCATGTAGTGTATAATTCTGTAATGCATATAAAGAAACATCCCATGTCTGAGTTATTATTGATTTGATGAACAACGATGCATACTGAATTTCTCAGACTTGTAGCTATGCTGGAAGCATTCATGTAACTCATTATTAATGATTAATGTAACTCATTATTAACTCAATTAATGTTGACTGATATTTAACCACTGTTTATTGGAAAAATAAAATTATGTATGTGTGCATGCATGAATACTGTAGTACTCTGAGTAAACCATTTTTATTTTTTTTTTTTATTTTTTTATGTTGTACTTGTTTATTTACAGTTTTTCTCAATTGATTTTTAACAATTCATGGAGATGTAAATCATGGAGATATAAATACAAACGATATCCCAAAACAATATTCCACATTCTCAAATGAATGTCATATTCTCAGTCACCATCACATCTGCTGGTTTATGAACAAAGTTTGTTCAATTATTCACACAACAAACTATGAATAAGACATGAAAACCTCAAACAAATAAACAGTGGAAGATTCTGAAAAAGAATCAGTCACTACATAAGAAATTATGGACAGGTTAAAGTGTAATGTATAAGACAGTATTTCAGACACCCTATATTGAAAAAAAAATATTTTATGTTTTATTCCTTTCATTTGATATATTCAGATTTGGAAAAATGTAGGACATTTATTGTTTTTTATTTATTATTTTGATTTATTTTACAATATCTTTAGAATTTTCTGACTAGTCCCTTATTTTCTTCCTGAGTTCTTCTCTTAAGGTCCTCAAGTTTTAGAACTCTTTCTTGATTCCTAGTTTCCTTAAGTTTCTCAATCATGAAGTCCAGATGCTGGAAAGAAGACATGGATGTAGATTTTAATGCTGTCTCCTTTAATTTCTCCAAACACTGATAACACTCTTCCACAAGCCTGATCTTCTCTGCCTCTATCTGCTTGATGTCATTCTCTAGTCCAATTAACAAACTCTTGTTCTCTCCAAGATCCTTTTCATATTTCTTTTTCAGATCCTCCTTTGTTCTTTTGACCTTTCTTGTCTGAATTTCATACATTTTGTCATCTTTCACATGTTCAGTGTGGTCACACTTCCCAGTGCAGACTGTACACTTCCCAGCTGTCATCACACTACACCATGAGAGATCTTTAGCCCACCAGCATCCTGGATAGTGGCAGTTCTCCTTACAGTTTTTGCTAAGCATTCATTCAAAGAGAACAGTGTAAGGATCAAATTTATCATCCATATGTACTTAGTACTGAAGGTTACTGAACAACATGTAACAATGAAATAGCATGTAGTGTATAATTCTGTAATGCATATAAAGAAACATCACATGTCTGAGTTATTATTGATTTGATGAACAACGATGCATACTGAATTTCTCAGACTTGTAGCTATGCTGGAAGCATTCATGTAACTCATTATTAATGATTAATGTAACTCATTATTAACTCAATTAATGTTAACTGATATTTAACCACTGTTTATTGGAAAAATAAAATTATGTATGTGTGCATGCATGAATACTGTAGTACTCTATTGAGTAAACCATTTTTATTTTTTTAATTTTTTTTTTATGTTGTACTTGTTTATTTACAGTTTTTCTCAATTGATTTTTAACAATTCATGGAGATGTAAATCATGGAGATATAAATACAAACGATATCCCAAAACAATATTCCACATTCTCAAATGAATGTCATATTCTCAGTCACCATCACATCTGCTGGTTTATGAACAAAGTTTGTTCAATTATTCACACAACAAACTATGAATAAGACATGAAAACCTCAAACAAATAAACAGTGGAAGATTCTGAAAAAGAATCAGTCACTACATAAGAAATTATGGACAGGTTAAAGTGTAATGTATAAGACAGTATTTCAGACACCCTATATTGAAAAAAAAATATTTTATGTTTTATTCCTTTCATTTCATATATTCAGATTTGGAAAAATGTAGGACATTTATTGTTTTTTATTTATTATTTTGATTTATTTTACAATATCTTTAGAATTTTCTGACTAGTCCCTTATTTTCTTCCTGAGTTCTTCTCTTAAGGTCCTCAAGTTTTAGAACTCTTTCTTGATTCCTAGTTTCCTTCAGTTTCTCAATCATGAAGTCCAGATGCTGGAAAGAAGACATGGATGTAGATTTTAATGCTGTCTCCATTAATTTCTCCAAACACTGATAACACTCTTCCACAAGCCTGATCTTCTCTGCCTCTATCTGCTTGATGTCATTCTCTAGTCCAATTAACAAACTCTTGTTCTCTCCAAGATCCTTTTCATATTTCTTTTTGAGATCCTCCTTTGTTCTTTTGACCTTTCTTGTCTGAATTTCATACATTTTGTCATCTTTCACATGTTCAGTGTGGTTACACTTCCCATTGCAGACTGTACACTTCCCAGCTGTCATCACACTACACCATGAGAGATCTTTGACCCACCAGCATCCTGGATAGTGGCAGTTCTCCTTACAGTTTTTGCAGCGGGTCGCCTGTTTGCTGAAGTGCCACCATGATGAGTTTATCTGGACCTCTTGTTTGTAGGGTTCATCAACTTCAGAGACAAAGTTATTCTCTCTTTCTCTGCCTATTTCACATTCCTCCAGAGCTGCTTTTGTTTGTTTCAGCTCTTGTTTTTTATATTCAGCAAACACAATTCTGTCTTTTAAATTGTTTACACTGGCATCCAATTGTTTTCTTGCTCTGAGGACACCTTCTGTCATATTCAAGCTTTTTGGGTTTATACTATTCAGATAATCAAAAAACTGCTTGAAGTTTCCAATTCCATGATCCCATGTGGATTTGTAACTCTTTCTGTCCTCCTCACTGAAGTAGTCACTCTGACAGTTGTCAAACATAAAACAAATATATTCATTAGTCTTTTTTTTTGCACATTTAATTTTGGATTCTTTAATGAAATTAAATACTTTTTGTGGGAGAGTTTTGTGATGTTGGTGTGTGAAGATTAGTAAGACATGTTTTTCAATATCTTTGCCAAATAATGACATAATTTCGTCCAAAATATACTGCTGTCTCTCATGCAGGCGAGTTTCTGATGCCTTCAACACAAGACTTTTATTCATGGTTTGAAATGCAGAATGACACACCTGCACAAAAAATGCCCACACCTCCCAACGACCGGGCGCTCTGTCTGTCTCCTGGCGACGTAAGGAAGACCCTATCTAGGATTAACCCACGCAAGGCTGCGGGTCCGGACAATATACCTGGCTGTGTTCTGAGAGACTGTGCTGCACAGCTGACAGATGTGCTTACAGATATCTTCAACACCTCGCTTAGCCAGGCAGTCATGCCCACATGTCTCAAATCCACAACAATCATACCTGTACCAATGAAATCACCTGTGTCCTGTCTAAATGACTACCGTCCCATAACCTCATCAGAATACGTGAGGGGGACGAGTGGAAGACAGCTATGACTATGACAACAAAATCAGGATATGTATTTATACCCGCAACACATCCTCTTTCTTTTAGTCATGTGACTTATGGGAAAACTAGTAAAGGAAACCAGAAAGTGAAAGAGAACAAGATACAAAAACTAAACACGAAACAGAAATAAAACAGACTGTGACAGTGGCACAAACTGGCAAAAAGAAATGTATAAAAGTCTAAACCATCTGAAAATATCATCTACATTTAAAAAAAAAAATCTCTTTGAATGAATGCTAAGCATTCATTCAAAGAGAACAGTGTAAGGATCAAATTTATCATCCATATGTACTTAGTACTGAAGGTTACTGAACAACATGTAACAATGAAATAGCATGTAGTGTATAATTCTGTAATGCATATAAAGAAACATCCCATGTCTGAGTTATTATTGATTTGATGAACAACGATGCATACTGAATTTCTCAGACTTGTAGCTATGCTGGAAGCATTCATGTAACTCATTATTAATGATTAATGTAACTCATTATTAACTCAATTAATGTTAACTGATATTTAACCACTGTTTATTGGAAAAATAAAATTATGTATGTGTGCATGCATGAATACTGTAGTACTCTATTGAGTAAACCATTTTTATTTTTTAAATTTTTTTTTTATGTTGTACTTGTTTATTTACAGTTTTTCTCAATTGATTTTTAACAATTCATGGAGATGTAAATCATGGAGATATAAATGCAAACGATATCCCAAAACAATATTCCACATTCTCAAATGAATGTCATATTCTCAGTCACCATCACATCTGCTGGTTTATGAACAAAGTTTGTTCAATTATTCACACAACAAACTATGAATAAGACATGAAAACCTCAAACAAATAAACAGTGGAAGATTCTGAAAAAGAATCAGTCACTACATAAGAAATTATGGACAGGTTAAAGTGTAATGTATAAGACAGTATTTCAGACACCCTATATTGAAAAAAAAATATTTTATGTTTTATTCCTTTCATTTGATATATTCAGATTTGGAAAAATGTAGGACATTTATTGTTTTTTATTTATTATTTTGATTTATTTTACAATATCTTTAGAATTTTCTGACTAGTCCCTTATTTTCTTCCTGAGTTCTTCTCTTAAGGTCCTCAAGTTTTAGAACTCTTTCTTGATTCCTAGTTTCCTTCAGTTTCTCAATCATGAAGTCCAGATGCTGGAAAGAAGACATGGATGTAGATTTTAATGCTGTCTCCATTAATTTCTCCAAACACTGATAACACTCTTCCACAAGCCTGATCTTCTCTGCCTCTATCTGCTTGATGTCATTCTCTAGTCCAATTAACAAACTCTTGTTCTCTCCAAGATCCTTTTCATATTTCTTTTTCAGATCCTCCTTTGTTCTTTTGACCTTTCTTGTCTGAATTTCATACATTTTGTCATCTTTCACATGTTCAGTGTGGTCACACTTCCCAGTGCAGACTGTACACTTCCCAGCTGTCATCACACTACACCATGAGAGATCTTTGACCCACCAGCATCCTGGATAGTGGCAGTTCTCCTTACAGTTTTTGCTAAGCATTCATTCAAAGAGAACAGTGCAAGGATCAAATTTATCATCCATATGTACTTAGTACTGAAGGTTACTGAACAACATGTAACAATGAAATAGCATGTAGTGTATAATTCTGTAATGCATATAAAGAAACATCCCATGTCTGAGTTATTATTGATTTGATGAACAACGATGCATACTGAATTTCTCAGACTTGTAGCTATGCTGGAAGCATTCATGTAACTCATTATTAATGATTAATGTAACTCATTATTAACTCAATTAATGTTAACTGATATTTAACATCACTGTTTATTGGAAAAATAAAATTATGTATGTGTGCATGCATGAATACTGTAGTACTCTATTGAGTAAACCATTTTTATTTTATTTTTTTATTTTTTTATGTTGTACTTGTTTATTTACAGTTTTTCTCAATTGATTTTTAACAATTCATGGAGATGTAAATCATGGAGATATAAATACAAACAATATCCCAAAACAATATTCCACATTCTCAAATGAATGTCATATTCTCAGTCACCATCACATCTGCTGGTTTATGAACAAAGTTTGTTCAATTATTCACACAACAAACTATGAATAAGACATGAAAACCTCAAACAAATAAACAGTGGAAGATTCTGAAAAAGAATCAGTCACTACATAAGAAATTATGGACAGGTTAAATTGTAATGTATAAGACAGTATTTCAGACACCCTATATTGAAAAAAAATATATTTTATGTTTTATTCCTTTCATTTCATATATTCAGATTTGGAAAAATGTAGGACATTTTATTGTTTTTTATTTAATATTTTGATTTATTTTACAATATCTGTAGAATTTTCTGACTAGTTCCTTATTTTCTTCCTGAGTTCTTCTCTTAAGGTCCTCAAGTTTTAGAACTCTTTCTTGATTCCTAGTTTCCTTCAGTTTCTCAATCATGAAGTCCAGATGCTGGAAAGAAGACATGGATGTAGATTTTAATGCTGTCTCCATTAATTTCTCCAAACACTGATAACACTCTTCCACAAGCCTGATCTTCTCTGCCTCTATCTGCTTGATGTCATTCTCTAGTCCAATTAACAAACTCTTGTTCTCTCCAAGATCCTTTTCATATTTCTTTTTCAGATCCTCCTTTGTTCTTTTGACCTTTCTTGTCTGAATTTCATACATTTTGTCATCTTTCACATGTTCAGTGTGGTCACACTTCCCATTGCAGACTGTACACTTCCCAGCTGTCATCACACTACACCATGAGAGATCTTTGACCCACCAGCATCCTGGATAGTGGCAGTTCTCCTTACAGTTTTTGCAGCGGGTCGCCTGTTTGCTGAAGTGCCACCATGATGAGTTTATCTGGACCTCTTGTTTGTAGGGTTCATCAACTTCATATACAAAGTTATTCTCTCTTCCTCTGCCTATTTCACATTCCTCCAGAGCTGCTTTTGTTTGTTTCAGCTCTTGTTTTTTATATTCAGCAAACTCAATTCTGTCTTTTAAATTGTTTACTCTGGCATCCAATTGTTTTCTTGCTCTGAGGACACCTTCTGTCATATTCAAGCTTTTTGGGTTTATGCTATTCAGATAATCAAAAAACTGCTTGAAGGTTCCAATTCCATGATCCCATGTGGATTTGTAACTCTTTCTGTCCTCCTCACTGAAGTAGTCACTCTGACAGTTGTCAAACATAAAACAAATATATTCATTAGTCTTTTTTTTTGCACATTTAATTTTGGATTCTTTAATGAAATTAAATACTTTTTGTGGGAGAGTTTTGTGATGTTGGTGTGTGAAGATTAGTAAGACATGTTTTTCAATATCTTTGCCAAATAATGACATAATTTCGTCCAAAATATACTGCTGTCTCTCATGCAGGCGAGTTTCTGATGCCTTCAACACAAGACACACTGCATGGATTTCATGAATGCCATCTTCAGATCTGAACAACTGCTGTAAAGCTTTTGGAATGAGTTTGTCTTTATCTTCATTTTCTGCATCGCCAAATCCAGGTGTGTCGATAACAGTAAGAGAAAATGGACTGTCCTGAGAAAAAACTTCATAAACAGTCACTGCTGCTGTTTGAGAGGCAGTTTGGTTTTCTGATACCTCGACTACCTCCAGCCAAATCTTGTGTTCCCATCTGACACCCATGATGTAATTAATCATTGCATTGCTGAAAGCAGTCTTCCCTGTTCCTGTTTCTCCAACCATCAGTATGACCTTATGAGGTTTGTCATCATTTTTCTCTCCTAGTCTTTCTTTCCTCAGAAATTCTTCTTCAGTTACGACTGTTGTGTTCAATATAAATTTCGTAGTGGGTCCTTTTTTTACTGACTTACTGTTCCTAAGAATTTTCTTCATTTCATCTTTCAGTGGAGTAATCAACTCTTCATAACTACTTAAAAAAGCAATACATATTGTTATTCAAAATACAGGTATGTAATTAATTTTCAATAAATATACATAATCAGTTTTTGTGTGTGTAGTAGACACAACAGATAATCAATAGATTTTAAATAATATTATATAAGTATATTTACATATATTTTATATGAATATAATGTTTCTATAGATATAGATATAGATATGCAGGGCATATAGAAAACAAAGTTCAGTGATATATTTTTAAAAAACAGTGATAGACCAAAATTATATTCCATACAGAGGTATCCCTACCTCTCAGAGTGAGAATCTGCCATGTTTCAAGTTGAAGTCCTGAAAAAGAAAGAAATTCACATCAATCCATTAAATGGCGGGGGTTTTAATACCCCTAAACCAGCTAATCCAGGTTCACAGGAAGCATCCAGGCAGGTGGTTTAAAAATACACAAATTCAGTTTACAAGACTTAAATACTTTCAGTGTCAAACAAACTAGCATTCAGATGCAGATAAACACTTGAACTGACTTGAATGATTGACTTACAATTCTCTATTTTTTACAGCCTGAATATATGTACCACATCTTTTTAATGTACATCCTTATTCTCACAGATACTACTTACTAAATTACATTATAGACAGAGTCGCAAAATGTGTATACTTACAGTAACCTCTCCTCATACGGTAGCCTGTTCTCTTTTTCCAACCTGATCAGGAAGTGTATTTATACTCTGAAAACGTCCACCTTCTGAAAATCATGTGATTTACAAGAACACTTTTTTTTTTTTTTTTTTTTTGCAATGACGCAATGAGAGGAAATAAAAAGAGGACAGTTACATAAAATGTAAAGATTAAAGCCCTATTCAGACAGGACTAGTTTCTAAACTATGTGTGAGTTTTGATTCTTATCACCTGACGTCTGCTATTTTCATGTACCAATTCGGACAGGACTAACATCTCCGTGTTTATTACAGAGGTGGGAGGGTCTGTTTTGTACATCTGGGCATTTCAGAGAGCAAGCGCTCTGTATGCGTGCATCGCATACAGTCATTCGGATTGATTACCATTAGTATAATCACAAAAATACCATGGTGAAGATAAATGGTTAGTATAGCAAAACCAAGTTAATGTGTGGTTACTTTAGTTTATCTATTGTATTTTTAATTTATTTGTAGTAAACCCATGTTTTATATTGATGTCACAGATCTGGACGGAGGATTACGACCTTGCATCGGTTATCGAGCCCTGAATAAAATAACGGTCAAATTACTTTACCCCCTTCCTCTCGTCCCAGAGGCGTTAGAACATCTTCACGGAGCCACTGTGTTCACCAAATTGGATCGCCGCAGCATACAGTGGAACGAAATGTCGTGCCTCGCAGGACCACGGTGCTACATAAATACAGACATACAACAATGAAGTAAAAAAAAAAACACTATAAACCTATACACGACTAACCTACTGACAGATTTTAACCTGTTAACCTTCGCCCCCATTGTGGGCCTCACAGGTGAAAATAACCTACCTAAATTAAAATGGTAACAGTTCCTGACAAAGTGTGCTACACAAACAAATTAGGCATCTTTGGAAAGAAGACACTCTAGGCTTTACTATCCATCATCCAGGGTTGATAATGCTCAAAAAGATAAAAAGATATAGACACTGACGTGCCTTGAAAAATATTTTTCCACACTGAATGTTTTTTTTATTTCATATACAAATACATGAAATAAGTCCTGGAGCAACCCAGAAAAGTAATGGATTGAAAGCCACATGTCTCATGAGTTTATATTTCAAATTTTTTGTAGATACCATGAAAAATTAGATTCCTGCAATATTTTTTCTGAAACTATTTATAGTCCTCCCACCCCCCCGTTTGAGGAAAAATAAGCACCAAATGTATTGCAGAATTATACAAACTATTTTAGTCATTATACATATTCCTGCATAGTTTTTCAACTATAAAATAATAAATTTATTTGAGCACTAAAAAATACAAAAATAATTATTTGAGTAATAAAAAAGGAAAACAAAATATAGAAAAAAAATGCTTTGTATATAGTATGTATACTGAAGTATTCTGATTGCCAGACATGAAGTGATATTGGCAGACATGTTCATATAGTCAGTAATCACACGCTGATGTGCTTCCATTCAGATGATAATCATGCAGATACGGCCACATTCCCCACACAATACACACACACACATATAAAAAATGTAGAAGAAAAAAAAAATGGATAAAGCAGATTGCTAAATTATGCCCCGCTCAGATGACAGCTGCGTCACAGCGTGCATCACGGCTGGCAGGAGAGAGCACCAAATTAAAATTATCTATATTCCGCTTTTATAAGACTTTTTTTCCGTGGATGATCTCATTCTGTTTGTAAAACTGTATGCTACAACACCGTGTTGTTTTTTACCACCAAGACGCTGTTTTTGAGCGTAATTTATTCCATAACGGACGCGAACAATAACTCTCCCGAAGAAATGAAATGTAAACAAATGACTATTCATCCTTATTACAACGTTATTGTTTCGTTGGACTAAAAGTGCTCACTGGGATGTTGTTCTGTGGACCCTTACCTCTCTAACTAAACTGGGATTTCAGTAGTGGCTCGTTATTACAATGATAATGGTACGTACTGCTTTTTTATTCAGCATGTTTTGATGTGTACTGCTTACACAAATGTAGCAAATACATTCCTTATAAGCTTTCCATCGGAAAACAGCGATCTGTCGTCAATGCTTGAGGCTTAGACCTTCAGAATGATATATAGTTTGTCAAGATTAATGATATTCTTTCACGTTAAATTCATTCATAAACATTAAACTAGTGAGGAAAAAAACGCTTCAGTGCGCCATCGCTCTGGTAAACGTTAACAGGTTAACTATAAGTATACTATATATATATATATATATATATATATATATATATATATATATATATATATATATATAAATATTTACCCTATACAAACTAAAAAGAAATAAACTATAAAAAATACAAACTATACGAATGCTTCACATAAATATTTACCCTATACAAACTAAAAAGAAATAAAAGATAAACAAATACAAACTATATGAATGCTTCATATAAATACTGTACATGTGCAAGGAGAAACATTTTGATTCAGCAGCTGGTTGGGGAACAGTGCAGGATGATATTTTAGGATGTAGGGGTTTGCATGGGGTTTCAGAGGGGGGCGGGGTGATTTGAGTTCAGGGCTCTCACAGCATGGGGGAAAAAGCTATTGAGCAGTCTGGCAGAGCGGGCTCTGATGCTCTGGTGCCGTCTTCCTGATGGTAGGAGCTGGAAGAGATTGTGGGAGGGATGGGTGGAGTCCCTCACGATGCTGTTGGTTTTGCTGGAGCATCGTGTAAGGAAGATGTCCAGGATGGAGGGGAGAGGGACACCAATGATCTTTGCAGCTGTGCAAAACGGTCATATGCTCAAAAAATCAACAACCACTTCACAAACAGCAGAGACACACGGAGCCTGTGGCAAGCCATTCAGACCATCACTGACTACAAGCCTCCACCACAGGCCTGTGATGATGACACATCCCTCCCCGATGCACTCAACCACTTTTATTCACGGTTTGAAATGCAGAATGACACACCTGCACAAAAACTGCCCACACCTCCCAACGACCGGGCGCTCTGTCTGTCTCCAGGCGACGTAAGGAAGACCCTATCTAGGATTAACCCACGCAAGGCTGCGGGTCCGGACAACATACCTGGCCGTGTTCTGAGAGACTGTGCTGCACAGCTGACAGATGTGCTTACAGATATCTTCAACACCTCGCTTAGCCAGGCAGTCATCCCCACATGTCTCAAATCCACAACAATCATACCTGTACCAATGAAATCACCTGTGTCCTGTCTAAATGACTACCGTCCCATAACCTCATCAGAATACGTGAGGGGGACGAGTGGAAGACAGCTTTTGTGACCCCCACTATGAATATCTTGTAATGCCCTATGGCCTTGTTAACGCCCCCTCCGTATTTCAAGATTTTATCATGAGGTGCTTCAGGAGAATCTCCATAAGCTCGTGTTGGTCTACATAGATAACATCCTCATCTACTCCCGGAGCATGGCCGAACATTGCCACAACGTTTCCTGGGGTTCGCCCACTTTTACCGCCGCTTCATCCATAATTACAGCTCCATCACCAGCCCACTGACCAACCTGCTCTGCAGCAAACCCAAAACTCTCTCCTGGACCCCAGCCGCCACCAAAGCCTTTGAAAGGCTCAAAGAAGCATTTACGAATGCACCAGTCCTTGTGCACCCAGACCTCAAGAAACCATTCATTGTGGAGGTCGATGTATCCACCTCAGGAGTTGGTGCCATACTCTCCCAGCAGCAGGGGACACCAGCTAAACTCCATCCATGTGCCTTCTCTCACAAGCTCAGCCCGGCGGAAAGAAACTACGATATAGGTAACAGAGAACTTCTCACCATTAAATTGGCCCTAGAAGAGTGGAGGCATTGGTTGGAGGGTGCACAACATTACTTCACAGTTCTCACCGATCTCAAGAACCTGCAATATCTGAGAGAGGCCAAGAGACTGAACCCTCGTTAAGCCCGATGGGCCCTCTTTTTCACACGCTTTAACTTCACGATTTCTTACCGTCCAGGTCCCAAGAATGTCAAAGTCGACGCCCTATCTCGCCTCTATGACTCCAAGGAAGAAACTAGTTAAGAACCTGAATCCATCATCCCCGAGAAGATCATTGTAAGTCCCATTCAGTGGAATTCAAGTCCATTCACCCCCTCCAATGCTTCCACGGCCACTCCGCCGGGCTGTCCAACCGGCTTGCAATATGTTCCCAGGGCTCAATGCACACCTCTCATTCAGTCTGTTCATTCATCTCTGGTGTAGCATCTGCTTATGATCCTTGATGGTTCCCTTTGTACCAGGCATGGCTGACCAGTGGACTACCTCCATGAGTACAACACACATAACACACACGAATAGAGACATTTCCTTTACTTAGTCCATAATTATTCAGTTACAAAGGTATCTGGTATAGGCAAGTGTTGTTTGTATGTTTCCTTATTATATTAGCCTAGTGACCACTCGTTATTTGTATTAGTAAGCTGTAAACACTAATTTTCAAGTGTATGAATGGATCTCTGGTTTAATATATGTTAGATGTCTCTTTCTTGACATCAAAATGATCTGCTCTTTATTTCTCAAACAACGATGTATACTATGTGAATGTGAAATACATCATAAGATTTTTACTATACTGTGGGACGAATTACACCGATCGAGCAGAACAGTCATAAAACATGCAAATGAGGTGTCAAGTGAGACAAAGAAACACTTTCCCGCTGAAACTATGTGCCTTGTTATTGGTCAAACTGAACAAAAGTGGGGGTTACTGGATCCAGATAAAACTTCTCTCACACCAAAAAGGGACGGTCTTATCTTTACCTTCGGTGCCCTAGGTACACACATCACCATGGAAACCTCGCGACTCCCCTTTCGCGGGAGTCCGAGCTCCTGTCAGCTTTGAGCTCAGTAACTTTGGCGATTTAACTTCGGACCAATCAACCCGTGGCTGGAATGACGAAGCTTTCACTCCTAAAGGAATTCATCAAGAGTTTGATTGTGTAAATCACACATTGGACTATTAAAGGAGCAAGGTGCTCATATCCTGGCTCTTGAAAAAAGTTTGGCTTGCTGTTTATTTATATTACATGTTAGGAAAGCAAAACGTATAAAGAGAACAGTACAAGTAAAAAGCCATGGATCAGCAGGTGCACGAGGAACGCTCAGAAGCAAACATGCAAACTGCAGGGAGTAGAGGGAAAGAAAAGGCACCTTTAGAGGTCAGTTCTAACCGCTCGTTATATTCCTCCAAGTCCCCAGTTGCTAGTGCTGCTGCAAAAGCTACAGCCTCAGCAGAAGCTGCACGTGCCAAGATGGCGTTCGCAAAAAGACAGCTTAAAATGAAAAAGCAGAAAGCAAGGTTGGAACAAGAAAGAGCTACGGTAGACGCAAATCTGCAAGCATTGGAATTAGAAAAGGAAGCTGCAGCTGCTCTGGCAGAAGCGGAAGTGTTAGAGGCTTCAGCAATGGAACGTGATTACAATCACAGTGAAATAAGCACACTTTCATCACATGTGATTTCAATGAGAACGGAAGAATATGTAAAATAGCAGACTCAGGTGTGCATCAACTTTTCTACACTACCACTGAATATCTCTTCATCAACCTGTGCACAAGAATCAACTCCACGTTTGATCGATAAGTCTCAGAGCATGAATGCTGTATATGATAGCGACAAATATAGTTCAGGAGCGGAGCAGATTATGTGATAGTGAACGTCTACAGAGCACAAGATTTCCAGATTCCCCATACAATCTGCCTAGTTCCATCCCAAATACTGCATTTAAAGCATCTTCACATCAAGATCCTGCTTCAAAAATGTATACTATCCAATCAAATACACAGCATTACTCTCAAAGTCAAGCCACGCCTATTCTAGACTTTGCTAAATTTATAGCACGTAGAGAGCTAGTCACCACAGGGTTTACCAAATTTGACGATAATCCAGAAAACTTCAGAGCCTGGTGTCTTCATTTGTTAACGCCACATAAGACTTACAGCTCTCAGCTAGTGAAGAGTTAGATTTGTTAGTTACGTGGTTGGGGAAGGAATCGTCAGATCGTGTGAGGAGGATTCGAGCAGTGTATGTTACTTAATCCGCAAGCTGCTCTCCAGATGACGAGGACGAGACTTCAGGAATGCTATGCCACCCCGGAAGTGATTGAAAGTGCCTTATTTAAGCGCCTGGATAACTTTCCACGTCTGTCTCCGAAGGACAATGTAAAACTTAGAGAGCTTGCAGACCTGCTCATTGAGATACTTGGAGCAAAAGGAGATGCATACTTACCTGGATTAGTTTACCTTGATACCCCTTGCGGTATTAATCCTATAGTGGAGAAGTTACCAGCGAGTCTGCAGAAGAAATGACTGTTCGCTGCTCACATTTCAAGGAAGAAAACAAGGTCAGTTTTCCTCCATTCTCGTTCTTCACTCATTTCGTTTGCAGTGAAGCTAAAGCAAGGAATGATCCTAGTTTCAAGCTTTCAAAAAGTAGCCACACAGTCGTCCGAAATGAAAGAACCCTCTATAAACATAGCACTAGCAGAGTTCCTGTGTTAGTGCATAAGACGGATGTTTCAAAAAATTATGAGTCTGATTCAGTGAGCTTGAAAGAGCTGAGTTGAGAGAGACTTGACGAAGCATTGCCCTATTCACAACAAGTCACATCCCCTGTTGAAATGTAGAGCCGTTGGTGGAACGCAAGAACCTCCTGAAAGAACATAAGAGGTGTTTCAGGACCATTTGCGCAAAGGTTAGATTTAGGCTGGGTGATTGTAGGTGATGTCTGCATTGACAGAGCCCATAAGCCGATGGTGAGTGTCTTTAAAACTAACATCATGGAAAATGGCCGCCCATCACTTCTCACTCCATGCTAAAGACACATCAAAGTGAAAGAGAATGAGAGTGAAAGAGCCATGTCCTTCGAGGATGAGACCTTCTTGAAGATCATGCAAGCAGAGTTCCACCAAGACAAACAGAAAAACTGGGTCGCTCCTTTGCCATTCAGGTCACCCAGACCATTACTCCCAAATAATCGGGAACAAGCTTTGTCTCGCCTTAATTCTTTGCGTCGCATGCTGAGTAGAAACCCTGAGATGAAGGAACAGTTTTCTGCCTTCATGGAGAAACTCTTTCAGAACCACCATACAGAAAGAGCACCACCTATCCACGAGGATGAAGAATGTTGGTACTTACCCATCTTCAGAGTATACCATCCGCAAAAACCAGGACAAATACGGGTGGTATTTGATTCCAGCGCGCAACACCAAGTTATTTCTTTGAACAACGTGCTCCTCTCAGGCCCTGACTTAAACTCGCTGTTAGGTGTGCTTCTACGGTTCAGGAAAGATCGCATTGCAATTATGGCAGACATTCAACAGATGTTCTATGGTTTCCTGGTGAAAGAGGACCACAGAAACTATTTGAGATTCCTCTGGTACAGCGACAGCAACTTGGACAAGGAGGTGGTAGACTACCGTATTAGGGTACATGTTTTTTGGAAACAGCCCTTCCCCGTCAGTGGCTATATATGGTCTAAGGTTAGCTGCACAGCGAGGTGAACAAGAGTATGGAACTGACACTTCACACTTTGTTAACAGGCACTTCTATGTGGATGACGGACTCTTGCCCTTTCCCACAGTAGCTGAAGCGATCGACCTGCTCAAGCATATTCAAGAATCGCTTTCCACAAGATAGCCTCAAACAGTGTCAAAGTCATGCAAGCTTTCCCACCGGAAGATCTTGCTTCTGGTCTCCAAGATCTGGATTTTGGAAATGAGAGTTGGCCTACACAAAGAAGTCTGGGTTTGTACTGGGACATAAAAATAGATACCTTCACCTTCAAAGTTGCAGCAAACGACCAGCCCTACACTCATCGCAGAGTGCTCTCTGTCGTGAATAGCCTCTTCGACCCTTTGGGCTTTGTGGCACCAGTGATAATCCGGGGCAGAGCATTGGTACGTGAGCTGACCAAAGACGTACATGATTGGGACACGGTCCTTCCTGAAGAGAAGAAAAACAAGTGGGAGGAATGGAAAACCTCACTTCAAAAGCTAAGTAACCTTCACATCACACGCATATACCTACACCATTCACTTTCTAACACTTCATACACTGAGTTGTGTGTTTTTTCAGATGCCTCGAGCTGGGCCATCGGGGCTGTGGCTTACCTTAGAGCTCTGACTGATGAAGGCGAGGTCAAAGTGGGATTTGTGCTGGGCAAAGCAAAGCTGTCACCTCTTCCTGAGCCTTCTATCCCTCGCCTGGAGCTGTGCGGTGCAGTGCTGGCTGTAGAGATGGCTGAACACATTCTCGATGAGCTAGACCACAAGCCAAATGCAGTGAAATTCTATTGTGACAGCAAAGTGGTCCTAGGATATATATACAATCAGTCCAGACGCTTCTTTGTTTATGTGCACAACCGTGTTCAGCGGATACGTCAGTCGACTTCTCCAGACCAGTGGAATTATGTGCTCACGGTTCAGAATCCAGCTGACCTGGCAACAAGATCCGTGGTTACGTCACAGCTAAACGACACCATATGGTTCACAGGACCCAGCTTCCTCTTCCACCTGCCCCAAGAGCAACAGCGTGAGCCCTTCAAACTGGTTAATCCTGAGACAGATGCAGAAGTCAGACTTTGAGTAACCAGCTTCGATACTCGAGTTGAAAGAAGCCTCTTTTCGGAACGGTTTCAACGCTTTTCCACCTGGGAATCTTTGCTGAGAGCGATTTCTTTTCTGATTCATCAAGCACATTCTCACGAGTCAAGTTCCATCAGTCCATCCCATACATGCAAAGGATGGCATCAGTGCAGCAAAATACGCAAGCCTGAAGAACAGACAGCAGCATTACATTTACATTTATGCATTTAGCAGACGCTTTTATCCAAAGCGACTTACATTGCATTCAAGTTACAGTTTTTACATTTTATCAGCTCTTTTTATCAGCTCTAGCAGCAAAGAGACTAATACTTCTACACGCCCAGAAAGAACTATATCCAGAGGAGTATGCTGCTTTGCAGAGAAACTAACAAGTTTCACATTCAAGTGCACTGTGGAATCTCGACCCCTACATCGACAACAGTCTCTTGAGGGTTGGAGGATGTTTGAAACATGCTTCATTCGAGTCAGAGGTAAAGAACCCAATCATCCTCCAAAAGCAAAGTCATGTTGCTAAACTGTTGGCGAGTTACTACAACTCCAAAGTGCATCATCAAGGGAGACAGTTCACAGAAGGAGCAATCCGACTGGCTGGCTTGTGGATTGTAGAGGGGAAAAGACTGATAAACTCTATCCTTCATTGTTGTGTGACATGCCGCAGACTCAGAGGAAAGCAAGAAATTCAAAAGATGGCAGATCTTCCTCCTGAGCGCCTCAGTACATCTCCTCAATTTACATACGTGGGGTTAGATGTTTTTGGTCCATGGACAGTGGTCACTCGATGCACCAGAGGTGGTGTAGCTGAAATCAAAAGGTGGGCTATACTCTTCACATGTATGAGTACACGAGCAGTACACATAGAAGTCATAGAGTCTATGAACACTGCCAGTTGCATCAATGCTCTGCGAAGGTTTTTTGCTGTGAGAGGACCAGCAAAACAGCCCAGATCAGACAGAGGAACCAACTTTATCGGAGCAAGTCAAGAACTAAACATGCAACCAGCAAAAGAAAACCAGACTAATCTTCTGAAATACCTTCATGAAAATGGCTGTACATGGGAATTCAATCCGCCACATGCATCCTACATGGGTGGAACATGGGAACGCATGATCGGCGTAACCCGCAGGATTTTAGACGGTATGCTGTTGCAGAAGAAACATGCCCACTTGACCCATGAGGTACTTTGCACTCTGATGGCAGAGGTGTCAGCAATCATAAATGCTAGACCTCTGGTTCCTGTCTCAGCAGATCCCTATTCTCCATGCATACTCACTCCAGCGATGCTCTTAACCCAAAAGCCCAGATTACCTGTTCCATTCGAGAACTACACTGAAAATGACCTCTTGAAATGTCAGTGGAAGCGAGTGCAGGCATTGGCTAACGAGTTCTGGAGCCGATGGAAAAAAGAATACATCAGTACACTCCAACCTCGACGCAAGTGGCATGAGACTTACCGAAATCTGCACCCTGGAGATGTTGTGCTGTTAAAGCAAGTTCAGACCCCAAGGAACGACTGGCCTTTGGGCTTAATCACATCCATTTTCCAGAGCACTGACGGAAAGGTCCGCAAAGTAGAGGTTAGAACAACCTAAGGAGGTAACGTGAAAACCTTCTTAAGACCCATTTCTGATGATGTCTTACTGCTAGCCAAAGAGGAATAAATAAGACTGAACACAGACTTTTATAGTGGCATTAATAATGCCAGGCGGGGAGTGTTCTGCCTCTGTTAGAGGCTGTGTACAATTTATGATACACATTTGCATTTACCAATATTATATTTTTGTGATACTTTAATGTTCTGTATAAGTTTATTTTTGCCTGCCGATATTTTGTAACTTCTTATGTGAGGACTCTTATTTTGATGGGTTTCCGCAAGCGTTAACGGCAGGCAAAAAACATTAGCTAACAGGAAGCAGCAACTCGGGACGCAGCAAGCCTTGACACGTTTGTGACACATTTAGATTAATCCTCCTCCTTCTAAACCCTGTCGAAAGCATTGGCTGTAAATTCATTTAAATCATTAATCTGTCCAGTTTATATTGTAGAAGAGTATGTTCGGTTTAAAAGTGATATAATCAAAGATGTTTGTGATTGCCGATCACAAATTGCACTAGTGCCCTGCATTGAGAATGCTCATAACTTGTGGATTGCATTAACTTGCTTCTGAGTTAGCGATGTATCTGTATACATTTTACTTGTTAAACTGATAAGTTTGTTACAGTTTTGATAATTAATTTTCAAAATATTTAATTATATATTAATTATATTATATTATATTATATTATATTATATTATATTATATTATATTATATTATATTATATTTCTTTCATTTCATTTACAGTTTTACTCGGTTCAATGGCCGCAGAGTTTGATTGTGTAAATCACACATTGGACTATTAAAGGAGCAAGGTGCTCATATCCTGTCTCTTGAACAGAGTTTGGCTTTATTTATATTACATGCTAGGAAAGCAAAACGTATAAAGAGAACAGTACAGTGTAGGCTACACGCCTGCTTTCCGTGCCTTAACAGTTCTCGAGTTTCTCACTGAGAAACCAGCCACTGTTAATGACTTACGTTAACTGCAGTTTATAAATTAGACCCAATAAAACAACCAAACCTTTTATAGCGTGCCTTGATGCTATTTTATCCTCCCTAAACTGAGTGAAGAAAACCTCTTTTAGCGCGAAGAAGATAGTGAGCGATGTTCCTCGCTTATCGTAAAATTAAGGCCTTATTATGTATAGCTAGATTGATGCCATTGTTCCAATGCCATGCAACTAGACTATTACTCCCGTGGGTTTAATCATTAGCGTAGCTAACTAATGCATGCCCCCTCGCCCGATCACAGAGCAAAATTAATCTTAGAAAACTGCAGGTCAGTATCGGATTAATGATAGCTGGGAGTCAAAATCTTGATTAAGTAATTTCTGCAACAACTGCATAAGTCCCATATATCTGGCGAAGAAAACCCAGATCAGCAGCGCATATAAATAGTTTTATATTAAGTTTAACTGATCCCGGGCGAAGAATCCCCACTTTCAGTTTTGAGCAGCATAAGTTCCATATATCTGGCGTAGAAAACCCAGATCGGCAGCGCATATAAATAGTTTTATATTAAGGTCATCTGATCTTGGGCGAAAAATCCCCACTTTCAGTTTTGAACAGCATAAGCCCCATAGTAACTCTCAGATCGGCGGCGCATAGAGTTTTAGATTAAATCTATTTAATATTGGGCAAAGAAAACCCCCACTTTCAGTGTTTTGTTTTAAACCGCATAAGTCTCTCCTGAAAAGAGAAAATCTCTTCAGGATAGCGGCTTCAGTTTAGCTGTGTGATGAGAAGAAAAAAGCTCACTACAGTTTAGGGACGTTGTCTGTTTATTGTTGCGTATCATTGCATTCATATTAATCCATTGATGTGATGCAATTGATGGTCGATTTAATGGTTTAATGCTTAGCCATTGTCTGTGAAGTGAACACGCTTTGTAAGTTATGAATGAAGTGTGAACGACAGACTGAGCACGAGATTCCCATACATGTTTACATCCGGCTCACGTGCTCCGTGCACACCGGCTGTTAAGCGTGCATCGGTTTCTTAGCAATGTCTGACCCCGGAAGGCGATAGCGAGGCCTTTCCGGTTCAAACTCTAGTCGACGCACACGTCACAGACTAATGTAAACAGACCATTGCAGGTAGCCGAAGCTACCGCGCTAACGACCCTACATGAGTAGAAGCTAAAGCCTTTACCTTAGCTGTTAGCATCTGACTAACACTTAGATAGACAGTGTAAAGTGTAACAGTTCCCTTCCTCCCTCTACACTTTCTTTCTGTTCCATCTTCTCTTTGGCTATCAATTACTTTGGTCTCCTCCACATGCTTTTGTTTATTTGTGTAGTTTATTTTTACTGTGTTAATTGCAGTAATTATTTATTTATTTTATTTGGGCTTATTTTATTTAATCTACTCCAGTCTGTAGTTAAGTCTAGCTACACCTATTGAGGAAAATTGAATTTACTTAAAAATTGCGACAAGACATCATACTTCATGAAATAGGCTGTAGTTCCTAATATGGTGTAATATCTCATTTGTATTCCCTTCCAGTAGATGGCAGACATGTAGTACTTCGATTCTAGACCAAAATTGTTCGAGGAAATAGCAGTGCAAGTGAGCTATCTTGTCATTGATGCGGAAGCAGTTCAGTTCATAGTGTCTGAGTAAATTGTAAGATTTGTGAGAGAAAATCGCCCAATGGCTAATAAAAAGTTGTACTGTGAGGATGTGTTGCAGATGTTATTTGCCGATTCTGACTCTGAAGGGGAATATTTGCCTTTTGGAAATGACGATCGGCTGTCTAATCATCGCACTTCTCCCGGTACATCTTTTCCATGCAATGGTGCCGCTGCGCAAGGCGCGATCGTTCACAAAGCACAAACAAGTGATCATTTCAACACTTTGCCCATCGGGGATGGGGGTTGCAGGGGTGGACGTGGTCGTAGTGTCCATAGGAAAGCCGTTGCTCTCTGATGATCGGCCAGATAGCGCCATTTGTTCTGATCGCGTGCGCTCTAAGTGCCTCCGGCAGACAGTACAGGTGCAGTCAGTTTGGGGCAGGTGTGCGCTGTACCATGCAATGAGAGTTACCATACTCTCAAGAACTATAAACTGTGTGTTACCTAGATACCTGATTGGGCAGATAGCTGGTCAATTGATCAAAAAATAGGCACATGTATTTTACTATGGCACAGTAATATAGTAATAATTGACTACTTTCTCCTGTTTTACAGTTGATTTCCTCTTTTCCCGATCATTTGGAATGAGGATAAAAAGACAAAAAAAACAAACAAACATGCAAATAAGTTCAAACATCCATTCAATATCTCTTATTTCCTGAATATTACTGATGAACTGATCAAAAAGTAGGCTACTGTTCACATGCGTTTTACTATATAGTATAGTAATATAGTAATAATTTAGTAATTTATCCTGTTTTATTGTTGGTTTCCTCTTTTCTGATCATTTGGAATGAGGAGAAAAAGACAAAAACAATCAAACATCAATTCAATATCTACTATTTCCTGAATATTATGAAATTCAAGAGGGCCCGCCCCCTGATGACGTCATAAAATGCAAATTAGATGAGTATATTTACACCCCACATAAACTTTCGGTCATGCCCAACATTTTTCGAATTTACAGTAGATCTCTATCTTTACCTGTTAACCTTCACGCCCATTTGTGGCCTCGCAGGTGAAAATAACCTACCTAAATTAAAATGGTAACAGTTTGTGACAAAGTGTGCTTACACAAACAAATTAGGTATCTTTGGAAAGAAGAGACTCTGGGCTTTACTATCTATCATCCAGAGTTGATAATGCTCAAAAAGATAAAAAGTTATAGGCACTGACGTGCCTTGAAAAATATTTTTCCACACTGAATGTTTTTTTTATTTCATATACAAATACATGAAATAAGTCCTGGAGCAATCCAGAAAAGTAATGGATCGAAAGCCATGTGTTACATGAGTTCATATTTCAAATTTGAAGAAGATACCATGAAAAATGAGATTCCTGCAATATTTTTTCTGAAACTATTTATAGTCCCCCCACCCCCCTGTTTGAGGAAAAATAACCACCAAATGGATTGCAGAATTATACAAGCTATTTTAGTCATTATACATGTTCCTGCATAGTTTTTCAATTATAAAATAATAGACAGATTTATTTGAGCACTAAAAAATACAAAAATAATTATTTGAGTAATAAAAAAGGAAAAAAAATAGAAAAAAAATGCTTTGTATATAGTATGTATACTGAAGTATTCTTTGTTATTCGTTATTACAATGATAAATATCACTGCCAGACGTGAAGTGATATTGCCAGACATGGTCATAGAGTCAGTAAACACACGCTGATGTGCTTCCATTCAGATTATAATCAAACAGATGGGCCATATAATCAATAATAGCTGATCAATGAATCACAATGATAGCCGTCATAGAGTCGCTAATAAACACGCTGATGTGCGTCCATACATATTATAATCATGCAGACACGGCCACATTCCCCACACAATACACACACACACATATAAAAAATGTAGAAGAAAAAAAAACTGTTTTTTATGGATAAAGCAGATCGCTAAGTTACGCCCCGCTCAGATGACAGCGTGCGTGTCACAGAAGCGTCACTGCCGGCAGGAGGGAGCGCCAAATTCAAATAATCTATATTCCGCTTTTCTGAGACTTTTTTTTCCGTGGACGGTCTCATTATGTTTGTAAAACCGTATGCTGCAACACAGTGTTGTTTTTTTACCACCAAGACACTGTTTTTGAGCGTAATTTATTCCATAACGGACGCGAACAATAACTCTCTGAAGAAATGAAACGTAAACAAAGGAATATTCATCCTTATTACAACGTTATTGTTTCGCTGGACTAAAAGTGCTCGCTGGGATGTTGTTCTGTGGACCCTTACCTCTCTAACTAAACTGGGATTTCAGCAGTGGACGCGTTTGTGGCTCGTTATTACAATGATAAAGGTACGTACTGCTTTTTTACTCTGCGTGTTTGGATGTGTACTGCTTACACAAATGTAGCAAATTTGTGCCACTCATTCCTTATAAGCTTTCCATCGAAAAACAGCGATCTGTCGTCGATGCTTGAGGCTTAGACCCTCAGAATGATATATAGTTTGTCAAGATTAACTTTGTCCCGTTTCATTTATTCTATTAGAAAACAATGACACATGCAAACAAAGAGCGTTCAGTGCGACGTCGCTCTGGTGAACGTTAACAGGTTAAGCCCTTTCAAGCCACAAGCTTTTGAATTCTTGATGTCAAAATCCAGCATTTTTTCCAAAAAAAGCCTGGCGCCTAAAGGGTTAAATCTATTTAAATCTATTTTCCATTTACTTTCCTAAGCAATTAGGACATTCTAACTTCATTTCTACTTAGTTACCCTTTTCCTCTCCTTCCCCTATAGGCATAGGGATAAACATGGGCAATGCTAGCCACCGTGGTGCACAATGAGCCCTCAAATCTATTAGTGGCCCACCGCAAACCAGCATCAAGCTGCTTCATGTATCCTAGTCGCTTAATCTTTTTGGTGTCCCCTCTCAATGTTCCCTGTTAGGTAGCATGCCCTCTAGGGCTTGGGCAGTGAGCTGACGAATCATCCATGGGAGCTCTCGGTGACTGGACTCCTCTGCCCGACCTACACTGTGAAGTTACACGGTGGTCCACCCTCTTGAGAGGAGAGAACTCATCCATAGCTCGAGGCCCAAAAGGGGGGTCCGTGTAACTTTGGACCCACAGGCGAAACCCAATTTTGGCTGCGCTAGCTTTTTGTTGGCCCTCCCTCACTTGAGTGATGCAACATTGTGCCAAGTCATTTGCTGTTTGAGTAGTTGCTACCAGGTGCCATGGGTGCGAGTGATAAGGAGCCCCTGCAGTTGCATGCTCGGGAGCAGTTGCATGACCTCAGCTCACCACCAAGCCTAACAACACCTAAGATATAGCCATTCACTCAATATGAAACTTGAAGAGGACTAGAGAGCCTCTCTGCTTTAGTGTGCTTGGTCTGTCCAGCTATCTTTCTCATCATCTCCCTAGGCAGTACAACCCCGGAGAGCCCCGCTCTGCAGTCCTTGTCACAGCCCCTAGAGATGCTAGTAAGCCCTTGAGTTCCAACTATCCCTTTCTAGGTTTGAACTTTGATTTATTTTATTAATTTCGGTTCTGTCTGTTTTGGTTGTTTTTGTGGGCCTGGAGACCTAACCTGTTTGAACCATCAGAAAATACTTGGTAATAACGTTGATAAACCGAAATAGCCTAAGTCATTAAATGACCCTCTAGGTTATCGCCCATCAACAGTGTTACTCATAGTTTTGGGTGCTCACTCACACCAATTATCCTCTCCTGCCTTATCAGCCACGATATTTAAGTGCTTAGTTTGCTTAACTAACTGATCACACCAGTTAACCACGCAACGCATAGCCCCAAATATTTTAGCCCATAAATCTGTATGGACTTGCATTGGTTTTTGTTGTGATTTTCCCTCTCCACCTGTGTTCCACCTGTGTCCAGATCATCCAGCCCTGCCACCCACCTGATCAGCCAAAGGATTGGCTGAGCACTGCAACAGATGTCCTCCGGTCCGGGGCCACTCCTGATCTACAGCACCTGAGCGAAACAGCTGGATGACAACCTAAACTGGCAGACAGACCATGATCAAACCAAGGCTATAGCCACAGAGAACCAGCCAGGATCATCGGTGCTCTTGCCTACATCCGCATCATCCATTTAACGCTGAGCGAAAGATGCTTCAACCACAAGGAGGCCCAGAGGACCGGGAGCATGTGCAGAACTGCCAGACCAGCTGGACCAGATGGATGAAGAGGTCGAGGAGCTACAAGAGGAAGTAGAAAGTTTCAGTATGCCTCTACAAAACCCACACGGACACTGAGCACAGAGAGCAGCTGGAATAAAAGCCAGAGAGGCTCCAGCAGGCTGTAGCTCTATTAAGTACTGACCCAGGCGAACCAAAAGAACGCCTGTGAATGCCACCTGCAAGCAGCCTGAGTTGAAATCCAAGTCTCTGCTCAGCAACGCTGCAACTTCAAACACCAACCAACCAAGTCAAGGTGAACTCAATGTCACAAATTAACTAAAATAGGCTGAACAGAAAGGGAAAACACAACACAGAATTTCCTCTGACAAGCCGGCCCAGGCTTGATACGTCACCAGCCAGCAATTACAGGGGGGGTGGGGAGGGATCCTTCCAGAGGATCACTGCAGACACACACGCCGTGTGGCCCAACATAACCCAACATGCTGGCCAGAGACAATATGGCTGTCAACCTAAATACTGCAGAAGGCCACCACACTTGCATGCCTGCAAAACATGAACTGTTATGCTTAAACTCTGCCCAATGTGACCACATGAAACTATCTGATCAGGAACACCTCTAGCCTGCACGAGCAGTCTGAAACTGTCAAAGTGAATAACAAAGACTACAAGAAGCCTGCTACAGCCAGCTTTGAGTCTACGGCAGATGACAGAACAGGCAACAAGGGAGGAAGGCTTCAACTCCAGAACCTTACCTCCTTCCGAAATCTGCATCACATTGTGGGTCACCACCCAAGTGCCATGGCTTTCCCCTTCACAGTGACCACCTGACATCTGCGGAACGCAGCCCATATGGCCTACAGAGAACACAGCGCTGCCTCCATAGAGACTGTTAAAATCCTGCCTATCTCTGCACAGTACCCAGAACTGACTCTGGAGAGCACACGGGCCAGCAACGGAGATCCTGAGGACATAAAAGAAACTGATCCTGAGAGTGGCCTCCCCAGCAGGGCAAACAGGATATATCAGACTATCAGACTTCTTTTAACCCTTTGGCGATACCAACTCGTTTTTTTAAGATAAGAGCAAAAGACACTAAACATACTCTGTTGATTTTGGTCACACAAATAAGTGTTATATATCAATCGAAACTGTTAAGTGTCTACTTTTTTTTGTGTACACTCACGATTACAACAAAACTTTGTGGCTTTGAAAAAAAAAAGAAAACCAACTAACGTTTTTGCTAACGTTTTTATTTATTTATTTATTTATTGTTACAGTAACTAGTTACTGCCCAACACTGGTAATATAGTTTTTCTAATTGTATTATCTACATGCTCACACTTTTTTTTTTTTTTTTTACAGATTTGCCAAGGAAAATATTCAAGCACCTGTTTCGAAGAGAGCCAAGGCAAACAAGCAACTAATGTACAGGCAGTCCACTCTGTCATGGAAAACAGAGACTGATGTTGATATGATTCCACAGACTCTGCAATTCCGGCCTGCACGGGAAACTGGACCTCAACTGACGTCTGCTGACTCGCATTCTCCCATGAGTCTATTTAAACTTTTTTTACAGAAAGTGCTGTGTCAACTCTGTGCCACAACACCAACGCTCAGGCTGCCAAGACAACTGCAAAGGGATGCAAATATAAATTATGTTTTATTAACAAAGTTCGGGAGGAGCACGTCAGATACTTAGCCTAATTAAACACAAGTGGTACGTAATCAAGTCAATCAACTCACGGTCATAAATACAGCTGACATACCTCCACTCATTTGACGGTCTATCAGCATTCGGTCCGCACCTCTTGCCATTACATCACAGACTCAGCTTCTCCCGTCCAAAAAAAAAAAAAAAGCCTTTTTTTAACTTCCCTTTTCAAGTCTCACGCTTGGCGAGGCTCAGCCTTCTGACACTGTGAATCTTCACATCTTGTCGAACACCAGCCAGAGCCTCCCAGCCAGACAACTTACCTTTTCCACCCTGCGGCCGGAGAGTCTTACCCATCCAGGCTGCGAGCTTCCATCTCCAGTCAGATGACGGCAAGTGCCTCCCGGCCACCCAACTTTACCTTTCTGTCTTTACCTGTCCGTCACAGTGAGTCTTGATCTCCCGACGGACGCCGGCGAGAGCCTCCCGGCCAGACAACCTTACCTTTTCAAGTCTCACGCTTGGCGATGCTTACCCGTCCGAGACAGTGAGCATTGTGCTCCCGCTGGACGTCGGCGAGAGCCTCCCCAGCCAGACAACTCTCCTTTTCCATATCACGGCCGGCGAGACTTACCCATCCAGACTGCGAGTTTCATCTCCAGTCGGATGCTAGGCAAGAGCCTCCCGATCACACAACTTGATCTTTCCCATCTTTACCTGTCCGTCACAGCGAGTCTTGATCTCCCGACGGACGCCGGCGAGAGCCTCCCGGCCAGACAACCTTACCTTTTCTAGTCTCACGCCTAGTAAGGCCTAGCCATCTGACACAGCGAGCATTGAGCTCCCGTCAGACGTCGGCGACAGCCCCCTAGCCAGACAAGCTTACCTTTTCCATCCTACGGCCGGCGAGACTTACCCATCCATGCTGCGAGTGCCATTCTCCAGACAGATGTCGGCGAGGTCTCCTGACCACACAAACTCTACCTTTCTGTCTTCACTTGTCCGACTCGGTGAGCCAGATCTCCTGACGGACGCCGGTGAGAGCTATCCCGGCCAGACAACCTTACCTTTTCAAGTCCCACGCTCAGCAGGCTTACCCGTCCGACACGTGAGTATTGTGCCCCCGTCGGGCGTCGGCGAGAGCCTCCCAGCCAAGACAGACTTTCATTTTCCCTCCGCTCACGCCACAATATCAAACCCTCGTCGAAAGCCACACATCCGGTCGGTCAAGAAATGAGCTTTCAGTCCACCACCAGCGAGGCTTAACCATCCGACTCGTGAGTATTGATCTCCCATCGGATGTCGCAAAAGCCTCCCGGCCGGACAACCTCACCTTTTCCTCCTACGTCAGCGCCTCTGGCCCATCAAACGGGTGAGCAAGCCCACCAGTTTGATGTCGGCTAAGCGTCCCGACCAAACTTTACCTTTCCGTCTTTACCTGTTCGACACAGTGAGTCTTGATCTCCCGTCGGACGCCGGCGAGAGCCTCCCGGCCAGACAACCTCACCTTTTCAAGTCCAGCTGGAGATGCTTACCCGTCCGACACAGTGGGTATTGTGCTCCCGTCGGGCGTTGGCGAGAGTATCACAGCCAGACAACTTACCGCTTCATCCTACGTAGCTTTCAAGGGTCTTGTCCGCCTGCCGAACACCGTCCAACTGTCTCTTCTAGCCTCACACCTTTTCCCCCCGCCTGGCGAGGCTTACCCGTTCGATGCTCTGTGAGTCTCAATCTCCCATCGGATGCTGCGAGAGCCCTCCCAGTTCCGGGTTTTCTCTTCTCCCTACTCGTCGGCGAGGCTATCCGTCTGACATCGTAGTCTTGATCTCGTGTCAGTCGTTGACGCTGGTCTCCCGGTGGGCTCCTATGCTTGCCGCCCGCAAGTGAGGCTCATCCATTCGATGTCGTGAGTCTTGATCTCCCGTCGGATGTCGCGAGAGCATCCTTGCCGGGCGTCCCAAACTCTTTTTATCTGCCAAGCCGATGGGACCCACTTGTCCGACGTTGGAGTATTGAGCTCAAGCCGGAGGCTTCATGGGCCCCCTCGGCCAGACAACCGCCCTCTGTCCTCTGATTAGCAGGGGCTGACAGCCAGTAGAGCCCGTACGCCAACTCCGTGAACTATCCCACTGCAGGCAACTCGGGTCCTCCTGGTCAGGGCCTTAACCAGCTGCTCCTCCATCGGCGGGCAGGGCTCACCCGTCCCAACGTGATGAGCACACCGTTGAGCTTCGGTTCGAGCCCTCCCCGCCCGGTCGCCCTAAACCACGCAGTTCACACCAGCGACCGGTGGGGCCTAACCATGCATGCCAATCCGCTCCCTCAGAGCTCATAGGCTCCCCCGGCCCTGCAATACTGGCTACTCCTCGTAACTAGCTCCCGCCAGATCTCTAGTGCGTATTTTGGGGGGGATCTCAGTCTGGCGGCTGTCCTACACCCATTGCTTTTTGGGGGATACTCTGGGTTCGGGCCATTCCCGAGCTCAGAGCCCTTCCCCAGGACAGCACGCCAACTACGTATTACCATACTCGCCAAATACGCATTACGCAACTCGTGCTAAATATATGTAAGTGTGAACTCGTGAAATGGACAGATGTAAGTATCAGTGAGATGTACCGCTATATTGGACTAATTTTTTACATGGCCATGGTGAAGCTGTGTTGCATCAGGGACTACTGGCGACAGAGCAGTGTTTTAGCTGTGCCTTTTCCAGCTACAGTTATGTCAAGGGATAGATACCAGACAATATCATGGAATGTGCATATGAGTCACCCAGATGCAGACAAGGAGATTGACAGAAAGAGGGGCACAGCTGAACATGACCGTCTATTCAGGATTAAACCTCTTATGGACACTATTCGTCATGCTTGCAAATCTATCATCCTAGAAGAAATTTATCTGTGGATGAGAGAATGGTGGCATGCAAAGCACACACAGGAATGACACAGTACATGAAAGCCAAACCAACCAGGTGGGGTTTCAAGTTGTTTGTTCTTGCAGACTCTTTGAATGGATACACTGTGGACTTTTCTGTGTACACAGGAAAAAACAACTTTCCCACAGGCCATGGACTGTCATATGATGCTGTGACATCTCTTTTGGACAATACATTTCTGGGTTCTGGGTAGAATGTGTACATGGACAATTTATATACAAGCCCCAAGCTCCTGAAAGACTTGTTTGCAATGAAGTTTGGTGCATGTGGGACTTACAGAGACAACAGGAAGGACTGCCCTCGGAATGCAAATAATGCAATCTAAAAAATCTGCCAGGGGATCCATCAGATGGATTCGGGTTTGGCCTCTTGTATTTGTGAAGTGGATGGACACACGAGAGGTATCTGTCTGTTCTACCATCCATTCTGCTTATACAGGAGACAATGTGCAGAGAAGGGAGAAATCACAAGACACATGGAGGACAAAAACACTTCCAAGTCCAGAACCTGTGACAGCCTACAATCAGCACATGGGTGGTGTTGACCTGTCTGATCAGCTGTTGCAGTATTACACAACACAGCACAAAACCATGAAGTGGTACAGAAAGATTTTTCTACACTTCTTGGACATTGCTGCCACCAATGCTTTCATTGTGCACAAAGAGCTGCTATATGGTAACATGTCCCATAAAGATTGTATGGAACAACTTGTCATAGAGCTCTGTGGTGTATCACAGAAACCACCAGCGAAACAGACCAGTAGTGACCATGTACCAGTTCCAGGAGCTGAGCTGACCTCAGATGCCAGGAATGTTGCCACTGTCGGTCGTCAGAGCTGTGTGCTTTGCAAAGCAGTGCATAGTAAAAAGCAATTAACACCATGGAAATGTCAGGCATGCAATGTTCACTTATGTCTTCAGTTGAACAGGAACTGTTTTCAAGAGTGGCACAAAGATGTGTGACTGTGTTTAGATGTGTGTAGTGTGTTGACCACCTCCCACTGACCAACAGGCTGCAAAGATCATCAGTGTGCCTCTCTCCTACTTGATGCCTGAATGTCTCTTTTGCACGGTCTGTTGTAACACTACATAAAACTTAGAACATATACTTGGATTTACACATGAAGCAACATGTATTTATGTACAATACCATGTGAGTGAGTAGGTTACACATAGGTGGGTGAGTGGGCCTAACAAACCATCTGCCTTTTGTAATGCTCTCATCTTTCCTTATGTATGTCCTTATATATGTCCTATGTATACTGGACACAATTATTTGTTTCTTGCATTGTCCCGGTTAGCACTGTTTTGCCTTGAATGTCTCTTTAGCACTCTCTTTTGTACCCCTTCTTAAAACTTTTATGTAAACTAATATTGTAAAGTATGTCAGTTGACTTATACTATGCGAGACATTTAGTTCCTAAACATAGAGCAATTACAATAAAATAGATTAAAATCTTGGAGCCCTCTGAAATAGTTTCTTCAGGTTGCCTCACAGCATTTCACCTTGCCTCAAAGTGACAGTCACACTGATGGGCCATTAGCAGCCTATAGGGGATGGCCCTTTGTCTCTCAGGTGAAAATCACTTAATATTCAAGGCCATTACCCCTCCCTCGCATATTGGCTTTCAATCACAAAACACGTCATCATCCACGACAGGCCAAAATACACACACGGCCAACTCCCCTGCGCCTGACCATCAGATCCATGAGACTGTACACCCTGTGTACATAACCCAAATTGAAAAAGGCTCTCTTGTCACCAACATGGACCTGCCACATGGTTTTGAGCCCAATGGACTTTAAGCATTCATAGAATTGGCCTCAAGTGCGGGAACGTTCACATTTCCAGCCGGCCAACTCATTTGAAGTGCAATGCCAGGTCACAAAAATCAGGCCTGACATCTCAGCTGGTCGTGAGAATTCAGTCTCAAGGTCAGACCAGCCCACGACCCAGACTCCTCCTGCTCTTACATCTTGAAAGGCACATCACTGTGATAGATGCTTCATCAGAAAGTCAACACAGTTCCCAAGCAGCAGAAACAGCATAGCCGTGATGGTGCCGGTCCCAAGCACCAGACAGAGCACTGAGCAACAAACCTGAAATCTCACCAGCAGAAACCCTCTTGACATGTCCCAGCTCTTCTCAGAGCTGAACAGTGTGGCTACACCCGAGACAGTAAAGATCTTGAGTATTCTAAAGGAGCTCATTCAGAGGAGGCATCGTAAAGGAGAAAAAACGTCTCAGGTTACGTATGTAACCATGGTTCCCTGAAGGGAACGAGACGCTGCGTCGAAAACGCATATGGGAACGCCTTCAGCGTGACCAGGCTCTGAATATGATGTGTAATCAGTCAAACAAGGGCGAGGCGTCACGGGCGGGGTGACGTCACGACCAGGAAGCATATAAGCACGTGCGGCGGAGCCGGCTTCAGCTTCAAGTCATGAAGCAAGCGCTGGCAGGGATGCCGGAAGTGTGGCAACGCGACGCAGCGTCTCGTTCCCTTCAGGGAACCATGGTTACATACGTAACCTGAGACGTTCCCTTCCAGGAACTTCGAGCTGCGTCGAAAACGCATATGGGAACGAGATACCAACGCCGCCAGACTGACAAGTCCCTGCCTGGTGTCAGGACGAAAGGACAGAGGAGCCGGGAGTGGCTCGGATGTCGAGGTCATAGAACCTAACGAAAGTCAGGGGCGTGGACCACCCAGCTGCGTTGCAGATGTCCTGCATGGAACACCTGCCCAGAAGGCCTTGGAGGCCGCCACACCTCGGGTTGAGTGCGCTCTGACTCCCACCGGCGGGGGGAGCTCAGAGGCCTCGTATGCCAAAGCCATGACACCCACAATCCACCTACTAAGCGGAGGGCTTCGTAGCAGGAAGACCCCTCCTAGGCGGACCATAGCACACAGGCAGCTGGTCCGACTTTCTCCACAGGGAGGACCTGTGGATGTATGCGTCTAGTGCTCGCACTGGACACATACGGTTGTGCTTCTCCTGGTCTGGCTCCCCGAAGGGAGGAGGACAGAAGGCCTGCAGTACGACCGGCTGTGGAACGACCGATGGGACCTTAGGAACATACCCCATGCGGGGGTAGAGGAATACTTTCGCCGAACCGGGCGCAAAGTGAATAGAGGCTGTAGTCAGGGCCTGAAGGTCACTCACCCTCCTCAGAGAGGTGATAGCCAATAAGAAAACGGTCTTGATAGTGAGGAGTCTCTCAGTTATCTCCTGAATGGGCTCGAAAGGTGCATTGCACAGAGCCTCCAGAACCACAGCCAGATCCCACGTAGGGACGAGATCGTACCGGAGGCCTCAGCCTCAGCGCACCGCGGAGGAAACGTGTAACCAGGGGGTGTCTACCCACTGACTGGCCACCGGTAAGGGCGTGGTATGACGAAATAGCTGCCACGTACACCTTAACAGTGTAATGGGTTACCCCTGCGGAGAAACGGGCCTGCAGGAACTCCAGTACTGCACCAACGGGGCAGTTGACTGGGTCGAGCTGGCGGTCCCCGCACCAAGAAGTGAAGAGCCTCCACTTCAAGGCGTACAGTTTCCTCGTAGAGGGAGCTCTGGATTGGAGGATGGTCTCGACAACCTCGGTTGACAGACCGGAAGCTATGAGCTGTGCCCCCTCAGGGCGTCACACCAACAGCTTCCATCACTCCGGGCGAGGGTGCACCTCGGTGCCCCCGGCCTGTGAGAGGAGGTCCCTCCTGACGGGCACTTCCCACGGAGTGCCGTCGAGGAGAGATATCAGGTCCGAGAACCATACTCGGCCCGGCCAGAACGGTGCTACTAACAGTAGACTGACCTCGTCCCAGCGCACTCTCGCCAGAACTCCAGGGAGCAGAGCGATCGGGGGGAAGGCGTACAGACGGAGCCTCGGCCACGTCTGTACCATAGCGTCCAGTCCCGGAGGAGCTGGAGGAACCAGAGGGGACATTGCGCTGACTCTCGAGTGGCGAAGAGGTCCACCTGTGTCTGGCCAAAAACCTTCCACATCTGCTTCACCCCTCAGGGTGAAGGATCCATACCCCGGGCCTCGGCTCCTGTCTCGACAGGACGCCTGCTCCCACATAAAGATGCCCAGGAATGTGCACAGCTCTCAGTGATAGGAGCTTGCCCTGGGACCACACAAGGATCTGGTGTGCCAGCTTATACAAGGGGCGCGACCGCAGACCTCCTTGGTGGTTGATGTAAGAGACCACTGCCGTGCTGTCGGTGCGCACCAGCACGTGGTGATCTCTCAGGTCTGGGAGGAAGTGCTTGAGTGCACGGAACACCGCTAACATCTCTAGCCGATTGATATGCCACGTCAGGTGGCAACCGCTCCACAGACCGCGGGCAGGGTGGCCACTCATGACCGCACCCCAACCGGTGAGGGAAGCGTCCGTCGCTAGCGAGACGCGGCGACAAGGAGCTCCCAACACCGGGCCCTGGGACAAGAACCAAGGATTCCTCCACATGTCGAAGGCACGGACACAACGGCGTGACACTTTGACAGCGCGGAGTGAGTTTCCCCTCAGGGAGACCCCCTTGGTCTTGAGCCACCACTGTAGGGGTCTCATGTACAGCAGGCCAGAAGGTATCACGCTGGACGCAGCTGCCATGAGCCCCAGCAGTCTCTGAGACTGCTTGACAGTGAGTGACTGGCCTTCTCGCACTCTCCTGACTGTAGTAAGGATCGACTCGATCCGAGCAGGGGACAATCGTGCCTGCATCGTGGTCGAATCCCACCCCACGCCTAGATCAGTGATTCTCAGAACCGGAGAAAGCACACTTTTCTTGGCGTTCAGTCTCAACCCCAGTTCTTTCATGTGGGCGAGAACGACATCTCGATGCCGAACCGCCAACCGCTCTGATTGAGCGAGGATCAACCAATCGTCGATATAATTGAGTATGCGGATGCCCTGAAGCCGCAACGGGGCCAGTGCCGCATCCACACACTTGGTGAAAGTGCGGGGTGAAAGTGCTAGGCCGAAGGGAAGAACCCGATATTGGTACGCTTTCCCCCCAAGGCGAACCTCAGGAACTTCCTGTGAGAAGGAAGGATGGAAACATGGAAATATGCGTCTTTGAGATCTATCGTGACAAACCAGTCCTCGGACCTGATTTGAGTCACGACCTGCTTGATAGTAAGCATCCTGAACTTCAGCTTTCTGACTGAGCGGTTCAGTAGACGCAGATCCAGTATGGGCCTCAGCCCTCCATCCTTCTTCGGAACAATGAAGTACCGGCTGTAGAAACCGGACTGGGTCTCGTGAGGAGGAACCAACTCGATGGCTTCCTTCCTCAGCAGAGTACTAACTTCCTGTTCCAAAACCAGAGCCTGCCCGGGGCGGACCGCAGTCATAACAACCCCGCAGAACGGCGGGGGTGGCCCGCCGAACTGAATACGATAGCCTCTCGCTACGGTCTGCAGGACCCAAGGAGACACCTTCGGCAGCCGCTGCCAGGCTGTCAAATGCTCTACTAAGGGAATCAGTCTCTTGAGACTGACCTCTGGTGCAGCCAGACCGCTGTCTCGAAGCGGCGCACCGGAAGGAGGCACGTGGCCTGGCTGCTGGGGCGAGTTTCTCGGCTCCGCGCTGCCGGGCGGACAAACCTGAGAAATATACTCGCTGGGACCGGCTGTGCCCTGGAACAGCGGCAGGGTCAGCAGACAAGTCCCTGGAGGGCACCGAGGGGAGACGGTCACCGTGTGCCACGGTGTAAGCCGCTCCACCCCAGTAGGGGTCGTCCTCCGTAGTCCTGGGGCTCACCCGTCAGGACCTCTGAACGAACCAGACCCTGCAAGGCAGGACCCAAAGAGACACATTCGGCAGCTCGCTGCCCAATGATCTTAAGGGAATTAGTATCTCGAGACTGACCTCTGGGTTCAGAGAAGCGGCCAGACCGCTGTCTCGATGCGGCGCACCGGGATGAGACGCGTAATCTGGCGGCTGAGGCGAGTTTCTCGGCTCCGCGCTGCCGGGCGGACAAACCTGAGAAATATACTCGCTGGGACCTGCTGTGCCCTGGAACAGCGGCAGGGTCAGCAGACAAGTCCCTGGAGGGCACCGAGGTGAAGTGGTCACCGAGTGCCGCGATGCAAGCCACTCCACCCCAGTAGGGGTCGCCCTCCGCGGTCCTGGGGCTCGCCCGTCAGGACCTTTTGCGCGAGGAGCTGGTATGCAGAGGAGGCTGCGCCCGCCCAGCAGCCACCTGAGTTTATTGAGAGCGCATACCCTCTGCCCACCAAAGGTGTTGTAAGCAGAGCAGGAGCCTTCAAAGGCGATGCCGTAGAGGGAGACAGATAGCTCGCAAGCGTCTGGTCAACCCGCGGCATCGCCGCATACCCGCGCTCTTTCAGTTCCCGCGGGAACGAATGGCCGGGACGAAAAGATTTCACCCGCGATCTCGACACCTCGGTGAGGAGATCGGGGAAAACGGAAGGCTCCTGTGTAGAAGTAGCTCTCTGGGGCGAGAGAGGCGGCGAAACCTCGTCAACGCTCGTCACATCAACCTCCTCGGAGGACGCAGCGTCAAGCCCTCGTCTCGGGGGAAGAGAAGAGACCGCTTCCGAACCGAGAGACGGGGCGCCAGATCAGGCGCGGGAGGATATAGGGACATGCCCGTCTGACTCTCGCCAGCCAGATCAGCCTTTTTCTCTCTTTTTTTTCTCTGCAAGCCCCGCGAGCGCAGCCGCCGCTCTGCCTTTTTTTTCTCTCTGATTTAAAGGCAAGCGGGACCGGCTTTACTCATTTTATGCTTGTGCACGCGAGCGCAGCCGCCGCTCTGCCTTTTTTTTTTTTCTCTCTCTGATTTAAAGGCAAGCGGGACCGGCTTCATTCATTTTATGCTTGTGCAAACACTGCAGCATACAAAGCTCATAGTTATATCATATTGGGGTGACAGAGGCGGCGAAACCTCGTGAACGCTCGTCACATCAACCTCCTCAGAGGAAGAGAGACGAAGCATTGAGCCCTCGTCTCGGGGGAAGACAGCTTCCACACCGAGAGACGGGGCGCCAGATCTGGCTGATACGGGAGGAGATAGGGACATGCCCGTCTCACACTCGCCAGCCAGATCAGCCTGCGAGCCCCACGAGTGCAGCCGCCGCTCTGCCTCGGCAGCAGCGGGACCGGCACCGCGTGGGGAGCTCGCAAAGGCTCCCTTCTCGAAGAGAGCCCTCCGGGTGTGGAGACCGATTTTGCGTGCTCCGCACCCAGGCAGACCACGCGCAAATCGTGTGTGTCCTCGCTCGTGATATAGCGAGGGCAAGGATGCACACACAACTTAAAACGTGGTCTGAAAGCTTCACCCCTGAGCTTGCCCTTGGCTTTGGCATGATACTGAATGCTTTCCACTTAAAACTAGGACAAATAACAGTAAATAAGACTGACACACACAGAGCGCTTCGCTGAATGACAAAAAGCTGAAGCCGGCTCCGCCGCACGTGCTTATATGCTTCCTGGTCGTGACGTCACCCCGCCCGTGACGCCTCGCCCTTGTTTGACTGATTACACATCATATTCAGAGCCTGGTCACGCTGAAGGCGTTCCCATATGCGTTTTCGACGCAGCTCGAAGTTCCTGGAAGGGAAATGGACAGTACAGACTCCTTATAGGTGTGAGAACTGAAATGGATGACCGCCCAAAGTGCCTGCCAGCTGAACACTCACCCAGATCTTTGCTAACCCGCCACATCGCCAAGTAATGGCATCACCCAGCCACTTCAGCTGATGGCTGCACATCCATGGTGATACAACACCTGTCAGCATACCGGTCACCACACAAACCCGGTTCTAGGACTCCAGAGGAACCCAATTGAAAAGGAGGGAAACCAGGACACAGCATGTTGGAAAACAAGGTGAGACTTAGAGCTCTGGTGACACTGGAGTAAATCCAACTTTCATGTCACTTTCAACGTTTTAGCAGACCCCAAGCTGATGCTCAGAAACGGAACTGAACTCTTAAGGCCCAAAGGTGTGCACTGGACATGCAGCAATACATGCATACCACCTTCCCAGTGATAAAGAGCCACTGGGTCACATTGACCCTTTGCTGAAATTGAGACAGCCGAAACCCCAGGCTGAAGTGCGAGGACTCCTGCCACTCCAGCCAGACAGGTCACCCAGACAGACTGTCAGGTCACCGAGGTCACGGGAAAATCTCACAGCCAGCAATGAAGACATGACCTGAAGCCTCACACGCTTCAAGGCACTCACTGAGCACACACCAGACCGGCCTTCACAAGCAAGTGCAAAAGTTTCCTATGAGACCTTGCAACCCCCTGAGAAAGCCCTGTAAAGTGCAAGAACTTCCGGCCAGAGCACACCAGACGTTTACTCTGGTAAAAATATGAGACTGTGGTACCAGCATACTCAAAAGGGGAATGGACAGCGACAGTGTGACACACAGACAGCGTGGCCAAACCCTCAACCACACACCTTCAAAGGAAGGGAGGGAACCTGGCCCCACTCTGAGCCACACACACTTTTCTGAGAGACATCCTACATCTGCCGACAACTGCTAGTGCCTAAGCTGCTCGTCACAAGAGGCAATGATGCAGAGCTAATGTCAACTATGTGGACTCACTCAAGACCACATTACATCATCAAACTCAAATGGCATCTACACTCTACACCATGCCTGATTTATTCTCATCCCAAGGAGTTTCATCTGACAGCTAGATTCACCAACTACTGCCTTAGTCCTGGTCTACACCAACAAATGGCCAAAACTAAAGGGGGGTTGCCCACTTCAGCAGAACACTGCTCCCAAAGGAACACTAACTACTCAGATGACAAAAGAGCCCAGATTGAACTAGAGCCTCCAGTTCAATAGAACATGGAAAGTGATCACAAAGACGTGCCGCCAACCTGTAACGGCCCTCAACAGCCAAAGCAGCGGTACAGAGGACCAACGCACCCAAAGCTACATGGTCAATGGCCTTTTAAGGATGCAATGTGGAGGCATGGTGTGCCCAGAGCAGGTGTTTTGTGGGTTAACAGCAAACCTCTCCCACAGCAACAACTCAAGCTGGACTCCCATTCATCACAGTACAAGTGACAGCCATCCTGATCACCCTTTAAATCGCATCGGCCCAGAAGAACTGCATCAGAGAACTCCTCATTTACACAGCCTCAAATGATGCCAAGCTCAACCTCTCAAGCCACCTCCTTGGCTAGGAAAAAGATGAGTTTGCCACAATGAACAAGAAGCCAGTCAAGCACCAACACCCATCTCAGACATGCAACAACATCACAAGTGCATTGCGTGGAGAGCTATGGTCTCAACCAAGACCCACCCACCCACGACATGGCAGCCGTAACCAACAGGAGAACAACTTTTACTTCCAGGGTACACACCTCACAGCCCTGGTGCTAACCTTATGACTATCCATCAGTGGGGATTTCTTTAAGACTGCAAGGGAAGCTCGGCTTCCCCTATAATGTCAAAAAATTAATGGTCAAATATGTACTATTGTGTTAACATTTTATTGATTAAAAATGCATTAGAACACGTTCATCTCGAAGACGAGTTCATTCAGAATCAGCTATAGCAGGTGACTCAATTTCCTTCTCATACATTCCCGTATTTACCTGTTGAAGCCTAGCGTCCATTGACTTCAATGGGCTGCTTTGAACAGTTTTTTTTTCAGTGCTTTGAAACTAGATGGTCATTGGATAAATGCTGCGATTATGTCACGCCCACGGACGCTCAGCGGGGCTGGACGCTGGGCTTCTGCGTGATGATTGGAGGGTCTGTCAAAAGACTGCATCTCCTTTTGATTGACAGCGATTTTGTCATATAAGAAGTCGCTGACGCTGAAGCTATTCGAGCCAGGTTCAAAAGCTTGGAGACAGCATATATAGAAATTAAAACTTTTATTTAGCTCACAAGTGATGATAAAGACATGTAGAATGTTACAAAAGATGCTGTTCTTCTGAACTTTCTATTCATCAAAAAAAAAAAAAAAAGATTTGCTCTTTTCAACATAATAATAATAATAATAATAATAAATGTTTTGGGTTTTTTTAGCAGCAAATCAGAATATTAGAATGATTTCTGAAGGATCATGTGACTGGAGTATGATGCTTAAAAGTCAGCTTTGAAAGACAGCTTTTGATTGTTCCTAATAAAATGTTTAACTGCACTCACAAGTGAATCTCAAGTTATTTTGTGTGATAGCTAAATATATACTTAATAAACTACAAACAAAAAAAAAATATTTAAATTTATTTTGTCATCATATATTATATTGTAACTCTTCCCTAGCTCTCAGTCACATACTTGACTAAATGGCTCATTATGAAGCTCATTATGCAGGCCTTTGTCTTCTCAGGTGTGAATGTGAAGGTTGACACCTTCTCGCATAGACCCTTTTTACTCAAAAAGTGCCTTAGAAAATTTAAATCAATATATTGTTTTTTTGTGAGCAAATAAACAAGATGATTTTCACATTATTTTGAAGCGTAAATTCTAGGCTACAAGATCCAGTTCTCAGAAGTCTTGTGAAGAAATGTTCTGTATGTGACTTCAAAATGTTATTTTTTCACTAACCACGCATAAATGTTGTTTTCTCAAAAACAAAATCAAGTACATAAGTGCTGCTAACATATTATTGTAGCCCAGTTTGTGCTGTTTACAGTGTTATTAGACTTTAGCCATTTATATATTTATAAGCAAATGAAAAAAAGCACAAATGTCAGGGCATGTCAAAACTTCTCCAGGCCCCCAAAACACCCTCAGACCCCAGAGGGTTAAAGACATGGAGTTGGACAGTGCAATGCCTCAGCTTTACAAACTGTTCTCATTAGTGGCAACAATTGGAGCTACATCTGCAGGTGTAGAAAGGAGCTTCTCCTGTTTAAAGCGGCTCAAGTCCTACACCCATAACACAATGGGCCAAGGCCGTTTAAGCAGCCTAGCTCTGCTGACCATTGAGAGGACACTGGTCAAGTCACTGGAAAAGACACCTAGTTGGTACGATAGGATCACGGAGCATTTTCTTGAAAAGAGTTTACGTATAAATAAATGGACAATTTTTATGATGTAGGCCGAAAATGAGCTTCCCCTCTTTGAAAGACCAGCAGCCGCCACTGCTATCCATGGATGGCATTGCCTAAAAAAACCTCTGACTGATTAATGACACACATTCTTGGCCACCTCCCTGACATATTCTTGGCCAACCACCCTATCACATCGGTTCAACTGGCTGCTGCTCCAGTCCTCAATCTGCTGCATGACATCAAACACACGCTGCTTGTGCTGAGCTACATTCTGTAATATGTCCCTGATGACAACACTGCGCCACAGCTTGTGGTGCCACAGTGACAAAGGGGGTCAGGTTAATGTATGCACACAACACACCATGTGCTGGACAAGATATAATATGTCAGTGCATGTCAGGTTGCTGTCAATTCTGAACAGCAAATTGGAACCACAAGGCCCCACTACAACACACTCCACTTTGGGTTCGCAAACACTGAAATGACACTTAGCTGTTTCACCACATATGGGCCTATAACACCATACAGATCTGTGTCAGTCCTCACTTTCCAGCCTGCCAACATGTCACAGACTGCAAACCCCATTGTTCAAGGAGGAGATGTGAACACCTGGCTAAGAGGCATTACATATAGTCTCACTCACAAGACCATTGAACTTCTAATATTATAATATTTTTTTTTTAAAATTTAATATTCTGAGTAATAGTCACGATTCGGAAGAGACTCCTGACACATGACCCAACCCAGAATTACCACCATGGGGAGCTAAACAAGGCCATCAGTTCCCTAAGCTACATTTTCACAGCCCAGCTAACCCTAAGCGACGAGCACAGTACCCATCATCAGGGAGCTGACACATGCTCAAAGCCGCATAGACAAGCTGAGAGTGAAAGCCCAAGATGATTTCAGGCATCAGACCACTGAGTTCCTGAGAGAGCTATTGCACATATCACACTGCACAGACAAGCTCAAAGTGAAAACCCAGGATAAACTCAAGGAACTAGAAAGAGGGAAGCAGGAAACAAAGGAAAAAGTTGAACAGCTCCAAGAAGCCCTTGCAGTTGCTGAACATGACCAACGAGAACTACAAGCTTCCCAGAAAGACATGAGAAGACATCTACAGTCTGCAGAACAGCGACTAGAGAAAGCCAAAAATGACCTTAAAACAAAGACTCTAAAATAAATGCTCTGAAAGACCACCTGAAAAGGAATTAGAGCCAAGAAAAGCGGCGCACCACCAGCGGCGCATCATCAGCATCACCACCGCTGAGCAGAGCGGGGTCTCCCATCCCAGAATTGCTACATAATGGAAGAAATTAATGGCCACAAACAAAGCATCTCTAGCCCTCATCACAGAACTCTTCCCTTCTAGCAAAAGAAGAAAGCCCCTCCATGCAGACCCTGAAACTGCACATGAGACGACTTTTAAAGACCTTGACAAACTAGCTAAAATGTCACCCAGTTTGACCGAATGCTGCAGAAGGCCAAGATATCCAGAAGTGGAAGCTCACGCGACTGACAGAGACAGGTAACACCACCTCAGACCCACATCCAATCCTGAGAGTCAACGTGGCGCAAAGGTCTATGAACAGGTGCACGGCTGCACTTCCTCAGACCTTCGAACGGAACCACCGGAGAAGAGCGACCCAGGCAGAGACAATGCTGAACGTGACTAAGGTTAACACCCATGCTGAGGATCCAAAGGCTGAGGAAAATTAGAAACCACCTGTCAGCCGTCCTTTGTGATCCACCTGCCATCTGACCTTCATGATCCACTGTTGTCTGAAGATGTCTCCAGGTGAATTGATTTATATATGATTATATATGATTTTTTTCATTGAGGGTGGAGCAATATTATTTACAATTTTGAAAATGGTTCTTAGATTTGTATATCGAATTAGAGAGTCAAAACTTAATATTTTAAATTTACTGAGAATATTGCAGTGATGATAGCGAGGGGCTTTTCTGTCAAGCACCTTCAGGGCTGGACTGGGACAAAAAATCGGCCCTGGCATTTTGGCCCAGACCGGCCCACTACATACGATCAAAATACTACCCATCTTTGCACGCCCTTGAATATGTATACCAGCTCCTATTCCATAAAAGCACTAAAGCCATATAATAATAATAGGTAGGAAAGAGTGAGAGTTGTCACATTAAAAACTTCTAAAAAGTGTAATTTATTAATATAGTAAAACTATAATCCACACTGATGAATCCTAAAACTATAGGCCTATACATTTATGACATCTTGTGTATGTGCCTGTGTGTTTGAGGGAGAAAGGGAAGAGACATAATTAATTGTTGATCAGATGATCACTGTTTCCCATAGTATAGCATTAAATAAACTATAAACTTAGTCAAATTTGCTAACTCCTTGAACATTTAAAAGCATAAGAAGACATCCTGTGTGTGTGTTTGTGTGTGTGTGTGTGTGCGCGCAGTGGTGTATAAAGTACCCGAAAGCCATACTCAAGTAAAAGTACAGGTATCTTACCAAAAAATGACTTTGGTAGAAGTTGAAGTCTTCGTTTAGAATATTACTTGAGTAAAAGTCTTAAAGTATATGATATTTATTGATATTTAAACGTTCTTAAGTATTGAAAGTAAAAGTACAAGCAAATAAATAAATAAATATATATATATATATATATATAAAATATTAATACAGCTTTAGTAGCAAGATTGTGTTCAGTTTGAACTCTTTCTTCCATTTTGTATTTTTGGGTAAGAATAAGAAGCACTTCATCCGGTGCTTAGTGTCTTTCATTCCAAATCTGAATCTGCATCTGAAATAGCATTTAGATGTATTTATTTACACAGTTTAATGTATTTCAGAGGGAACATGGATGCATTTAAACTGCAGTTACAGATGCATAAATAGGCCTAATGTTGTGTTTTTAACATAAAACATTGAATACTTTTATTTGAAATAATTTAAAACATGAAAAAAAAAAATGTGAAATTAAAAAAAGTGACCATTAATGAGTGAGTAATTGAGATTCAACCGATTCATTCAAACTGATTCATTCAGAAACAGAGCATTTGACTGTGTTAATGAGTGAATCACTTAATCATTTATTCAACTGATTCATTAAAAAAGCGGATTCGTTCAATAAGTACACCGTCCATTGCTCAGAGACGCAAAACAGTGCTGTGTTCTTTGTTTGGAACTATTTTCGTTGGCAAAAATGAGCAAAAACAAGCAATAAATCTAAAATGTAAGTCACTTATTGCTTTACTGAACTTGTATGAAATGATTATTAAATGTGTTCATGCTGATATCTGCAGAAAAACGGTACCCTTTGTGTGATATAGAAGTTAACATTATATAAATAAAACATACAGAAGCCTTTTTGCCGTCTATAATTTTGAATGCCTGGAATTTTGTGTTTTAATACATTGATAAATCAAGCGCGTGCACTCTGTGATTTGATGATATAGGCTGTGTCCAAATTCAGGGTCTGCATCCTTCGGAGTACTCATTTGAAGGATGTTACGTCACAGCGCCGCGACGAAGGCTGTCCAAATTCGTAGGATCCTTCAAATGCGGCCCACAAATACGTCCTCCTTTTCCCCGAATTGGAAGGATGGGTGTGGTGGATCCTTTCCCGTCCTACCTATCCCATAATTCTTTTCGGCAGAGCGTAATGGCGGACGAAGCGAGCGGTAGCGGAGTGGGAGAGGAGTTTCTCTGACAAAACAAACTAAAGTTTATGCTTCGGCTCAATGAATTTGTAGGAGAAATTAGTAGAATACTTAAAAACAAATAAAAATAGGCTATAATGGCTTACCTGGATGTGACTGTCTTGTAGTCTGATATAAAAAACTCTCCGACAACGAGCAAAGAAAGTATTTAATTTATTTAATTGCTTTATTTCTTCCAAAATAATTAAAATGAGGAGAATAACTCTTTGTTTGTCCATTTTCCCGCTTCTTGCTTGGCGCTGTCACGGTTGCTAGGCGACAGGATATGAGCAACGGGTAAGGGAGGGAACTGAAAGAAGGGTAGGCTGTCCAAATTCACAAACACCGACTTCCGGGTTTTGCGGACGTCGGAGGATCCCTCCTCCTTCAACTGGGTAGGAAGGATCCTAAGGAGGATGCAGACCCTGAATTTGGACACAGCCATAGCCTACTTGATGATGTCAGATCGCACATCATTACAACAACACTTACCCTATTATTGCAGAAGATATATATCACACACCCCAGACTCGACTTTGATTGGAAAATGAATCATCTGCGATTGTGCGCGCACTTGTTTGCATACGTCAGAGTAAAATATGCTGGCATATTGCATTGGATGGTTTCGGTGCTCCTTTTCGCTTGGATCAGGTTGCAGCGACCACTGGCAAGTCGCGAGGGGGCGGGGTGTGCCTGTACATGAGCGCTGGTGTAAAACAACGCTAGTGAGAGAAAAGTTGTGTACAAAAGACAATGAACTACTCTCAGTCATGCGCCCCTTTTATCTACCCAGGGAATTCCCGCAGATTTTTGTAACTGTCGTTTACATTCACCCGAAGGCTAACGAAAGCACTGCCCTAGAATTGATTTATAGCACTGTTCAGAAACTACAGGCAGTGTCCCCCGATGCCCCAAACTTAATTCTAGGTGATTTTAATCACTGTTCATTGGACAAAATTGTTTAAATATTTTTACATATTTTTATAAATATGTCCTGCCCAACCAGAAATGGGAAGATTCTTGATCAGTGTTATGGCTCCGTTAAAGTTGCTTATAAATCTGTCCCTCTCCCTCCCCTGGGTTCTGCCGATCACAACTGTGTGAATCTTATACCAGCGTATCGCACTTGCCTTCAGAGGGGGAAAGTGGATACAAGGCAAGTGAAGGTCTGGTCTGAAGAGGCTTCGCTGGCCCTGCAAGGCTGCTTGGACTGTACCTTGTGGGGTGTGGGTTTGTTCAATCTTCAAAGGACATAGATGAACTGATAGAAGTGGTCAGCTCATGGGTTGCATATTGTGAGGACACTGTAGTTCCTAAAAAAATTGTCAAAATATACCCTAAGAACAAGCCGTGGGTGAGAAAACAACTTAAAGACTTGTTGAAAAAGAAAAAGCTAGCATTCAGACAAAATAACCTTCAGGAATTACACAGTTTTCAAAAGGAGATTAAACGTGAAATTAAAAGGGCTAAATAGGATTATAAATTTAAAGTGGAATACAAACTGAGTAATAATCTCCTAGGCTCAGCATGGGACAGTATTAAAACAATGGTGGGTCTAAATGACAAAATAAAGAAAAAGGTGGCATTGGAAGGCTTCACCTCAGACGTATTTTTGCCCCAATAACTAAATCAATTTTATTCAAGATTTGACAAATATGATTTTAGCTACGAAATTGTTGGCCAAAAACAGTCTTTACTGTCCAAGCCCCAATCAGATGTATGTTTCTCTGCACAAAGTGTTGTGAACACCTTTAAATATTGCAAAGCCAAAACAATATTGACCCAGACAATATTGGCAGCCGTGTTCTTTCTTGTTGTGAGGAACAACAGCTAGGCCCTATTTTTAATTATATTTTTAATCAATCTATGTGCCAACAGAAGGTCCCTGACTTATGGAAACAGTCAATCAGCAGCGGCTCGCCCATAGAGGCTCCCTGCCAGTTTTTTTTTAGTTTTTTATTTAATAATAAGAAGTTTTTAATAATCTCTCATTTTGAAAAATGATCTGTGTTAATGACTTGCTATTAATGGTTTTACTTTAGAATGTGTTTAGAACTCTCCAGAATGATATTTGCATTCACTTCATGTTGGTGTAGTAGTAGCCAATAGGCTGTCTTCCCTGGGCTTCAGTTCGCTCAGCCCTACAGTGCTGGAATTTAAGCCAATGGTTTCCCTGTTGCTACGCAAAAAAGTTTATATTTTGCCAATCATCGTCGTCGAATTTTATGGTTTGGGGGCTCTGAAAATATCGTCCGTAGTACCAAGATTAGAGCAGTGCACCTGCTGCGCGGGACATTTACCTCAGAGGAGTGCGAGTGCAGTATGGCAGCGCCGGCGACGTCGAGTAGCATTAATGTAAATAAAAAAAAGAAAGAATTCTTAATTCAGATATTTTTGTTTAAAAAATTTTTTGTAAATTTTACTCATTTTAAATGGTTAACTTTTAAGGAATTAATCAGATTAATTATTACTCAATTCTAATTTGTTAAATGTATTTAATAATATTGCTTGTAATCTGTTGCCACAATTTTGAGTGAATATAGCGTATTCATTTTTATGCTGTCATTCTCTTACTCACTCAGTCTCTCTCTCTCACTCACAGTCACACACCACGTTTCACACACATTTGCCATTAAAATAGTGATCTCAATAGGAATGTAACTGTATGTTTGCTTTGCTTTTTTTGTTTCGAAGTTCTGAGCTGGATTACTGTGTTTCATACTAGTTAAAATGTTAAAATAATTTTTCTTCTCATACTTGGTGTTCTTCAAGAATGTTGTCCCACCCTTTCTTTGAGAGCCTTCTCTCTTTCTCTAGTATCAACACAGACTGTTATCCATTATCCAATTTGTCTACAGTGAACTTTAAAGATATGTAGTCTACAGCTGGGGATTGATTAAAGAACTAGATTGTTGTATTTCCTATAATAATTTATCGTTATGCGTTTGCACTTTTTCTATCTGGACACGGAGCATAATAAACATGCAACTTGTTCATTATCATTACCTGTGAAACTGTTGATTTCTACATGGCAGTTCAAATAATATTGTCTTTTTAGACCATTGGTATTGACTGGTTTGAGTTATTTTATTGGTATAAGCAAGGGACATGGGTGGCCTAAAATGCACCAGAATGCAATTTTTTTTGTATCGGGGAAGAATTTAAAAATATTAATGAAAACTATTGAACAAGAATTGGTTGTACTTCAGAAATGGTTTAATAAAAATAAACTATCGTTAAACTTAAGTAAAACAAAATGTATGTTGTTTACAAATCAAAAACGCCCTGATAATGTTCGTTTGACTTTAAATGGAATAACTATTGAGAGAGTGTCAGAATTTAGGTTTTTAGGAGTACTCATTGATGAAACATTTAAATGGAAGTCACACATAGCTTATATAAGAAATAAAATTTGTAAAAACATTGCCGTTTTGAGTAAAGTTTATGTTAAATTATAAGGCAATGAGAATCCTATATTGTTCCTTTATTTTGCCATATTTGATGTATTGTTTGGAGGTATGGGGTAATTCATATTTCACTAATTTAATGCCCTTATTTATTTTGCAAAAAAGGGCCATAAGAATAATTAATGGAGTTGCTCCAAGAGAACATACTGCAGGACTGTTTCTGAGGTCAGGTCTACTCAAATTGAAGGACTTGGTTTCTTTACAAACTTTATTAGTTGTTCATAAAGCAAAACATTGCCTGTTACCGGATGGATTGCAAACCCTTTTTACTGTGAATAGTGAGACAAGCAGAAGAAATAATGATTTTAAACAACCTTTTGCTGGAAATGCCCTCAAACAAATGTGTGTCTCAGTTTCTGGTGTGAAAAGATGGAATTTATTAGAAAATGATCTAACATGTTGTTCAAATATTCTTCGATTTAAATATAAGTATAAACAGAAGATACTTCATTTGTACAAAGATGATGGTCAATGATGGTCTCGTCGTTGTTTTCGTTGCCAGAGTTGTTATTATTGTATCATTGTTGTTTTTGTTTGTTTAATGTTGTGTAAGCAGAATTACTAATAATAAAAAAAAGGGAAAATTGTTCAAATTGAAAGTAGATTACATCTGGTCTGGGCTATTTTTTTTTTTTTTTTGGTGTTGTTATTTTATTTTAATTTTATTTTTCATGTCGGTGAGGCCATCTAATTTGTAACTTTCTTAATATAAGAATGGGGTAGGAGTTTATACGATTTTTTTTTTTCTTCATCCTACTCCTGTTCTTTTTGTCATGGAATGTATTTTTGTTGTGTTGTTGGATTGTTGTGGCATTTCGTGTTGCATTACCATGAAAAGAGAATAAATAAATGAAATGAAAGACCAAGGACATGTGTATTGATTTTAGGCGCAATGTCACTGACATTGAAAAATCTAGTATAAATGGTCAGGAAATAGAGGTTGTTACAGAGTATAAGTACTTAGGATCTCTTATTGATGATAAGCTGTGTTTCGAGTCTAATACCAGTTTGCTTTGCAAGAGAGGCCAGCAGCGCCTGTATTGTCTGAGGAACTGGCAAAGTTTAATGTGGACAAGACTCTGTTGACCCTTTTCTATAGGTCCTTTGTTGAGTTGGTTATTACCTTCTCCTTAATCTGCTGGTATGGGTCATTACTGTAAAACAAAAAAACTCCCTTTCAAGATTAATTAAGGTGAGCCGCTGCATCACAGGTTCTAAGCAGAAAGGTCTGGAGGAACTTTATCAGAAGCAGATGTTAAGAAGGGTTGAATCTATCCTGTCAGATAGTTCTCATCCCTTACAGGCTGAATTGCAGATGTTGCCATCGGGATTACGCTTTAAACTCCCAAAATTTAGAACTAATATATATAAACACTCTTTCATACTTGCTGCAATTCTGCTTCTAAATTCTATAAAGAACCATAGATAACTTATTGACTTACTATTTTTGATTGTTTATTGTTTTTAGCCATCCCTGTAAGGTAGGCAATTTTTGTATTGTGTGTGTGTTTGTGTGTGATTTGTACTATACTACTCTGTTGCACAACGAATTGCCCCATTGGGGACAAATAAAGTAATTTGAACTTGAACTTGATTTGAACTTGAACTAGATCCTACCTGTCTGATCGCTACCACTTTGTTCATTTAAATGGGAAGTCATCTCAATAATCACCAGTAAAGTATGGAGTACCACAAGGATCTGTCCTAGGTCCTCTGCTATTTTCAATATACATGTTGCCCCTTGGTAATATTATTAGAAAATACGGGATTAGTTTTCATTGTTATGCTGATGATACTCAACTATATATCTCAACAAGACCAGATGAAACTTCTAAACTAAGCTAATAGATTGTATAAAAAAATTAAAAGATTAGATGACCAATATTTTCCTCCTATTAAATTCAGATAAGACAGAGATATTACTTATTGGACCAAAAAACAATACACAGAATCTCTTGGAATACAATTTGGAACTAGACGGATGTACTGTTGCGTCCTCTAAAGTAAAAAATCTGGGTGTTATATTAGACAGCAACTTGTCCTTTGAAAATCATATTTCCCATGTTACAAAAACAGCATTCTTCCATCTTAGAAACATTGCCAAGCTTCGAAACATGCTACCTGTTTCTGATGCAGAAAAGCTAGTTCATGCATTCATGACCTCTAGACTGGACTATTGTAATGCACTGCTAGGTGGTTGTTCTGCATCTTCAATAAACAAGCTACAGATAGTCCAAAATGCAGCGGCTAGAGTTCTTACCAGGTCAAGAAAATATGATCATATTACCCCAATTTTACAGTCTCTGCACTGGCTACCTATTAAGTTCTGTATCATTTACAAAATATTATTACTTGCCTATAAGGTCCTAAATGGTTTAGCTCCTGCGTACCTAACTTGTCTTCTACCACACTACAATCCAACCCGCTCCCTAAGGTCGCAAACTTTTGGTAGTACCTAGGATAGCAAAGTCCACTAAAGTAGGTAGAGCTTTTTCACATTTGGCTCCCAAACTCTGGAATACCCTTCCTGATAATGTTTGGGGTTCAGACACACTCTGAAAAATAACTCCATACTGTGCATTGGGCAGTTCTCCAAGCTCCATTCTCCTGGGCTTTTGGAAGTTACTCTTAAGACAACTCATTATTTTCTCGAAAAAATTACGAAATTGATTCAAGATACTTATCCACATGATAAAGGAGGTCTTGAATGTCCCCAAAATATCAATAACTCATTTTCGACCAAAAACAAAGTTCGGCCTTTTGCATTCGCATTGCAGTATTATGCCCAGCAAAACTCTTTTGAGCAATTCGCAGGGAGCTTGATTGACAGGCGATCTGACCGTTGACTGTGCCTCCGTTGCCATCTTGTCTGACAGCTACGGCCGGTCTCCATATAAAAGTCCATGTTAAAACAGGATAAATATTGACTGAATTTAAACTTTTTCAGTATAACTAAATATAAAAATGTGCACAGGGATAAGCTGTGCTGTTGTTGGCTGCCACAGTAACAGCAATTAGCTAAAATAAAGGACAGTGTTTAACGAGTTTGCTTCTAAAAAGTAACATATCAATACATACATTTTTGGTTTTAATATTTTTTTATTTTGTGGTAACTGTTTTATAAAAGCAATAAGGATCTCAAGGCTGTGTTGTATTAGGGCCTTTCACACCGCAGGAACCTTTTCATAGTACCCAAGCTAATTGTGGAACTACCCACTTTTTGGCGTATTCGCACCACAGGAACTGGGAACGGTGAATAAGTCACGAATGGGTTGCAGGCTCCGCTTTATCATGCCTAACAAAACCCTTCAGCTGTGACTTACAGCATGGCCTCGAGTACCTTTGCTCACATAAAGTACACAATACGTTCAGGGACGGATTAACGCACGGGCCTACCGAGCACGTGCCCAGGGCACTGGACCAGAGGGGGCCACAGCCGAAATACCGCTACTCCCAGAACGCGATTTCAACCGTGCCCTGCCTCAAATTTTTGAGGCAAGTGGATTTTGAATGCAGCTTCCAAAATAAAATATTTTTTTATATTTAATAAACGATCACACCGGTGTGATTAGATCATTCAGTGCGGCACATCATCAGCTACTAAATTAAAATCTGCGGCTGGCATGGAGACAGAGACAGCCGCATTTTTCTACAGCACTGCGCATTTTAACCAATCACACATGATTCTGTTGAGTTTATGAGTACAATGGCCAATAAGAGGCGTTCAGATGAGTCATCGCTGAAACGGATGTTTTGATGAATTCTGCTCTCTGCCGATTTCTCTCAGAAACAACAAAGTGCAGAAGTGCGTACGATGTAAGCAAGATATTAATTTCACAATGTAAGCAACTTCAGTGATTAATGGGAGTTTTTGAGAGTGCTTTAATTCTGACTAAGTCAATGATAATGTTCTTTGATAATAAAAAGTAAAGTCGTGACGTATTGTCAAGTATGGTGACCCATACTCGAAATTGGTGCTCTGCGTTTAACCCATCCAAGTGCACACACACAGCAGTGAGTAGTGAACAAATGCACGCACGCGCATTCGCACACGCACACACACGGAGCAGTGGGCAGCCGGGGAGCAATTGGGGGTTCGGTGCCTTGCTCAAGGGCACCTCAGTCGTGGTATTGAGGGTGGAGAGAGCGCTGTACATTCACTCCCCCCACCTACAATTCCTGCCGGCCGGGGACTCGAACCCACAACCTTTCGATTACGAGTCCGACTTTCTAACCATTAGGCCACGACTTCCCCATGTAAGTGTCTATTTACACAAATAGCCCACCTTTTGGCAGAGGCTATTTACAATAATTCCGCCCACCAACGTGTGAAAGGGACTGTCAAGATTATAAAAACTAGCTATGATCCAACATCTCCAGTGGTCAAATGGTAATTCGTGTACTGTGGTATTTTTGATGAGATCGACCAGGGTTCGAATCCGCCTTTTGCCGAACTTTTTTTCTCCCTTATCAAATCTCATATCACATCGTAAAGGCATTTATTTTTAATACAAAATTAAAGAAATAACCAAAAAGTTGAAAATAAAGTATCGGGTAGGGTTAGGGTAGGTGTAGAGAGGGCTTTATTGTATCAATAAGGTGGCATCCATTTAATAATCTGAATTAAAATTATAATTTACCCTCAATACGTTATTATTGCATACTGTTTTATAATGTAATACAATATTTATTTTGCAACAAGTAGTATAAATAGCAGAAAATCCTGCTATTTTAACAGTGTAAATATAATCTATAGCTATTTGCACTTAGTGTAAATAACATATCGCTAAAAATACTGCTATTTTCACTTAGTGTAGATGGAATCCATTGCTATTTAAAATCTTGAAATGTTTGAAATGACCACAATTTCAATTGAGGGGAGCCTATAATCAGTCAGTGCCCAGGGCACCTCTGTGGCATAATCTGTCCCTGAATATGTTATTACAGGAATTATATGGAGGTAATATGAAAAGAAAATTCAATCAAAACTTTACAGGCCAAAATGTGAGTTATTCATCATCAGTAGTTTGAAACTATCTCTTGGCAAGCTGGCCTAAATGTGGGCTGTTTGGTGAATGCTATAACTGTTTTTTATTTTGAAACATGTTGTGCATTTAATTAATCAAATCAGAGCTGTTTAAAGTTTAATTATCACATTTAAGTAATATTACATTTCCTTTTATTCATCCCTGCATTTAAAACCTCCTGAAATTAAAACTGACTCTGAAGCTCTCTGATGGAACACAGTGACTGAATCGAAAACTTTCCACAGACACACATATTATATACACCAGATACACCTATACCTACACATATCTATGATATCCACACATTTGTAAATTATCGTACTTGCACTGTATGACGTTACAGAAATCTCGTTATCCGGTCCGGTTCCTTTCACACAGCAGGATATCACCGAAAATGCCATTGCGAATCAAGAAAATTATGAGTGTGTGTTTGTTTATAGAATACGCTGTCACTGCTGCAAGCTTCCATATGCAAATAATTATTTGTACAATAAAGGCCCAGTAGGCCCCTTCCGAGTGTAGGTCCCTCCCAGCTAACAATGTTTTGGTTCCCAGAACGTTCTGGGAACGTTCCCTGAACGTTCTGGGAACGTTCCCTGTTGGTAAGTCAGGAAAGTTTTCTTAACATAAATAGAACGTTCCTTTTAGGTTAGGGGAGCGTTCCGGGAACCTTCCCAAAACATTTTCAGTAGAATCCGGGAATGTTCCCCTAACCCAGTGGTTCCCAAACCTGTCCTGGAGGCCCCCTGCCCTGCAACTTTTTTATGTCTCTCTTATCTAACACACCTGATTCAGCTCATCGGCTCGTTAGTAGAGACTGCAAGAACTAAATTGGGTGTGTCTGATTAGGGAGACATACAAAATGTGCAGATCAGTGTGTCCTCCAGGAAAGGTTTGCGAAGCACTGCCCTAACCTAAAGGGAACATTCTCTAAGAAAACTTTCCTGGAATGTCCCTAGAACATTATCCTAACCTTTATATATCCTGCTGTATGTCATCATCCAGCTTCATGGAAAACGAACAGATGTGGACCTCAAATAATCATTACAATTCATGTTTTGATTTAAACTATTTTTAATCATTAAAGATCATCAGAGCACATTTAACCATCATAAAGAACATTAAATGAGACTGAATTATCCGTTAATATGTATCAGTTCTTTATTATAACTTGATTGACTGTACCATATAATAACCTATAGATTTTATGTTTTTAAGCACCAAAATAACAATGACTTCAACACAATATCGGGTTTTAAATATGTGAATTTTATTTTTACAGACATAAAATAAACAGAATTTATTTGACTTTAAGATAACATTCATCTCTATTTTGGTTAATAGGCAAGGCAAGTTTATTTATATAGCACATTTCATACACAGTGGTAATTCAAAGTGCTTTACATAAAAGAAAGTGAAATAGACATTAAAAATCAATTAAAAACATGGAAATAAAAATAATAAAAACAAGGAATTTTAAAATGATATAGAAATTGATTTAAAATAAATTTAAAGAAAATTATTATACTTAAAAATTCATTGCAGTCAGTTCGGACATATAGCACAGTGCTCATTCAACAAATGCACAGTTAAACAGATGAGTTTTGAGTCTTGATTTAAATGTGGCTAATGTTTTAGCACATCTGATCTCTTCTGGAAGCTGGTTCCAACTGCGGGGCTGCATAATAGCTAAAAGCGGACTCCCCTTGTTTTGTGTGAACCCTTGGTATTTCTAACTGACTCGATCCTAATGATCTGAGTGGTCTGTTCGGTTTATATTCAGTGAGCATATCAGCAATATATTTAGGTCCTGGGCCATTGAGTGACTTATAAACAAGTAAAAGTACTTTAAAATCAATCCTAAATGTAACTGGAAGCCAGTGTAAGGACCTGAGGACTGGTGTGATATGCTCAGATTTTCTGGTTCTAGTCAGAATCCTGGCAGCAGCATTCTGGATGAGTTGCAGTTGTCTAATGGTCTTCTTGGGAAGGCCGGTGTGGAGACCATTACAGTAATCCACCCTGCTGGTGATAAAGGCATGAACAAGTTTCTCCAAGTCTTGACTGGAAACAAAACATCTAATTCTTGCAATGTTTTTGAGATTATAGTATGCTGATTTAGTTACTGCTTTGACATGACTACTGAAACTAAGGTCTGTCTCCAGAATCACCCTAAGATTTCTGACTTGATTTTTAGTTGTTTGACCCCTAGAGTCAAGGTATGCATTCACCTTGAGAACTTCATCTTTGTTTCCAAATGCAATGACTTCAGTTTTCTCCTTGTTTAACTGAAGAAAGTTCTGGCACATCCAACTGTTAATTTCATCAATGCATTGGCAGAGGGAGTCAATGGGGCTGTAGACATTTGGAGATAAGGCTAGGTAAATCTGGGTATCATCTGCATAGCTGTGGTTCTTCCTCAATTTGGTTCTTCCTCATTATCTGACTTAGTGGGAGCATATACAGGCTAAACCAGAGCGGTGCAAGAATTGAGCCTTGTGGGACTCCACATGTCATGGCCGTCCACTTAGACTTATGCTCTCCTATACTCACATAATAACCTCTCCCTTCTAAGTATGACCTGAACCATTTGAGTGCCATCCCAGAAAGCCCGACCCAGTTTTCCAGTCTCTCTAGAAGTATGTTATGATCGACAGTGTCAAACGCAGCACTAAGATCTAGTAGTACCAGCACTGATATTTTGCCAGAATCAGAATTGAAGCAAATATCATTTATTATCTTAATGAGTGCTGTCTCTGTTCTGTGATGTGCTCGGAAACCAGATTGAAAATTGTCCAGGTATCCATTTGAGTTTAAGTAGTTGTTCAGCTGATTAAAAACTACCTTTTCAATAATCTTACCTATGAAAGGAAGATTTGATATGGGTCTATAGTTGCTCAACATGGTGTTATCAAGATTGCGCTTTTTCAGAAAGGGCTTAACAACTGCAGTTTTAAGGGAATTTTGAAAAGTCCCAGAAAGAAGTGAGGCATTCACTACTTCTCAGCTTCTAAACAGTTAAGCACATTTTTGAAAAAGGATGTGGGAAGTGTGTCAAGATAGCAGGTTGAAGATTTAAGGTGCTGTACTATTTCTTCCAAAATTTTGTTATCAATTTTTTTAAAAACACACAGTCACTTCTTTTTGAAATTGCGGTCGAATCTGTGTGAATCTCTGCATAACTTGAGGATGTGCCAATCTCCTTTCTGATATTATTGATCTTCTCAGAAAAGAAGGAAGCAAACTCATTGCATTTGCTGTCGGAGAGCATTTCACTGGGAATCTGACTTGGGGGGGGTTTGTCAGTCTCTCAACAGTCGCAAAAAGAGTGCGAGTGTTGTTTAAGTTACTGTTTATAAGGTTTGAAAAGAAAGTCTGTCTAGCTTTGGCTAGTTCCACATTGAAAGCATGAAGGCTGTCTTTATAGATGCTATAGTGAATTTCGAGTTTCGTCTTCCACCACATCTGCTCAGCTTTTCTGCATTGTCTTTTCATGCTCTGAACTGCTGTTGATTTTCTCCAAACTGATTTTTGTCTGCCAGTCTTCTTGCTGACCTTTATCGGAGCAATATCATCAATAACATTCTTAACTTTTGAGTTAAATGACTCCAGGAGAAGATCAACAGGGTCTGCAGAAATGCTTGGTGTTAATGATATTGCCTTCATAAATAGCGCACTAGTGTTCTCGTTAATACATCTCTTTCTGATAGAGACAGATCTAGATTCAGTGGTGACTGAGATCAATATATCAAAGAAAATACAGAAGTGATCAGATAGTGCTACATCGTTAATTACAATGGATGAGATGTTTAGACCTCTACTGATGAGTAAATCTAGAGTGTGTCCACGATTGTGTGTGGGTCCGTGCACATGCTGACTCAGGTCAAAAGTTTTTAAAACAGTTATAATTTCTTTTGTAGTTTTGATTTCTGCATTATCTATGTGAATATTAAAATCCCCTGCAATAGCAAAACAGTCAAACTCTGAGGAAATCATTGATAACAGTTCAGTGAACTCATCAACAAAGGCTGGAGAATATTTTGGAGGCCTGTAAATAATGATAAACAGGGTGCGTGGAGCACCTTTCAGCACAATACCTAGGTATTCAAAAGACAAATACTGACCAAATGACATTTGCTTGCACTGATAAACATCTTTAAACAGAGCAGCTACACCTCCACCTCTCCTAACAGTCCTGCAGACACTTATAAAATTAAAGTTAGGAGGGGCTGTTTCATTGAGGACTGTTGCACTGCAGCTGTCTTCTAACCATGTTTCATTTAGAAACATAAAATCCAGGTTGTTTGTGGTTATTAAATCGTTGATCAGAAATTATTTATTTTTAAGTGAGCTAATGTTTAAAAATGCTAACTTGATGGAAATACATTTTGTCTCTACAGCAATCTTAGATTGATGCATCATAGGCCGCAGATTAGATGGGTCAGCCGTACGGCTTGAGAAGGCCTTAGACTTTCTATCGCGTGATAAAAAAGAAATAGAGGAGGCTACAGGCACACTGGGTTCCCGCTTTTTCTGTAAACATTTGTGAATGTTGTGGCTAATATAGCGGGGACCCGACACATATCACTGAGAGCTGTTATCAGTTGTTTTTGGTTCACCAACACCAGATGGAGAGGGGTTTGGGCCCTGGCGTTGTGGCAGCGGCCGGAGAGCTCTCGCAGGAGGAGGAGGGTGAGCTGGGCCTGCAGTCTTTGGTGGTTGTGGGGCCCGCCGTTTTTTAGTTGATATCTGGGGACTTGCAGCGAAAGAGTGGGAGAGTTTGGTCCCAGCATACACCAGTTCCTCCATTTTCTGTGAGAAGCTTAGAAGTGGAGATGCTGGGGAGAGGGATAGTGTATCTGGTGAGCAGGGTTCTGGCTCTGGTGTTTCCGGTGGCTGTGAGATGTTGTCCTGGCTTCCCTGGCTGTTTTCCAGAAAGTCATCCTTGGGTGCTGAGTCTTGGAGCTGTTGTAATACGTCACAGTCTGCATGTGATGAGCTCTGTGGGCAGGGCTCAACTGCAGAGGTGGGTAGGTGGGAATTATCTTCCAGTGATCCTGCTTCAGTGTGGATAGGAATGAAGGATATCACCAGTTACAAGACACCATCCCCCAGCACTCTGGAGAATCAACACCTGGCAGACGACTTAAACGAGTTATTTTGACGTTTTGAACGATCACCCCACACCCGCCCTGAACACCTCTTCACACAACCATTAACACCTCCAGCAACCCCTTTCTCCCCCACATCTACAATTCAAATCAACGAAGAAGATGTGTGCCAGGTCTTCAGGAAAAACAAAAGAAGGAAAGCACCAGGTCCAGACGGTGTGTCACCAGCCTGCCTAAAAATCTGTGCTGATCAGCTGGCCCCCATCTTCACACAGATCTTCAATCACTGGAGCTGTGTGAAGTCCCCTCATGCTTCAAACGCTCCACCATCATACCCGTCCCAAAGAAACCCAAAATTACTGGACTTAATGACTACAGACCTGTGGCCCTAACGTCTGTAGCCATGAAATAATTTGAAAGACTTGTTTTGGCTTAGCTGAGGAAGTTCAACCTGCCACAGGACTTACTGAAACTGTTCTACTCCGCCATCATTGAATCCATCCTCTGCACTTCTATAACTGTCTGGTTCAGCTCAGCGACCAAATCTGACCTCAGAAGACTACGGAGGGGTGTCCAGACTGCTGAGCGAACCATTGGTACAACCCTCACCACTCTCCAAGAACTGTACTCATCCAGAGTGAGCAAAAGGGCTGGTAAAATCACTCTGGACCCCTCACACCCAGCACACTCCCTCTTTGAACTGTTACCGTCTGGTCGACGCTACAGAGCTCTGTGCACCAGAACGACCAGACACAGGAACAGTTTCTTCCCTCAGTCAATACATCTCATGAACACTCAACAATAAACGTGGAACACACAACTAATACATTATCCATTCACCACACTCACTTATTTAATTTTTATTTTTCTCATTTCTAATTTGCACATACTTGACCTGTACATGCATAGTTGTTTATATTATATATTATGTTTTTTTTTTTTTTTTTTGCTGCTTTGTACATTGGTTATTGGCTATTTGTTGTTATTTTGTTTTTATTATCTGTGTCCTGTCCTGTCCTGTCTTTCTGTTGCACTGTGGAGCTTCTGTCACTACAACACATTCCTTGTATGTGTAAACATACTTGGCCAATAAAGCTCATTTTCATTCTCATTCTCATTGATTTCTGTCAATCTTAATTTCTAGTGTGTTACATCAGTTAAAATACACAATGCGCGCACAAATATCCAACTGGAATGAAAGCGAACGTTTTTGTTTCATACTGCTTCATAAAATCAAGACTGGACTCCTCTTTGATTTTCTTGAAACAGACGTACAACGTCTAAACTTTTACTACAAAATATCGCGGCTCAAGCACCGCAATGAAACGAGAGAAGGTTTGAAGATGTGCAGAATCCGTGACACTGTGCTATAGGCTACCCTATCGGTTGTAAGAGCAAATATCAGGATGAAAAGTGGTGAAATAAGAGAAGATCAAATGTTTTAACATTAGAACAAAAGTTGTTTTTAATAAATCTTTAGCATTTCTTAACCTGTTAACGTTCACCAGAGCGACGTCGCACTGAATGCCCTTTGTTTGCATGTTTCATTGTTTTCTAATAGAATTCTAATACAAAACAGTTCAGCATTCATCCTAAAGCTTTTCACTTTAAAATTAGGTTACACAAGTTTTCTTTTAAACAAACGCCCGCAGGGGAAAAAAAAGGTGTTTGTTTTGTCTTATTTTATTTAAGTACCATAATTCCTTTATTTACCCTTTGATTTTTGTCAAGCTCAAGCTACAAGGCAGCGTCGCAAGCGGTGTGAGAGAGGAAGGAAGCGCGGTAAGCGCGGAGGTATACGAGCTAGGCTAAGAGCTAACCCCACAAGACCGGCTCTTCCAACACTCATGCTCTCAAACGTTCGCTCTCTGGAAAACAAACTGGACTTAATTCAACTCAGTCGGTCTACACAGCATGAGGCAAGGGACTGTTGTGTGTTTGTATTCACCGAAACATGGCTAAACGACAACATCCCGGACTCCGCCATTCAATTGCACGGGCTAACCAACTTCCGAGCGGACAGAGATTCATCACTGTCTGGTAAGACCCGCGGAGGTGGCTTGTGTGTGTATATCAACAAAGACTGGTGTAACAATGCTGCGGTATTATCAAAACACTGTTCATCGCTGGTGGAGTTTATGTTTGTGAAGTGTCGACCGTTCTTTCTGCCGCGGGAGTTCACGGCTATTGTTATTGTAGCGATTTACATCCCCCCGTGTGCAAACCCTAAGGACGCGCTTCGTGAACTGTATAGCGCCATCAGCAAACAACAAACAAAAAACCCCGACGGCTTTTTCATCATAGCCGGTGACTTCAACCACGCAAACTTAAAGACAGTTTTGCCAAAGTTCTACCAACATGTGAACTTTGCAACAAGGGGAAACAACACACTGGACTTTGTTTACACAACAGTAAAGAACTCTTACAAGGCTGTACCCCGCCCCCACCTCGGGTACTCAGGCCACATCTCTGTTATGCTAATCCCAGCATATAGACCACTTCTCAAACTCACCAAACCGGTTCAAAAGCAGATCACAGTATGGCCAGACAATGCCACCTCAGCACTGCAGGACTGCTTCCAGGACACAGACTGGAAGATGTTTAAAGAGGCAGCCACCTACAACAACCACACAGACCTGAATGAGTACACTGAAACTGTGACTGCTTACATCAAAAAGTGCACTGATGATGTCACAGTCACCAAGACCATCACCACACGTGCCAACCAGAAGCCATGGATGACAGCAGAGGTTCGTGGGCTGCTAAAGACCAGAGATGAAGCATTCAGATCAGGAGATAAAGCAGCCCTCAAAACAGCAAGAGCCAATCTGTCCTGTGGCATCAAAAATGCAAAACGGTCATATGCCCAAAAAATAAACAACCATTTCACAGACAGCAGAGACACACGGAGCCTGTGGCAAGCCATTCAGACCATCACTGACTACAAGCCCCCGCCACAGGCCTGTGATGAGGACACATCCCTCCCCGATGCACTCAACCACTTTTATTCACGGTTTGAAATGCAGAATGACACACCTGCACAAAAACTGTCCACACCTCCCAACGACCGGGTGCTCTGTCTGTCTCCAGCCGACGTAAGGAAGACCCTATCTAGGATTAACCCACGCAAGGCTGCGGGTCCTGACAACATACCTGGCCGTGTTCTGAGAGACTGTGCTGCACAGCTGACAGATGTCCTAACAGATATCTTCAACACCTCGCTAAGCCAGGCAGTCGTCCCCACATGTCTCAAATCCACAACAATCATACCGGTACCAAAGAAATCACCTGTGTCCTGTCTCAATGACTACCGTCCCATAGCACTGACTCCAATCATGATGAAGTGCTTTGAGAGGCTAGTCATGCATAACATCAAAACCAGCCTCCCCAACACACTCGACCCGCTCCAGTTTGCATACCGTCCAAACCGCTCTACGGACGATGCAATTTCCTCCACCCTCCACCTGGCTCTTACCCACCTAGAAAACAAAGACTCCTATGTTAGAATGCTGTTCATTGACTTCAGCTCGGCATTCAACACAATAATCCCACAACAGCTCTAAACCTGCTGGGCCTTAACAGTTCCCTGTGTAACTGGATCCTGGACTTTCTAACTGGAAGACCTCAGTCAGTCCGTGTCGGCCACAACACCTCGAGCACTACCACACTGACCACAGGTGCCCCACAACGCTGTGTGTTCAGCTCACTGCTCTTCACACTGCTGACCCACGACTGCACTGCCAAGTTCAGCTCCAACCACATCATCAAGTTTGCTGATGACACAACAGTGGCAGGTCTCATCAGCAACAATGATGAAACGCACTACAGAGAGGAAGTGGCACAGCTGGCTGAATGGTGTGGCACAAACAATCTGTCCCTCAATGTGGAGAAGACAAAGGAGGTTGTGATGGACTTCAGAAGAAACTCCGTTGACCACCCCCCACTGACCATCGACAGCTCGACTGTGGAGAGAGTCAGCAGCACTAAATTCCTGGGGGTGCACATCACAGAGGATCTCACCTGGACCACCAACACCATGTCACTCTCCAAAAAGGCACAACAGCGCCTACACTTTCTCCGTTGGCTGAAAAGAGCAAGTCTCCCTCCACCCATCCTCACCACATTCTACAGTGGCACCATTGAGAGTGTGCTGACCAGCTGCATCACTGTCTGGTACGGGAACTGCAGTGCTGCTGACCGCAGGACCCTCCAGCGGACAGTGAACACAGCTGCTAAGATCATCGGTGCCCCTCTCCCCTCCATCCTGGACATTTTCCTTGCACGATGCTCCAGCAAAACCAACAGCATCGTGAAGGACTCCAGCCATCCCTCCCACAGTCTCTTCCAGCTCCTACCATCAGGAAGACGGTATCGGAGCATCAGAGCCCGGTCCGCCAGACTGCTCAACAGCTTTTCCCCCCAGGCTGTGAGAGCCCTGAACTCAAATCACCCCGCCCCCCTCTGAAACCCCATGCAAACCCCTACCTCCTGTAACATGGACCACACCCCCCAACCTTACCACACCAAAGGAAAAACTGTATGGAATCATTTATTTATTTTTTTATTTATTTTTTCGAAGTGTGCTCGCATCTGTCAGTAGGTTAGTTGTGTATAGGTTTATAGTGTTTTTTAATAATTGTTGTATGTCTGTATTTATGTAGCACCGTGGTCCTGCGAGGCACGACATTTCGTTCCACTGTATGTCCCCACAACTCATTCAACTCATTTGCAATCTAATGAGTTTTTGAGGGGATCTGTCGTCGTAAACTTTGTTAGAACGTGAGGTAAAAAGTTAATTGATCAAAACAGGGCATCTTTCTAGGATGTTCAACAATCAAAGGACATCCGTGTTAACCATTTTATGACGCGCACCTGCGCGTGTGAACTCTGTCAAAGGTTTAGGCAGGAGTTCACTGACTTGTAAAAGGATGAGTGCACTATTGAACCTTTTTATGACACATATCTGGTGAAGTTAGGTATAGTTGAGAATTGAGTATTTATAATGAATTTCTAATAATGAATGCGGTTTCAAACTGACGTTCAGGATGAGATGAGATAGATAAAGAAGTCGATAACAACAAACTTTATTTAAATAGAGGACCCCAAAGATGATGATTTTAATAAGATGGTCTTCGCTGTTGGAAAATATTGTTTAATTTAGTTCATTTTACTTAGTTTTGTTATTTCTTTTTTCACTTATATATTTTTCAACCCTCAACACAATGCACTGCAAATGCAAAAGACAAACACACACGCACACTCAACACATCTACACATAAACATGCACATAAACAACCATACAGTTAAATATGTAGACTTTTATGATGTCTCATACATACCTTTTATAAATAAAAACTTTTAGAATCACGCTGGGTATCTTTACAAGGTGATGAAAAGCAGCATGATTAAACAATGATATAACTTTTGTTTTAACAAATATGTTTTTAGATCTTTCAAACCTAAAACCATGATCCTCTAGAGCAAGGATTAGAAGCAGTCATACGATCCTCTGATTAACGCAAGACACTTACAGAGATTTTTCCTTAGGAATTGGACCTAAATTAGATAGATAAAGAAAACACACACACACACACAAATCTGAATACATGTTGTTTTCTAATGTTCATGGGAACCTTTATTGGTGTAAATGTCTCACCTAGAACACAACATTTGTACATTTTGACTCTGACTCTTTTGTAGGTATCACGTAATTTGAAATGATTTACTAAAAGATTAAAGCGCCAACATCTGTGTTTTCAGCATGAAAGAGATGTACAAGGATGTTTCAACTATTATCGTCATTTTCTGTTTGACCCTACTAAACTGGTAATGAATTTTATGCGGCAAGTGATACAATGTACAGTTCTCATACTATGTGCGTAAATAGCTTTGCTAAAACATTTATGAGTATTTTTCCATGCCAACAGATTCTAAGAATAACAATCTTTTGTAAATAACATTTTTCTTACACCAGTTTTAGTCATATCAAGATTTCAGATGATGTTCACAATTTGTTTGTTGGATTGTGTATGTTTTTAGGTGAAGACGGCTCTTTGTGAGCGTTCATCATAATAGGAAAAAATGAAAATCAAGAAATTAAGTTGCAGTCTTTTCTCTTTGAGATATTTATTTTAGTGCAGTTTTGTTTATTAATCGCGGATTTGTAAATTATATTTTTATTACTCCACTGGATTTAGTCATCTTGCTCAGATAGCAGATGACACAATTCACATTTCTTTTGTTTGTCTGTATTTGTTTTAAGACTCCTCCGCAAGTTCATGCTAATCCTTGAAAGTGAGCATGACGAGTACATACTTATTCATTTAAGAACATTATTGAGCATTTGACTGAACTTATTATTTTGACAAACCTCCACTTCAAATTATTTCCCTTGAGCCGTTTGTCCGCAGAATCTTTTGCATCTTGTGCAACTTTGTGTTCTAAATGACACAGATGTACATGTAACGGAGAAACGGTAAGATCGGGGGGCGCTTGTGTCTCATGGCCGCTTTGTAGACAGAGCAGAAAAAGATCTGCAGTACATCACAATCTCAGTTTAAACAAACTCTTGTAGAAGGATTATCCTTTTATTATCCTATAATATTTTTGTTCATGTTTTCCAGAAAACACTCGCGACATGATCGACCGTATTCTGAGAATAGTCTTCATCTAAAAAACAATGAAAAAGTATAGAGTGGTATCAATATATTTAGAAGAGAGGATTTCAGTATTAGTTGTTTGTTATACTGATACATATTTCTGTTGTGCAAACATATTTCCTGTATAAACGACTGTGTCTTTAACCTTTTCAGAGGGAATGTAGTATAATATTATGATTCTTAATCGTGGTCACATTACCCCCCCCCCCCCCCCTCCCACTTTAATCTCAAGCGGAAATGTTGAAAGAAACGAGTACAACAAATAAAATGTGCACATTGTCATCAGCTATCTGAACAAGAGCTCTAGATGTAGTGGTGTAAGAAAAAAAGAACAAGAGCTCTAGATGTAGTGGTGTAAGAAAAAAGTAATTTAAAACAACATTTACAAAAATATACCCAGAAGATCATGAATGGGTTTTCTCTTGAGTTACATAGGGAGCACAAAAAAGAAATCCTTAATATTTTGTGTCTGTAGCCTTTTCAAGATCGCGTAAAACTTCAGACTTTACTGAAATTGTGGCTTTCAGTACAACGGTTAGATATGTTGCAGCTGTAAGTGTAAAACAGCACACCTTAATGAAGTCTCACATCAAATAGATGGATAATTGTCCTAAAAAAGAAATACCGACTTAGTCAAACACTCACAATATTTTTTTCTTAATTTTAATTTATTTCTATAAACACCGAATGCTGATGGCTCTCAGAGGGAAGGCCTCGCCAGTACAGTCATAGTAATGACATATACAGTCCAGCAAACAAAATGTGAGCCGCGTCATCCGTATTCCGATCATCTGACTTAGTAAAATGTGTATGTGTATTCTGTATGCATTATAGCATTTTTTCTTAAATGGTGTATACAGTTTTGCATTTTGTAATTCAATGAGTTTTAGTCAATCAGCTTTGCGCAAAAATAATTCATGTAAAAATTATGTTTGAATTATTTCTATAACCTTTACAAAAGCGTGGAATATCGTAGTTCTCAAAATATTGTTTGCATTACATCTAACAAATATGACAGAAGAGGAGAAACAAAGATGTTTAGCACGTGCACGCATTGTAGATGCTTACATACGCCAGAGATGTTGCTTTATTTGAGTCACAGAAGATGGGGATAGTGACCGATAACACTCTTTAATGTTTAATGTCGTTGTGCTGAAAAAGATTCTGCGGACAAACGCCTCAAGGGAAATAATTTGAAGTGGAGGTTTGTCAAAATAATAAAAAGTTCAGTCAAATGTTCAATAATGTTCTTAAATGAATAAGTATGTACTCGTCATGCAAACAAACAAAATGTGAATTGTGTCATCTGCTATCTGAGCAAGATGACTAAATCCAGTGGAGTAATAAAAATATAATTTACAAATCTGCGATTAATAAACTTTCACAATTGTTTATGAAACAGTTTTTCTGAATTCTGTCTGCATTATAAACATTTTCTTTTTTTTTTATATATGATTTATTTATTGAATTTTCAAAATGACAAGACAGAAAGTAATAAACATACAAACAAGAAAAAAAAAAAAAAAAAAAAAGGTATATATATAAAAAATACACAATAAATAAATAGCTTAGTTACAAATGTGTGCTACTAACTTGGCAATACAAATGCACAATCGGGATAAATGGAGTAATAATAGTAGTGTAGATGGATAATTAATCAAGAGAGACTGCATCCAACTGCAGAGTTCTAACATGCTCAAGGAAGGGTAACCAAATTTTTGAGAATTTGACTATGGAGCCACGAAGACTGTGTTTAATTTTTTCTAATTTAATAAAAAATAAAGAATCTTTTATCCACCGAGTGTGAGAAGGGGCTTGAGGACCTTTCCAGTGCATCAGAATACAACGTCTTGCTAGTAAAGTGAGAAAAGCTACCAGCTCATCGAAATGAGATGGCAATGAGTAATCAGAAGGCAAGACTCCAAACAAGCCAATTAGGGGAGAGGGAGAAAGTTTAACAGATGTGGTAGCTGAAAGTGAGTCAAAAACAGACTCCCAAAAAAGAGACAGAGCAGGACAAGTCCAGAACATGTGGGCTAAATTAGCTGGTTCTAGATGACACTTGTCACAACATGGATCAATATTGGGAAACATACGGGCTAATTTACTTTTGGACCAGTGTACTCTATAAACAACTTTACACTGTAAAACCCCATGGCGAGCGCAAACAGATGAATTATGAACACGTTTTAAAACCAACTGCCATGTCTCTACATCCATCTCAATGTTAAGGTCCCTAGCCCAGGTAATCCGAAGACAATCAGAATCCAGGGGGTGACATGCAAATAAAGTATTGTATATTGTAGAGATAGCTCCTCTTTGGTATGGATTAGTATTGAAAATACTATCGACAAGGGTGGAGGGTGGGCTCATGGGGAACCCGGGAAAATGCTTACGGACAAAGTCCCGGATTTGCAAATATCTGAAAAAATTGGACCTTGGCAAGTTAAAAACTTGAGTCAAATGTTCAAATGAAGCAAACGTTCCGTCAAAGTAGAGATGCTTAATAGAAATGATCCCATGGTTCAGCCAAGCCAAAAAAGCCTTATCAGTGAGAGAGGGAGGAAAGAGGGGGTTACTGTGCACTGGGCATGAAAGAGGTGTTGACTGTAAAGTAAAATGACGCCTAAATTGACACCAGATCTTTAAACAGTTCTTAACTATAATATTATTGGAAAATGTTAAAGGTGATAATGAGAGAGGAAGACAGAGAAGAGACATAAGTGAAGATTTACCACATGCAGCCTCCTCATCCTTAACCAGGGTGGGGGCTGATCATCAGAGCTACACCAGAATAACATATTTCTGACATTTGCAGCCCAATAATAAAACAAGAAGTTGGGTAGTGCTAAACCACCCAACTCCTTAGTCTTTTGTAGGATACCTTTTCGTATTCTGGGAGTTTTCCCATTCCAGATAAACTGAGAAATAGAGCTATCCAAAGAGTGAAAGAAAGACTTGGGGATAAAAACTGGTATGCATTGAAAGAGATATAAAAATTTAGGCAGTATGTTCATTTTTATAGAATTTATCCTGCCTGCTAGGGAAAGAGGCAATAAAGACCAACGTTGGAAATCTTTAGCCATTTGATCCATTAGAGGAGAGAAATTACAGTTAAAGAGATCAGAATAATTTTGTGTTACACAGATGCCCAGATAATTAAAATGATCTAGTGATGTCTTAAATGGGAGTTTTGAAAGAGGATAAGCTATGGCCGCAGAGTTTATAGGCATGAGTTCACTCTTATGAAAATTTAGTTTATACCCTGAGACCTGTCCAAATTCCTCCAATAAAACTAACACTTGGGGTATGGATCTGTCCGGATCAGAGATAAAAAGTAAAAGATCGTCGGCATATAAAGACAGTTTATGCACAGAACCCCCTCTTGTGATCCCCATCATCTGACTGAACCTAAGGGCTACTGCCAAAGGTTCAATAGCAATAGCAAACAGTAAGGGGGACAGTGGGCAGCCCTGCCGAGTACCACGTCGGAGAGGAAAATAGTCAGAATAGTTATTGTTGGTACGGACACGAGCTAAAGGAGAAGCATACAGAAGTTTAATCCAGGAAATAAATTTACTGCCCAATCCAAATCTTTTTAAAGTGTAGAACAAATAAGGCCACTCCACTCGGTCAAATGCCTTCTCTGCGTCCATCGAAATAACCAGCTCAGGAATGGTAGATTTTGAGGGAGAGTACAATATATCAAAAAGACGCCTTATGTTGTGGAAAGAGTGTCTTCCCTTAATAAACCCTGTTTGGTCTGTGGAAATAATTGAAGGCAGAACAGCCTCTACTGTAGATTTCGTCTACAGTAAAAGGCTCATCCAAACTAGAAGATGTCTCAGGGTCAATGGAAGGAATGTTTAGGGGGCTAAAAAAAAACATCAAAATCAGCCTCTTCAGATGAACACTCAGAAGCATACAACGAAGAATAAAAACTCCTGAATTGGTCATTAATAGTTTGAGGGTTAAGAGTTGTACCATCAATGGTATTGATCTGTAAGATATGTTGGGTTGAGACAGATTGTCGAATTTGGTGGGCTAATATTTTGCCTGGCTTATCTCCAGATTCATAATAATTATGACGAGACTTAAGTAGTGCTTCAATTGCCCCATCGGCAGCCAATATATCAAATTCAGACTTTTTAATAAGCAAATCTTTGATAAGTTCAGGGTCAGGTGCATCTGCGCATTTGGACTGCAAATTCATCAAATCCCTAGAAATAGAGATGCCCCTTTTAGCACTATTTTTTTTTCCGAAAAGCAGAGTAGGAAATGATCTCTCCACGTAAATAGGCTTTGCATGCCTCCCAGATTGTTGCTGCTGAAATTTCGGGGTTAACATTAGTAGAAATGAAAAGATCAATGCGACTGTTAATGGTTTCAATGAAATCTGAGTCAGTAAGAAGGAATGAATTAAAGCGCCAAGGGGATCGCGTGAAAGATATGCTCCATAAACAGTTGAATGATTTTAGATGATTTAGACTGAGAGAGGGGCTTATTGGAAGAACGATCAAGTGAGGGATCAAGACAGCAGTTGAAGTCTCCACCCAGAATAAGTTGACTAGAAGCTAAGTAAAGAAAGGAAGAGAGAAAAGAAAGTTTTTATAGAAATCCTCATTGTCCCAATTTGGGCCATATACATTAGCTAAAGTCAAAGTGCTACCAAAGATTTTTCCGGTAACAATAATAAAGCGACCATTAGGATCCGATATAACTTTAGAAACAGATAGAGGTACAGATTTGTGCACTAGGATTGCAGTCCCACGAGCTTTACTTGAAAATGAAGAGTGGTAGAGTTGGCCTACCCAACCTCTATGAAGTTTCAGATGATCAGATGGTTTAAGGTGGGTTTCTTGCAAAAAAGCAATTTTAGTGTTTAAACTTCTCAAGTGATCAAACACTTTATTGCGTTTCACAGGCGAGTTCAACCCCTTCACATTCCAGCTGATAAATCTCAAAGCACCGCTGGATGCAGAACTGGTGTTATGATTTAACAAAAGTGTCTTTTAGAGGTAATAATCCAACAGAAATCTACAGCCATGACAAATTCCCGAAAGCAAAATAAAAGGTGGTAGCACGTAAGATTGAAAGGGGAAAACAAAAACAAAAAAACAAAAAAAAAAAAAACAAAAAAAAAAAAAAACACACATTTAACATACCAACCCCAAACCAGTTGCCGAAAAGAACGGCAACAAACAGCACTCTGATACAAAGATCAGCTAAGATTAATACTTCCTTATATCAGTCGCGCTGCCCCCACATTAAGGTGTAAAGATTTAAAGAACACATGTAAAACCTTATCAATCGAACATCTAAAAAAAAACAAGAGCCATGAGGCTTGAACTAATACGAACCGCGCGGGCTACATAACTATGTAGCTAAACTGCGTTTATCTTACAACAGAACCACCGTGCAAGGATACATGTGTCAAGATTCAAAATTAAAAGTGTACGGTACTCACAGAATTACCGTCCATGGTAAGGCGAAATGTATATAAAGAAAATTAAATAAATAAATAAAAATGACGATAATAAAAGAGGGGTAAGCACCGCAATAGTAGCCAGCCACAGCTCAACAATGTCATCAATAAACAGAAAATGTCAGTTGGCTTTCTTAGGAGTTCGTGTTGAACTTGACAGCATCCGAAGCAGACAGGAGACCAGTTTTATCCCTGTTGGGTATGCACAGCCAGAACCACAATGCAACGATGCATACAACAACAGTGCAGCAAACCATTAATAATCAGAACATGTCGGTTGGCCTTCTTATGAGTTCGTGTTTAAGTCTTGAACGAACTTGACAGCATCCGAAGCAGACAGGAACCAAGTTTTGTCCCCGTTGGGCTGAGTGATGCGCAGCCTGGCTGGAAAAAGAAGCGCGGGCTTGTACCCACGTTTGTATAGCTCGGCCATCGAACCTCTGAACTCGGCGCGCTGCTTCAGTACTTCGGGGCTGTAGTCATCAAACATGCGAATCGAATGGCCCTTATAATGCAGGACGCCCCGTTTGCGAGCCTCGCGGATTATAAGGTCTTTAACTTGGAACCGGTGGAAACGCAAGATGACGGGCCGCGGTTTTCCCCCCGGCGTTGGCTTGGGAGCGAGGCTCCGATGCGCTCGATCTATCTCGGGGGGCCAAGTGAGGACCTCCGGACCAAGCACATCGATGAGCAATTGAGAGAAAAAAGCTGATGGACGAGGCCCTTCGACTGATTCGGGTAGTCCGATGATCCGAATGTTTTGACGTCTGCTGCGTCCCTCCAAATCAGCTACTTTTTGTTTGAGCAGGTCATTGTCTTTCTGCAACGCGGTGTAGGCGCCCTCAAGTTGCTGGAGCCGTTGGTCAACTGAAGTGGCGTTAACTTCGATAGAATCAATGCGTTCCCCGTGATCGTTAATAGTTGACTGAATGCTATCCAGCGTAGAAGCCAGGGACTCAAATGAGGATTTGAAATCGGCCGAAAGGGCCGCTCTGTGTTCGTCCAACAGCGAACTTATGTCGGCCATGGAAATCGACGAACACTCCTTTTCCTTTTCTGCGAGTTTTCCTTTAGCTTTAGACATGATGAGGCGACCTAAACAATTACAGCCCGTTTATGAAACTTTGATGGCACTACAGATGTAAGAAGAAAGGTCCAACAAGAAACTTAAAGATAAACTGTGGGAGCAGGCTAAGCGCGCGGCTACTCTGCGCACCTCATAACCGGAAGTCTTATAAACATTTTCTTGTCTTGCTATAGTCTCTTTCTTAGTGACTTTGTCTCTTGAATGTACGAAAGGTTAAGGATGAAATTTATCGATACTCTTTACAAGAGTGTGGGAATTTTAACATGCTCAAACTTGAATGTGTAGCTTTCAGTGCAATAGTTTGATTTGTTTCAGTTGTGATAGTTTTAAGGTTAAAACAGCAAGACTTAATTTTCGTGTTGATGCTTCACATGTTCGCACATCGTGGACAGACACAAAACTGCACTAAAATAAATATCTCAAAGAGAAAAGACTGCTACTTCATTTCTTGATTTTCTTTTTTTCCTATTATGATGACAGCTCAAAAAGAGCCCTCTTCACCTAAAAACATACACAATCCAACAAACAAATTGTGAACGGTCATCTGAAATCTTCATATGACTAGAACTGGTGTAAGAAAAATGTCATTTACAAAAGATTGTTATTCTTAGAATCTGTTGGCATGGAAAAATACTCATAAATGTTTTAGCAAAGCTATTTACGCACATAGTATGAGAACTGTACATTGTATCACTTGCCGCATAAAATTCATTACCAGTTTAGTAGGGTCAAACAGAAAATGACGATAATAGTTGAAACATCCTTGTACATCTCTTTCATGCTGAAAACACAGATGTTGGCGCTTTAATCTTTTAGTAAACCATTTCAAATGACGTGATACCTACAAAAGAGTCAGAGTCAAAATGTACACATTTTGTGTTCTAGGTGAGAAATTTACACCAATAAAGGTCCCCATGAACATTAGAAAACAACATGTATTCCCTCTGGCCGTTAAACGCCTCGGGTAAATAATTTGAAGCGTAGGTCTGTCAAATGAGAAAAGTTCAATCATACATTTCAAAAACTTTTCTGAATTAAAAATTGTGTGTTTGTCGCAAAGACATCCAAAGAGTTATCTACTCATGTGAGAGAACCACTTGGGTGCATTATCATCAGGCTATTTTAAAGAAATTGAAGAATAAAACTAAAGTTTAATTTAAAGACAATAGACACCATGACTTACTTTAGTGACACACGATGTGTTTAAGTCAAGTCAAGTCAAGTCAAGTCTGCTTTATTGTCAATTCTTCCACATGTACAGCACATACATACAGAGAATTGAAATTGCGTTACCCTCAGACCCTTGGTGTAAACAGTTAACATTAAACACGTTCAAATACAGATAATACGGTTTAAACATATGTACATACAACTCTATAGCTATACAAGTAAGTACATTGTAGAAAAAAAATAAAGAAATAGATAAAGTGGCATAAGGCGCATGGCAGATAGTGCAAACCAGTTAAATAAAAACAAAACTGTGCAGATATATGTGTAGTGCAAAAAGAGCTTATCAATCTGAGAACATTGTAGAAAAATTAAAATAAAAAAAAAGATAGATAAAGTGACATAAGGCACATGGCAGAATAGATGGAGTGCAAACCAGTTAAATAAAACAAAAACTGTGCAGATATGTGTGTAGTGCAAAAAGAGCTTGTCAGTCTGTTAAATTGACAGGAGAACAGTCTTTTTATGAGACTATCCGAGGAGGTAGTTTGCAGTCAATGCTGGATGAGGTAGTGATCAGTCCAATGCTGCACAAGTGAGAGGTGCTGGTCACAGTTTGTAAGTAGGTGGGGATGGCTGGTCCTGGGGGTGTGGGGATCGTGGGGGGGTGTCTCTCATAGTGTCAGAGTTCAGTGTTGGGGTAAAAAGAGGGGAGGGGGGGCAGGGACGGGAGGGAGTTCAGCTTCCTGACAGCCTGATGTATGAAGCTGTCCTTCAGTCTGCTGGTCCTCGCCTGGAGACTCCGCAGTCTCCTCCCTGATGGCAGCAGACTGAAGAAGCTGTGTGTCGGGTGGGTGGGATCACCTGCAATGCGGAGGGCTTTGCGGGTGAGACGGGTGCTGTAGATGTCCTGGAGGGAGGGGAGAGAGACACCAATGATCTTCTCAGCTGCTCTCACTATTCGCTGAAGTGACTTGCGGCAGGATGCGTTGCAAGCGCCATACCACACAGTGATGCAGCTGGTTAGGATGCTCTCGATGGTGCCTCTGTAGAAGGTGCACATGATGCGATTTCTCGTTTGGCTCTGTTCGAAGGCGGTCGCATTTTTCTTCCCTCCCTCCCTCCTGAACTTCCCTGCTTGCTCTCTTGTATTGTCCTGTCCTCTTAAGAGACTCTCGCTGCACTATTTGCAAAACCGAAATTATGGATCTGATCAACTGGTCTCTAAATGCAATTGACACCATCTTCTCGACTAGGAAAGCGGGATCTGGAGAACCGGAATGTCCCGCTGGGACGTTTGCTGCTGGCTACACGATGGACGCATGGGAGAGATGGCGGGTCGTGTGTCTAGCGGCTCTCTCCGTGGAGGACATTGAAGACATCTTCTTATTCGGAACAATGATAACTGGGTTTCTGCTATTTGGATTAGGCGTTGCCCTAAATTATCAGAAAATTAAGGAGACGGGACTGGCTGTCCAAAACCTCTCACGGCTGCCCGTCATGATGGAGTCTGTGGGCAGAGCGGTCGCCTCGGAGACTGAGGCGATTAACCGCAATATGGATTCAATCACGGCTAAGCTCTCGGCTTTGGAAAGAAAAATCGACGGACATGGAGATCAGAATGGACAATGAGAATAGCTGTGAAACTGGAAGACAGCTGTTCGCACTAAGACAAAACAATCTTATCTCTTTCCGGCTTCCCACAACAGATCGGCTTGGCAAGGCCGCTCTGGTATCAACTCTCCGGTGAATACTGCAGGGAGGCGCTCTTTCTTCCATTCCCTCCTCCCAAAAACACCTTGTTATTGTCGGGCGCTTGTGCTCTGTCCAAGGACGTTTCCATGGCAATTGCTATGTCGCATCACAACCTGCGAACTGAGTCGACTGGTTTGGAGTGCTGGCGAAACGGATTTCAAGGCATACGAACTCACACGAACTTACACATACACACACTCATACACCTCCCTAACCCCATCCCACGCCTTCGTCGCTTCATCCTGTCAGGCGTTAACGGGTCCGTGGGTTTGCGCTGTACTGGCGGCTGGCCGGATGGCTGTTTCGTCTGAACTAGGATTACTATGCAAGTTATGTTCCTGTGTTGATTGTGCTTTATGCTGAGGTTTTTTGTCTGTTCTCGCGCTGCGTTCTCTTCCAAGAACGCAGTGCGAGGACACTTTTTTTTCTCCTCTCCTTCCTCATGTTATGCTGTATTTCTTCTTCTCTATTGCATTTCGTTGCCTTGTACCTACATGTGCAATGACAATAAATTGAATCCAATCCAATCCAATGGGGGTCGGGGCTCTGGCTCTTCTGAGTTTGCGGAGGAAGTAGAGACGCTGCTGTGCTTTCTTGGCCAGTGCTACAATGTTGTTAGTCCAGAAGAGGTCCTCTGTGATGTGCACACCCAGGAACTTGGTGCTGCTCACTCTCTCCACAGTCGCACCGTTGGTGGTCAGAGGGGCACGCTGAGTGTGTACTCTCCTGAAGTCAACAACAATCTCCTTCGTCTTCTCCACATTCAGAGAGAGATTGTTGTCACTGCACCACCCGGCCAGGCGGCTCACCTCGCTCCTGTAGTTTGTCTCATCTCTGTTGCTGATGAGACCTACCACAGTTGTGTCATCCGCAAACTTAATGATCAGGTTAGAGTTGTGTGACGGTGTGCAGTCGTGGGTCAGCAGAGTGAAGAGGAGGGGGCTCAGCACACATCCTTGGGGGGCCCCAGTGTTCAGTGTGATGGTGCTGGATGTGTTACTGCCAACCCGTACTGCTTGAGGTCTCCCGGTCAGGAAGTCCAACAGCCAGTTGCACAGAGAGGTGTTGAGCCCCAGCTGGGCCAGTTTGTGTGTGAGCTGTTGAGGGATGATTGTGTTGAATGCTGAACTGAAGTCTATGAACAGCATCCTGACATATGAGTCTTTTTAGTCCAGATGTGTGAGGGCTGGGTGGAGGGCAGTGGCGATGGCATCATCGGTCGAGCGGTTGGACCTATATGCAAACTGGAAGGGGTCAAGTGAGGGGGGGAGGACAGACTTGATGTGGTGCATGACTAGCCGTTCAAAGCACTTCATGAGAATAGGAGTGAGTGCTATTGGACGGTAGTCATTGAAACAGGATGGAGATGACTTCTTCGGGACTGGAATGATGGTGGTAGCTTTGAAGCATGTGGGGACAACGGCCTGATTTAGCGAGATGTTGAAGATGTCTGTGAAGACATCAGTGAGTTCCACTGCACAGTCTCTCAGTACACGCCCAGGAATGTTGTCAGGACCCGGAGCTTTGCGTGCATTGATCCTGCTGAGGGACCTCCTCACGCTGTCCGGGGACAGCGCCATCACCTGGTCGCCGGGAGGAGGTGGAGTCTTCTGTGCAGTGGTGCTGTTTTGTGCCTCAAAGCGAGCAAAGAAGGCATTCAGCTCGTTCAGCAGGGGGATGGTGCTGTCACAGGTCTGTGGTGGGGGCTTGTAATCCGTAATGGTCTGTATCCCCTGCCACAGGCTCCGCGTGTCTCTGCTGTCGCTGAAACGATGGGCTATCCTCCTGGAGTACTGTCTCTTGGCCTCTCTGATGCCGTTTAAAAAACTGTAGGTGTAATTATTTTACTGAGAAGTTTTAAGTGAAATGTGTATTTGTTCTTTTACAGTACACATGCTATCTACAGTCTAGATTAAAATGAAAACATTTCTTAAATAACAACAAAAAGTAAAAATAACATATACGACTGTGCTCGTATTTAAAATGTAGCATACTCAGATTTGTATGTGTGTGTGTGTGTGTGTTTTCTTTATCTATCTAATTTAGGTCCAATTCCTAAAGAAAAATCTCTGTAAGTGTCTTGCGTTAATCAGAGGATCGTTTGACTGCTTCTAATCCTTGCTCTAGAGGATCATGGTTTTAGGTTTGAAAGATCTAAAAACTTTTGTTAAAACAAAAGTTATATCATTGTTTAATCATGCTGCTTTTCATCACCTTGTAAAGATACCCAGCGTGATTCTAAAAGTTTTTATTTATAAAAAGTATGTATGAGACATCATAAAAGTCTAAATATTTAACTGTATGGTTGTTTATGTGCATGTTTATGTGTAGATGTGTTGAGTGTGTGTGTGTGTGTGTTATGTGTGTGTTTGTGTTTGCATTTGCAGTGCATTGTGTTGAGGGTTGAAAAATATATGAGTGAAAAAAGAAATAACAAAACTAAGTAAAATGAACTAAATTAAACAAGATTGTCCAACAGTACAGAAGGAATTGAAAGAGACAGGCCTGCAGACCTCTCTTAAGTATACTGCTATGTTAAAGATCATCATGAAACACGGCGAGACCAAACTAATGCACTCACCGGACGAAGCGTGTCGGTTCCTGAGCTCCATTCCTGCTCCTCATTCCCCGGTGATCGACGTGGCATAAGGGTTTGATAATACAGAGTGACTTGACTTTTGATTTGCTGGTCTGGAACTTTATGTGACGATCGGCTACTGGCAGTTCCTCATGTGGGCTAGGAAGCATTGTGTCACTGATGTGCAGTGTTCGGTGCACATGATGCAATTGTTTGTGTTTGCTTCCTCGTTATAGAAAGTATACACACCCCTTTTATTTTTTTTTTTTAACCCCACTTTATTACTCGTGTGAATTTGAAGTTATTCTGTTCTCTTACAATAGGGCTAATGGCGGTGTTCTAGAGAATTGCTTTGTCTGTCATGTTAATGTCACTGACTAAGACAGGGGAGGGCGGCAGGCTGGGGTTTGTTTTCACCCCAGTCTGTAAAAGTTCTAAGGGGTGGGTTTTCTTTGTTAATTTTTCGGTGAGGGAGGGATGGGTTAAAGGCAGACTTGAGATAATTCATTTGCAGCGGTATTATTTTCTCTCATTTGTTCAGTTCACTTACTTGTTTGATAGTAATGACTGAAATTAATGTTCTAAGTTGTAATGTCAATGGTTTAAATGGCCCCCATAAACGTACAAGTGTTTTAGAACTATTGCTACGAACAAAGGTTGACATTGTCCAGAAAACTCATTTGCGGAAGGAGGATGTTCATAGATGTAATAATACATATTATGAGGTGGTCTCTTTTGCTGCAACTGACAATAAAACTAAAGGTGTTTTGATAATTAGAAGAAATTAAAATATTTCCATTTTAGACATAAATGGTGATAATGCTGGGAGAATAGCTTGTATGAAAACTATGTTTGGGAATAGGAAGATAGCATTTCTATCAGTTTACGCACCATGCAGCCCAGATCCAACTTTTTTTTCTGAATTATCTATCTATCTCACTGATCTAACAGACTTTGAGATAGTAATGGGTACAGATATGAATGCTGTAATGTCCAATGAACTTGATAGACCTGGTGACAATTTTCTTACTCCCAGACTGTTTCCACTGAACAACTTAATCAATGCATAACCTCTTCTTCATTAGTAGATGCATGGCGATTATTCAACCCCTCCCAAAATACATATACATTTTTCTCAGCTAGTCACAAATCATATTGACGGATTAACTACATTTTTGCTTCCTCTTCCTTGACCTCAATGCTACTTGAAGTCGACATCTTTCCTGTCTCTCTTTCAGACCATAGTAGTAATTTTTTGAAGCTTTCAATTACCCAGCGACCTTCGCGAGCCCCCAGATGGCGCTTTAATTCTACTTTATTAAAAGATGAGTCTTTTTGTGATCAGTTCAGAAGTAAACTACATGAATTGACATCAATAAAGGCTCGGTAGATGACCCGCAGATATTGTGGGAGGCGACAAAAGGCTTCATAAGTAATTTTTCAATATAATTTGCTTCCTTTTGCCATAAAATTCACCGTAAGAAAATCTCTGACCTGGAATCCAAACTCCAATCATTAGAACAGGCAAACCAACACACTTTTTCTGATCGTACGACAGCTAAAATTTAAACGGTTAGGAAATAACTTAATCTGTTATATAGCGAGAGAGACAAATTTCTCATTCAAAGATCCAGACTAAATTATTATTTTCAAGGTAGCAGACCTAACCATTTATTGTCTCTCAGACTGCATAATAGTGAAAAATGTGCTATTATTACAGTGGTGAAATCTCAAACCGGTGAGGTTCTGACAGAAGAGCATAAATTACATTTTTCATTCCTTCTATTGTGATCTATATAGCTCCAACTCTAAATGTGAACCCACATTTTACACTTCTTTTTTTATCTAATCTTAATCTTCCACATCTGTCAGAATCAGACTCAGAATCAGTCTTTAGATAGGCCTTTATCACTTATTGAATTAGAATCATCGATTGAAATTATGAGCAAGGGGAAATCCCCAGGCCTAGATGGTATACAAGTTGAGTTTTACTTGACCTTTTGGTCCGATTCAGGGCCACTTATGTTAGATATGATGCAATATACGATTGATCAAAGCTCCTTTCCACAAAATATGAACATGGCCATTATATCTCTCCTATTAAAAAAGATAAAGACTCTACTTTATGTTCTAGTTACCGCCCACTTTCTCTAATTGGTACAGATGTTAAAATGTATGCAAAAGTTTTAGCCTGCCACCTAGAATGCTTTATGACTAAACTTGTTAATCATGATCAAACAGGGTTTATTAAATCTCGTTCTGCTTCAGATAATCTACGAAGACTACTTCACATAATCTCCTCATCTGAACAATTGATTTCTCCCACTGCTATGCTTTCTTTAGATGCAATGAAAGCATTCGACCATTTGGAGTGGAACTATCTGCGGGCAGTGCTAAATCACCTAGGTGTTAGCTCTAACTTTATAAATATGATTAAAATCCTCTATGCTAATCCCTCAGCCACCATTCTTACTGGCCAGATAAATTCACTATAATTTCCAATTGGAAGAGGCACCCGCCAGGGTTGTTACTGTTTTCTCCTCAAACAATCACACAAACCATTGTCCATAACTATCTGGTCTAAGGATATCAGTGGTGACTTACAAACTTTGTCTCCCAAATTTGGTCAGAAAATAATCACGTCATCCTCAAAAAACCCAAATCATCAGATGATCCATTGAAAATTACTACATAGACTCTATCTGTCCCCTTTAAAACACTTCTATATGCATGTGTCACCTACCCCAAATTGCAATTTATGTCCGCAGGGGGTACTCGGTACATATTACAATTTTTGGGGGGAATGCTCTGCACTTTCTCTTTTCTGGACTTAGCTTGCTCATGACATATCATTTCTATTAGAAAAGGATGTGGTTTTGACTCCTGATCTTTTCTTCTTAAGTGATTTTTCTGAATGGGCTCTGTCTACTCAACAGAGAAACTTACTTTTAGCTGTTCTTACTGCTGGAAAGAAAATGTTAGTCAGTCACTGGGTTCCTCCCCATTCAATGACCAGACGTGTATGGGGCTTATCGTTGTTGGACATTGTTTCTATGGAGCTATCTACAGCTCGTATCCATGGAGCAAGGCTTTATGGAAGGTCAGTTGTTTGTATAATGTGTGTGAAATGTTTTGTATGACATTAAAATTAATTTCAGAATAATTGTACATAAATAGCCTACGTTAAGCAAACAAATTCTTTTGTTTTGTTTGTTTTGTGTTTTTTCCCCGATAATCTTTTATACACCTTATATACTTAACCGCAGACATGGAAATGATGTACAGGATGTGGTACAGTACAGTACATATTTTGAGCATCCCTTGTTCTGTCCCTTATTTTCCTATAAAGACTCACAACTATCCCTTATTTTCCTTTATGGCACCCCTAGTTATATTGTTAGGCAAAGTTTAAATCGTGTGATTTTTTTTTAAACTATTGTTTTAACTACGTGGTCTGTAATTAATTACTTTTTAAATAAAATGAGCAAAACACCCTTTTTTGGTGAAATGAGAATTACGATAGGACAATCTTGAGGCTTACTAATGAGCAATTTTAACATTCACAACATGCAAACATCAATAAAACTATTACAATTATTAAAAACAATCAACATGAAGTAAGAAACACAACAAGAAAGCTGGATGAACACATTTAGTTTGTAGATTCTGCACTTTTCTTTAGCAAAGTGTCTTAGTTGTGTAAGGTCATCCAAAGGCAGAGTGCAGTATCTGCATTTTGGTGGTCAAAGGTCACTTCAGTGGTCATGGTATCTATAAAAAAATTTAATCCTAAAAAGGCTTTAAATAAATGCATTGCCACTAATCTACCCACAACATGTTTGACTGGCTGATGTAAAAACTTTGAAGGCATTTTTCTCAGTTTGAGTGTTTGCGTAGTTACTACACTTTGCCTTTGTATGGCAATATACTTGACTCATACTTAGAAAAAGTCTAAATATATTTGAGCAATACTGTGCTCCGAGAATTTGTGTTTTAATTGTTATAATAATAATAATAATAATTCATTACATTTATATAACGCTTTTCTGCTTTCCTAAGCACTCAAAGCGCTCTACATTGTGAGGGGTGGTGTCTCCTCGTCCACCACCAGTGTGCAGCATCCACCTGGATGATGCGACGGCAGCCATAGTGCGCCAGAACGCCCACCACACACCAGCTTACTGGTGGAGAGGAGACAGAGTGATGAAGCCAATCAGTGTAAGGGGATGATTAGGAGGCCATGATGGTCAGAGACCAATGGGGAAATTTGGCCAGGATGCCGAGGTCACACCTCTACTCTTTTCGAAAGACATCCTGGGATTTTTAATGACCACAGAGAGTCAGGACCTCGGTTTAACGTCTCATCCGAAAGACGGTGCTTTTTGACAGTATAGTGTCCCCGTCACTATACTGGGGCGTTAGGACCCACACAGACCGCAGGGTGAGCACCCCCTGCTGGCCTCACTAACACCTCTTCTATAGAGCAGGGGACGCTAGTACACAATCTTCTGTACAGAATTTCCACAAAAAAAAACACACAAGTGAAGAAAAAACTGAACCAACAGGTGCTTCCACATGTAAACTAACATGATAATCAGACATAAAACAGCATCAAAACTGTGTAACATTATGGAATAAAATGTCGGCCAACGAGGTAATAATGACTATCAAGCTTTGGGGTGTTGATCGACTCCATCTACGTTTTGATTATATCATTCTGAATCCATTTTTATTTATGAAACTTATACACATTCAAGTGTTTAAAAAATAATGCATGAAGCTAGAATAAAATGTTTTTGTTTACAAGCAGATAATCTGTTCTTTCTTTTGATGTTTTGTATGTTCAGATATTCATATAACAAAATATATACAAATTAATACCTAAATAGGGACATAGTAGTATACTTAAAGTATGATGGAAAGTACACTTAAAGAAAACTTATGAGTATACTTGTAATATAAAACTATTTTAAAATGTACTAAAAAGGCTACTACAAGTATTTAATTAGTAAACTATCAGTATACCTATAAGTATAGTATAGTTGCAGTGCAAGCTAAAAACTAGTTGTGTACTCAAAATGTACTACTGTTATACTTCAATTATACTTAAAAGTGCATTTTATTTTATAGAAAGTGGGCCATATTAGTGCCAAGGAGTATTGAAATAGTACACTTACAAGTCAAGTCACCTTTATTTATATAATAGCTTTTAACAATACAGATTGTGTCAAAGCACTTAACAGTATCAAATTGGAGGATAGAGTGTCAGTAATGTATATAAATAAGATTAAACACTCAATTTTCAGTTAAGGCATTTCATTATTGAATTCAGAGATGTCATTGTCTAGCTCTGCAAGTACACTACTAGAACACTGATATTTGTATACTTACTACTTACAGTATCCCTAAAAATATACTTGAACTTTACTTACTTAATAAAATATGTGGTGATGGCGCAGTGGATAAGACACATGCCTTTGGTGTGAGAGACCCGGGTTCGAATCCACTGTGAGACACCAATGTGTCCCTGAGCAAGACACTTAACCCCCTAGTTGCTCCAGAGGCGTGCGACCTCTGACATATATAGCAATTGTAAGTCGCTTTGGATAAAAGCGTCAGCTAAATGTGTAAATGTAAATAAACTTGAAGTATGCTACTTTTTGGTAAGAGCAGTCAGTCAGTAAAATTAAATGACTGTTACGTTTTAAATTATATGTGTGCGCAGCTTTCCGTGGAAGATAGGAGAAAGCGCCTGCTGGAGAACCACGTGCGGATCAGAGATGCACTGTAAAGAAAGATACAAACAGACCTATGCTGCGTTCCAATTTGCCTACTCATACTATGCCCTAAAATAAAAATGTACATACTTTTGAGTATGCAGCAGAATAGGCAAGCTTTGGGACATACTACTTCGTCATAACTGCGTCTATAACGGATATTCTGTTACTTAGTAACATGCATCCTGTTATTGTTTAAACTGCCCTGTCAATCATCTTGTCACAGTTAACATTATCCACATTTTTATTCCCTGCCGTATTAGAGTTGCCAGTCGCGGGTCTTTCATGCCAAGAACTCTACTCATATTTGCAAAATGATGCATTTAAAAGTTAATGACCAAACGTATCATTATAAAAGTTCACAAAGTTACTGCAGATTAAATATAACATGGATAACATTAAATAAATATTTTTCATTAGATTAAGACATTGATTATTTATCACTCAAACACCTTTCTCTACCTATTCATCGGACTCGCATATATTATTCTGCAAAAATTGTTTATTATTATATAAGATACAAGTTTCATCATTAGAATGATCAGAAACACCTGCAAAATTTTAATTTATGAGAACTAAAAATAACCTACAGGGAATATTCTGAGATCTCTTAGGGCATTCCAAAATAAATAGTAAAAATGATCATATAAATTAGGTAAATTAGGGCAATGTGTTCAATTCATGAGTTCATGGCCCTGCTATGGCTGAGAAAAAAATGACAGTTGTCAAAATTACGTGTGATGTGTGTCATGTTATAGAGGGGAAGTTAAAAAGTCTGGATGGGAGAAAGGTCCAGAAAAAAAATCAGAGCAAAGTTCAGCACTCTTAAAAAATGAGGAGAAAATAAAAATAAAAATTTAATGAAACACATTTAAATGTATTACATTTAAAGGTATTACAATTTATCCGTCAATCGTAATTCAGGACAAATTTGGGCAAAATGTTTTTTTTCTATAAGATGAAAAAAAATAAAAAAACATAAAACTGGCTATAACTGCACAGCCATTTGTCCTATGAACATGCAAGGTGGGCATGGTCTAGGTCCAAAGTGCCACAAGTGTCTATAAAGACATTTGCGTATCTCAAAAATAATGGCCACCATTGGCGGACAAAGTTTTTGCACCTGTTAGACAAGGTTAATGGAGCCGGATCGGAATGAAACTCATTGAACCTGTTCGACTCACGGCATCATACGTTAGAACGTCTCGGTTACGTATGAAACATCTCGGTTACATATGTAACCCTCATTCCCTGAAGGAGGGAACGGAGACGTCACGTCGGTGACCGACGAATTGGGATCTCGCTTAGAGAGACCAATCCACTTTGAGTGTAACTAAACGAGCCAATGCACATTGGCATGCGATTATTGCATCCAGCTTCCGCTAATCACAGCGTGAGTATAAGTAGGCAGCAGGTGCAGCGCATATTCAGGTTTTCACTGAGGAGCCGAGCCGAACACTATATCGATGTGCGCATGCCCAGTAGCCGTAGCTGTATCCCTTCTAGCCTTCACCATGTGGGTGCTTTTTCACTTTCACTTCATGAGACCTTCTTCGTCTTCTGGGACTGTTTAATGGTGGCTGACAAGCCAACACCAAGTGGACTGGAGCGTGAAGCCTCAATAGAATGGAAGGACAAAGCATTCATGGGAAAAAAGAAAGAAAGAAAGAAAGAAAGAAAGAAAGAAAGAAAGAAAGAAAGAAAGAAAGAAAGAAAATTATACATTCTATTTTCCAATCCTGTTATTTGAAGATAAGTATTTCTCTTTGTGTTTGGACTAGCTCTGGTAGATTAAAATTGGTTAAACCTAGATCTCTCAATTTCTTAACCAACCCCTCTCTTTCCAGAGTAAATAGGCCTACTGCATAATGTAATACATGCTCAGTTGTTTAATTGTGTCTTCTTTTCTACTGTTTAAACATATTCCTCCTTTGCCAGCTTGTTTCCCTGTCCCACATTTCCTGCCACTTTATTTTCACAAGTTCTTTGATTTTTTTTTTATTTTATCTCTGCTTTTTTCATATGTTATATTACCCGTTTAGCCAGTTTGTTCACTTCATTACCCTTTACTCCATGTGCAGGTACTTTATGAGACAAACAGGTGAGTTCTGCAAAAAACAAACAATGCCACATCAAATTAGACTGAATGTGATGACATTGAACCCTACATGTACCACCAGTGTACTAAGTACTGCATACCGCAATGAACTACAGACTAGAAGTGACACTTAAAATAAAAGGAGTTATCAATTATCCCAAAATAAATAGTACAAATTATCATATAAATTAGGTAAATTAGGGCAATGTGTTCAATTCATGAGTTCATGGCCCTGCTATGGCTGAGAAAAAAATGACAGTTGTCAAAATTACATGTGATGTGTGTCATGTTATAGAGGGGAAGTTAAAAAGTCTGGATGGGAGAAAGGTCCAGAAAAAAAATCAGAGCAAAGTTCAGCACTCTTAAAAAATGAGGAGAAAATAAAAATAAAAAGTTAATGAAACACATTTAAATGTATTACATTTAAAGGTATTACAATTTAACCCTCAATCGTAATTCAGGACAAATTTGTGCAAAATGTTTTTTTCTATAAGATGAAAAAAAAAAAAAAAACATAAAACTGGCTATAACTGCACAACCATTTGTCCTATGAACATGCAAGGTGGGCATGGTCTTGGTCCAAAGTGCCACAAGTGTCTATAAAGACATTTGCGTATCTCAAAAATAATGGCCACCATTGGCGGACAAAGTTTTTGCACCTGTTAGACAAGGTTAATGGAGCTGGTTAGGAACGAAACTCAGTGAGCCTGTTCGACTCACGGCATCATACGTTAGAACGTCTCGGTTACGTATGAAACATCTCGGTTACATATGTAACCCTCGTTCCCTGAACGAGGGAACGGAGACGTCACGTCGGTGACCGACGAATTGGGATCACGCTTAGAGAGACCAATCCACTTTGAGTGTAACTAAACGAGCCAATGCACATTGGCATGCGATTATTGCATCCAGCTTCCGCTAATCACAGCGTGAGTATAAGTAGGCAGCAGGTGCAGCGCATATTCAGGTTTTCGCTGAGGAGCCAAGCCGGTGACCCGGCCGATCAGCGGTGGTACAGCAGCCATGGCGACGGGACGTGATGTCTCCGTTCCCTACTTCAGGGAACGAGGGTTACATGCGTAACCGAGACGTTCCCTATCAGTCGTTCACTCCGAGTCACGTCCGTGACCGACGAATTGGGATCCCTACCAAAGGGCCATGGATACTGCCCCTTCCAGTGTCCTGTAGAAGCCTCCTGAGCCCCTATTTTTTAGCGCAGGTCAGGGCTAGCACAGAAGACCAGCTACTGTTGCCATGGCACTACCCACTCAGTAAGACTGGATAACACTGGGAAGAAACGTACCCGTTCCACTTGGAACCGGACGCTGCGGAAGCCCACCCTTCCCAAAGGAGGTTCGGAGCCCTTACGCATATGATCAACCGTTTAGGCGCATATGGAAGATTAGAGGAGATTGTACCTCTTGGATAATGGCAGAACACCTGCCGGGGAAACACAGGCTCTCAGGCTATACCGTGGACTATATACATATGGGGTCCGATTAGGCCTTACATATGGGACCCAGCCCTCTACCGGTTCTCACGGATTCAACGAGTGAGGGCCTGGCGTCAGACGCTCCGCCACGTCTGACTGCCGAGGGGACGGAGGAACTCGACAGGGTCTACAGTACGGACTCTCTGGAGCAGTTTTAGCAAGCCGACCCGAAAACGGAGTCTCTCAGTGCTTCTACCCGTTTGAGGTGAGAACACAGGAGGAAACCGGTTCCACACGAAGGCTATAGAACCTAGCAAACGTGTTAGGGGTCGCCCAGCCTGCAGCTCTACAAATATCTGCCAGCGAGGCACCACGAACCAACGCCCAGAAGGATGCAACAGCACTAGTAGAGTGAGCTCTCAACCTGAACGGGCAGGGCACACCCTGTGCCTGATAAGCCAGGGTGATGGCGTCCACTATCCAGTGGGCCATCCTCTGCTTGGAGACGGCCTTCCCCTTCTGCCGGCCTCCGTGACAGACAAGAGCTGGTCTGAGGTCCTGAAGCTTTGCGTCCTGTCAACGTAGCATCTCAAAGCTCGGACGGGACAAAGCAACAAGGCAGCGCTTGCAGGCTCACCACCTGGTCTCTGAAGGGAGTAGTGGGAACCTTGGGCACATAGCCAAGCCGGGGCCTCAGGATTACCTGGGAGTCAGCCGGCCCAAACTCTAGGTATGAGTCGTCGACCGAAATGCGTGCAGGTCCCCTACCCTCTTGATGGAGGCCAATGCAAGCAGGAGCAGAGTCATCATTGAAAGAAACTGCATCTCAACTGTCTGCAGAGGCTCAAATGGGCCCTCTTGTAGAGCTTTGAGCACTAGAGACAGGTCCCAAGAGGGTATAGAGGGGGGCCGTGGAGGATTTAACCTTCTTGCCCCCCTAAAGAACCTGATGACCAAGTCATGCTTACCCACCGACTTCCCTTCCATGGGGTCGCGGTTGGCAGCAATAGCAGCCACATATATTTTAAGGGTGGAGGGAGACAGCCTTCGCTCCAACCCCTGTTGCAAAAAGGAGAGCACGACTCTGATCGGGCACTTCCGGGGGAACACCACTCTACGAACAGGTTCCATTTCAAGGCATTAGCCTGTCTCGTAGACGGCGCCGAAGTGATGGTGTCAACTACCCCCTGGGGTAGGTCACCTAGAACCTCCGCGTCCCGTCCAGGGACCAGACATGAAGTTTCCAGCTTCTTAGGTCTGGACGCGGGTGCCATAAGGTGCCCCGTCTCTGAGTCAGTAGTTCCTTCCTCAGAGGAATCTGCCAAGGAGGGGCTGTCACGAGGAGCATCAGTTCTGGGAACCAAGTCCGAGGGGGCCAGTACGGCGCCACGAGCAGGACCTGCTCCTCGCCTCCCTGATTTTGCATAGTATCTGTGCGAAAAGGCTCACTGGGGGAAACGCATACTTGCGAAGGCCCCGCGGCCAGCTGTGTGCCAGTGTGTCCGTGCTGAGTGTTCCCTCGGTCAGGGAGTAAAACAACTGGCAATGAGAGGTTTCTAGAGACGCAAACAGGTCTACCTGAGCGGGTCCGAAACGTCTCCAAATAAGCTGAACCATCTGGGGACGGAGTCTCCACTCTCTGGGGAGCGCAACTCGTGACAGCTCGTCGGCTGCCCGGTTGAGCAAGCCCGGAATATGAATGGCACGAAGCGACCTCAGATGCTTCTGACTCCAGACGAGGAGGTGGCGGGCGAGTTGCAACATGCGACGGGAGCGCAGACCACCTTATCGGTTGATGTACACAGTGGTCGCAGTGTTGTCCGTGCGGACCAGTACGTGTTTGCCTCGTAAGCGCCTACTGAGACGGATCAAGGCCAGACGTACCGCTAGCAACTCTAGGCAATTGATGTGCCAGTGCAGTTGGGGGCCCGTCAAAACCCCCGACACCGCAAGCCCGTCGAACATGGTGCCCCAGCCAGTGGTGGAGGCATCTGTGTAACCCACAGCATGCCTGGAGACCTGTTCCAGGGGCACTCCAGCCCGCAGAAACGAGAGGTCTGACCACGGGGTGAGGGTTCGGCGGCAGGCCGGTGTGACTTGGACCCGGTGAGTGCCGCGCTGCCACGCCCGCCTCTCTACGTCAATAATTATCATAACATTTTGAAATTTACCCAAAATCATATAAAGCCTAAAGGAAAACTGAAGACTTCATGAAACCTGGTGAGCACATGCGACAGGTAATTCTAAAGAAGCAAAGAAAAAAAGAAAAAAAAAAACTATAATTAAATAACTTAATAATATACAAATAGCATGAGAAAGATTTATCTTCACTGTTAGACACTTCTTTTAATATAGTGCTATTTATTTAATAGGAGATAATAATTGACTTATTGGCCAATTTCAAGACAAACTTTGTCAACAAGACAAACTTTTCTGTCTTTCATTCAAAGCTGCTGAAAATTATACCATTTTAAGATGAATGATATTTGTATCTCCCCTATTGTAATACTCAACTGTTTTTTTAAGATATTTTGAGATAAAAACAAATCTGTGGTTCTTTTATGTGTGTCACACCATAGGACTTTACGTGACACTAAAGGACAGAAACGGTAGTTATTAAAGTATTTCTATTTAATTTTGAACATGTTACAGGAGAAAAAAAGGTTAATTTGATATAAACAATACCAATATGTTTTTAAACAAAATAAAATAATTGTCATCAACAAAATTCAGTCTCTAGTCAATCAGTATGTTACTGAAACTCTTCAAAAAAGTATTAACATTTTTATGATTTTCTTTTTAAATTATAAAAGTTGTAATTTATTGAACCATGCTTGAGACAGTCACACCACACCACAGGACAATTGATATTTGGTATTTGGCTCAAAAATAATAATAAAAAATCGAATAACACTGCAGCTTTTTAACAACAATTCCATGTAATATAAAGAAATGTTTAAAAATAACATTTAAGTTTATGTGTTTATATATACAGGTCCTTTTAAAAAAATTAGCATATTGTGATAAAGTTCATTATTTTCTGTAATGTACTGATAAACATTAGACTTTCATATATTTTAGATTCATTACAACACAACTGAAGTAGTTCAAGCCTTTTATTGTTTTAATATTGATGATTTTGGCATACAGCTCATGAAAACCCAAAATTCCCAAAAAATTAGCATATTTCATCCGACCAATAAAAGAAAAGTGTTTTTAATACAAAAAAAAAAAAGTCAACCTTCAAATAATTATGTTCAGTTATGCACTCAATACTTGGTCGGGAATCCTTTTGCAGAAATGACTGCTTCAATGCGGCGTGGCATGGAGGCAATCAGCCTGTGGCACTGCTGAGGTGTTATGGAGGTCCAGGATGCTTCGATAGCGGCCTTAAGCTCATCCAGAGTGTTGGGTCTTGCGTCTCTCAACTTTCTCTTCACAATATCCCACAGATTCTCTATGGGGTTCAGGTCAGGAGAGTTGGCAGGCCAATTGAGCACAGTAATACCATGGTCAGTAAACCATTTACCAGTGGTTTTGGCACTGTGAGCAGGTGCCAGGTCGTGCTGAAAAATGAAATCTTCATCTCCATAAAGCTTTTCAGCAGATGGAAGCATGAAGTGCTCCAAAATCTCCTGATAGCTAGCTGCAATGACCCTGCCCTTGATAAAACACAGTGGACCAACACCAGCATCACTGACTGTGGGTACTTGACACTGGACTTCAGGCATTTTGGCATTTCCCTCTCCCCAGTCTTCCTCCAGACTCTGGCACCTTGATTTCCGAATGACATGCAAAATTTGCTTTCATCCGAAAAAAGTACTTTGGACCACTGAGCAACAGTCCAGTGCTGCTTCTCTGTAGCCCAGGTCAGGCGCTTCTGCCGCTGTTTCTGGTTCAAAAGTGGCTTGACCTGGGGAATGCGGCACCTGTAGCCCATTTCCTGCACACGCCTGTACACGGTGGCTCTGGATGTTTCTACTCCAGACTCAGTCCACTGCTTCCGCAGGTCCCCCAAGGTCTGGAATCGGTCCTTCTCCACAATCTTCCTCAGGGTCCGGTCACCTCTTCTCGTTGTGCTGCGTTTTCTGCCACACTTTTTCCTTCCCACAGACTTCCCACTGAGGTGCCTTGATACAGCACTCTGGGAACAGCCTATTCGTTCAGAAATTTCTTTCTGTGTCTTACCCTCTTGCTTGAGGGTGTCAATGATGGCCTTCTGGACAGCAGTCAGGTCGGCAGTCTTACCCATGATTGCGGTTTTGAGTAATGAACCAGGCTGGGAGTTTTTAAAAGCCTCAGGAATCTTTTGCAGGTGTTTAGAGTTAATTAGTTGATTCAGATGATTAGGTTAATAGCTCGTTTAGAGAACCTTTTCATGATATGCTAATTTTTTGAGATAGGAATTTTGGGTTTTCATGAGCTGTATGCCAAAATCATCAATATTAAAACAATAAAAGGCTTGAACAACTTCAGTTGTGTTGTAATGAATCTAAAATATATGAAAGTCTAATGTTTATCAGTACATTACAGAAAATAATGAACTTTATCACAATATGCTAATTTTTTGAAAAGGACCTGTATATATGTATACATTATTATTTTTTTTTGTTTTTTTGTTTTTTTTTACATTTGAAACACATTTTAATTTGCATCTACATTTGCAATAGACGTGCCTCTCGGAGAGCGCGCAATCTTCTATTCTCAACAAACAGAGGAGACCTAGGCTAGTTGTCAGTCACACATCAGGGAAGTGTGACAAACTAGTGTAAGATTTACTGTGAAACAATTTTCACTCGGAAACTCGCAGCATATTTGTGTCTCATGACAAACTCAATCAAGAAGAGTACGCAACATGTCTGCTTGATTTAATGCTGTGTAGAGACTGGTTCTGCATGTTTGCTTTGTAGGATGTTGTTGAGTGTGTATGATTTTAGTTATAGGCAGTTACTAATAATTGTTGGTAAACAACTGAAGACAGTAAACCCCCACTGACCTACATTATAATAATAATTTAATGGCAGCTTTGTGTGACAACTTACCCCATACAGTGACACAAGAAGGTAATGTGTAGGCTATAACAGCATAACAACAATAAATTAACATAACAATAAACTGTCTATTATATTTTTTTTTCAAGATTTTAATAATGTAAATGTTCATACATAAATTGATTTTCAATAATAAGCACAGTAAGAAATATTCATTGGAGAATAAAGTGTGACAGCTGTGTGACAGATTTAGAGAAATATAAGAAATACATAGTTGGTCTGTTTTAAATCTGGTCAGGCATTATATAGATCTTGAGGTCTTCAAGCGTAGTAGACATGATCTCTGTGTGAAAGAGACAAAACAAATAAACTGCTGTTATATTCACGATCACAAATGTCTATTATTGAAGAGTAAACATTCAGAAAACAGAACATACAGCTGTTATTAGATGAGAAAATTCAACCCCTACATAAGCATAGCATGGATAAAAATGTAAGTATTCCAATATTTTGTTAATTCATGACTGAAGTTATGTTGAGGTTAGCACATAAATAACCTAGGTGGAAGATGAAGGTAATTTTAAGATGAAAGCATTGCTGTCTAACCAATGATTTCCAGATGTTTAATCATTTTCTTCCGGATCATCTGCTTTTCCTCCAGCTCTCTTTTTGTTTTTTCTAGGTCTTTTTCTGGTTTTAGCTCTTTTTTTCTTTCTGCCACCTTTTTCTTTGTTTTCTTCAGCTTTCCTTTTGTTTTTTCCCACATTCGTTTCCAGAGCTTCTGTTTTTGTTTTCAGCTCTTCTGTTGTGTTTTCCTGATCTTCATCTTTCAGATCATCAGTTCGTTCTTCCTGCTCTTCATCAGTGTCTCTGGCCGATGCCATTTCTAGTCAGTGCTGGTGTGTGAAGTTGGTGAAGGTCCTGTTTAAAGCCTCCTGTTAACCGCCTCATCCTTATAAACCCTATGATTGTGCAAACCAAATGTAAGGTGACAGGAACTATTGTTTAGTCCAGCACATGTGATTCAGTACACAGATGAATACGTGTCTCCAGACGGGTTTGTCCACATGAATCTGAAACTGAAACCATAATACCATTGTACTTTATAGGGCTTTTTTTCACTTTAACTCTGAGTCATTCTAAAATCAGGTCAACATGTTTCACTGTTCAGTTTTTATCCTGGGTTAAGAATGAATCCTGTATTTTCAGATTTTTTAAGTTCACACCATTCATTAATAAACCAAGTTACAACATACCTAAGAGTTTCCGCCCTTACGTGAAAATGAAACTTCATTAGAAATATTTCAGGGAAGAGCTGAAGTTTCAGAGAAAAAAAATCTTATTTGCATATCTGGCATCACTATCACTGATTGCACAAATGCAGTACGTGATCGGTTTAATAACGGCCTGTCCAGCTCTTGTGTATTGGGTTTCTGTATCTCTGATGGTAACATCAAATTTGCCCTGAACAGACTTTTTTGGACCATACCTGTGTGAATGCATTTTTTCATCAGATCCTGCAAAACACTGGGTTGGGCATGAGCATAGCTCAGTATATAGTGAAAAGAAAAAAGTTAAAATCAGTATCAATATCATACTGTCTCTTGTGTTTTTCAGCCTGGTATTTGATATTGAACCTGAACCTCGATTTCCTGTAGCTCAAATAGTAGAGCATGGCGCTAGCAATGCCAAGGTCATGGGTTTGATTCCCAGGGAAAGCAAGAGCTGATAAAATGTAAAAACTGTAACTTGAATGCAATGTAAGTCACTTTGGATAAAAGCGTCTGCTAAATGCATAAATGTAAATGTAACCAGCTTAACACTGAAGTGGCTTTATCCATCCTGTGGTTTTGGATGCAACCTGTTTAAAGTGAATATGATTCATTCAGGAATAAAAAACCATATGGAGATCGACATCTGACACAACCAGATCTGCAAAATACCTAGAGTGCCCTTAAGTTTCAGAAACAAACTGAAGAAACAAAATAACCAGGGGTGTGCATAAGTGGTGCGCAAATCCCGCCAAAATAAAAACCCCAAAATAAAAGTTTGCTGATGTTAGGTTTGAAAATGAATTGTATTTTTTTTTAAAGTGTACTATAAAATCTAATACAGTTGCTATGAGGTGAACACAATTAATGATGGGAACTGATGCAAGAACACTGGAGCGCTGCACCCTGCATCCTGGTGATTTACTGGAAAGAAGTTCATTTAAGGGAAGTCAGGTGACAAAGTAGCCTACAGCCAGTGTATTGGAATGGAGAAAGATGAAAATCTCCCAAACTGTTGATTACACTTGAGTAACATTTCAAATAAGCAATACAGTCTGACAATAACAATATCATTCAGTTTGCTTTTTAACTCTAATCATATATGAACACTTTAGAGTAAAAATAATAAATTTGATAGTCTCACTGAACTGTAACACGGCGCTTCATTCCTACAGGATTTTTCTCCTTCTGTCTGTCTCTGTTTACAGCTATTCCACCAATTCTAGTTTGACAAAAACAAATCATATGAGATTTAAACGACATAATTTTCAAAATTAGTAAATAACATTTTGCACACAATTCTAAATGATGCTAGAAAAATTAGACCTTTATCAAAAATAGCAAGGCATTGCATTGTCTTACAAACTTGCAAAAAATATACAGATAATAATAAAAATGAACTGGAAAGTTTCTGCATGTTTGCTTTGTAGGATGTGTGTTTGTGTGTGTGTGTGTGTGTGTGTGTGTGTGTGTGTGTGTGATTTTAGTAACAGGCAGTTACTAATAGCTGTTGGGTATAATAATACCTCAGATATACATTATAATAGTTTAATGACTTCATATGTGACAACTTACCCTGTACAGTGCGACACAAGAGGTTAATGTATGTTAACAGTGTAATGAAAATGTCCTTTAGATTTTTTTGTAATCAAGTCTTTAATAAAGGTTGTGTTTATACAGACTTTCAACAATAAACACACAATGAGAAATATTCACTGGAGTAAGAAGTGTGAAAGATTTGATCACAGTCTGGCTTGAATGTGTAAGCGAAGATAAATATAAGTAATACAAGAAATTCATATTTGGTCTACTTCATATCTGGTCAAGAGATCTTCAGGTCTTCATGGTCTCTGTGTGGAAGAGATGAAACAAATAAACTGCTGTTATAGTCATGCTCTCATATGTCTATTATTATAGAGTAAACATGAATCAATTCTCAGGAAAACAGAACAGCTGTTATATGATGAAATGCAACTCATACATGCACTCAGATAGTGTATATTCATATGGAGATGTTTGACTCAGGTTAGGACTGTTTGCACTTGTATTCATCTTGAGTTTTCTCAACATTTCATTTGACTGTTAATGTTAAAGTACTGGTGGGTGAGACAGGCTCAGTATTCATGATTTGTTGAACATCTCTGGTGGAACAAACATAAACACAAATAGATGCAATGAAAGAAAAACAATCATTCATGACCAGTGTTTCACTGGGTCAGTTAGAACAACATTTAAGTAACAAACAGATAAACCAAACAGACACTCAACTCACATTCGTCTGATATGACTATGATTAATTTTGAACCATTTCTACAATATTTGCTCTTTTGAAAGTATATGATTGGATTAAATATTGTACCTAATTTTTTAGAGAGCTCCTCTTAATTGATTAAGTCTTCTGTTTTCTAATTCGAATTCTTGTATTCTTGCTGTCAAATTTGCAATGTCCTGGACATGGGCATTTAACCCCAGAGAGAGAAGGTAGTTCACTTTGTGTCAGAATTATTGATTTATTACCCTCATAAAATTCCACCCCCCTCCCATAACTGGACACCTGTTTTGTACACCCCCTAGCCCCCACTGTCTAAGCGGGCCATCTTATTGACCTTATAGTGAACTTAAGAATTTATGACAATGTGTTTGTGTGTGTGTGTGTGTGTGGGGGGCCGATGTTATGTGGTTTAAACTTTAAATGGTGAATTTGTGTTAAATGGGGTAAAGGGTAGTTTTTATTAAAGTGTTTTCACATACATATCAAGAAAAAACATCAAACATGTACGTAAAACGTACAAAGACTGTTTATTTCCCTACAAGTGGAGACTGTTATTAAAACAGGAAAAACGTAGAAAATAAAACAAAAAAAGCATTAGATACTATCTTTCCTATCTTAAAACTAGTTCGTTTGACAAAGTTAAATAGAAGAAGTGAGCGCATTCGTTTAAACCTATTTTGTGGTTTTTAAAAAGTTGTGAGTTTATAACAGATACGAAGTTAAATAATATAGAATCGTTTTTATCTTACGATGGTACGTGTGTTTTTCCCCTACAAGTGGAGACTAGCATTGTTAAAACAGAAAAAAGGAAAATAAAACAAAAAAACCATTAGATACTATCTTTCCTATCTTAAACTAGTTCGTTTGACAAAGTTAAATAGAAGAAGTGATCGCGTTCGTTTAAACCTATTTTGCGGTTTTAAAAAGTTGTGAGTTTATAACAGATACAAAGTTAAATAATATAGAATCGTTTTTATCTTACGATGGTACGCGTGTTTTTCCCTTACAAGTTGACACTAGTCTTGTTAAAACAGTTTTAGGAAAAACTAAAACAAATAAAAAAGCATTAGATACGCTATTTTTCCTATCATTAGAATTTAAAACTAGGTCCTTTGACAAAGTTAAATAAATAGAAGAGTTGCGGGCGCGTTCGTTTATCTATAACAAAAAAGAATCGGATGCGTTAGTTAAAACAATAAGATATTTATCAAAAAACTATGTCTTGCTTTTTTTTAAAAAAAGTTTGACTTTATAACAGATACAAAGTTAAATAATATAGAGACGAGGTCTCTTACCGTGGTGTGAAATAAAAAATATCAGACCGTTAAACAACAGTATAAGATACCTGTAAAAATCTTCTGACATTACAATTGAAAACCTAGCCTTTGTCCCAACTTAGAAAAGTTAAACAAATGTGTATCTACGGCGATCGTTAAAACACCACCATAAGATACTTGTCGAAGTCTATCTTGTGGTCTACCATTAGCTGCACTGACAGAAAGTTAGAAAATGAAAAGACCAGACTATTTTACCCAGCCTCCGTGAGATAACCGCTCCCTTCCGTGTCAAAACTCAGAATGAGCTTACGCTTCCCGTCAGGTCACGCCTACATCACCGCCCCCCTAACGCTGTAAGGACAGACCGGTCTGAAGATTTGCATGTTAAAAGAATTAATTATGATGATTAGAACAAAGTTATTTTTTAATAAATATTTTACATTTCTTAATGGATGAAAGCATTCGCCATTCATCATAAAGCTTTTCACTTTTGAAATTAGGTTAATCTATACAAGTTTTCTTTTAAACATTCACCTCTAGGACACAGGAAAAATGTTTGTTTGTCTTATTTTATTTAAGTGCCATAATTCCTATAACAGGCTTTTGATTTTTGTCAATCTTCTGCCGTGGTATAACCCAGACTTTTTTCGTTTTTAAAATCAGGTTACATGTTTTCTTTTAAACATTCGCCTCTAACCCGCAGGAAAGCGTTGTTTTATTTTATTTTAGTTATTTACACTTAACACCTTTTATTTATTTACTCTTTGATATTGTCAATCTTAAAACTTCTAGTGTGCTGTGTCGGTTAAAATACACGTGCGAGAAGAAACTGAAATGATAGCAAATGTTTTGGATTTTCAGTCGTAATTAGAGGGGGTAAACGTTATTTTTTTCTACAACATCTTACGAATGTAAATGTTTTGTCTCACACAGAGCGACCAAATGAGAAAGCACGCTGCGCGTCTGGTCGCATGACCACTGAAACGGCGTTATCTGATCAACAGACTCCTTGTAAAATAGCTAAAGTTTCTGGGGATTCAACTCATTTCCAATCTAATGAGTTTTTGAGGGGCTCTGGCATCATAGACATTGTTAGAACGCGGTCCATTGATTAAAACAGATGGTCTTTCTAACATGTTCAGCGATCAAAGGATATCCGCTTTAAGCATTTATGAGGCACGCCTGCCTGTGTGTCTGTGCGTCTCTGTCGAAGGTTTAGGCAAAACTTCACCGACCGGTCAAAGGAAGCTTTTTATGACACACGTCTGGCGAAGTTAGATGTAGTTGAGAATTGTGTATTTATAATGAGACGAGATAGCACAAAAGAAGAACCAGAAACTTAAACAAATAGAGGTCCCCAAAGATGATGGTTTTAATAAAACAGTCTTTGTTGTAGGAAAACGTTGTTTAATTTACTTCATTTTACCTAGTTTTATTTCTTTTTTCACTCATATATTTTTCATCCGTCAACACAAACACACACACACCTACACATAAACTGTCACGTTCCCTCTCGGGATACAAGGAGGTGCGGAGGGGAAACACAAGACAAGGACTGACATAAACAACCATACAGTTAAATATTTAAACTTTTATGATGTCTCATACAAACCTTTTATGAATAAAAAACTTTTAGAATCACGCTGGGTATCTTTACAAGGTGATGAAAAGCAGCATGATTAAACAATGATATAACTTTTGTTTTAAAAAATAAGTTTTTAGATCTTCCAAACCTAAAACCACAATGTTCTAAAGCAAGGATTAGAAGCAGTCAAACGATCCTCTGATTAACGCAAGACACTTACAGAGATTTTTCTTTAGGAATTGGACCTAAATTAGATAGATAAAGAAAACACACACACACACACAAATCTGAGTATGCTAAATTTTAAATACGAGCAAAATCATATATATTGTTTTTACTTGTTGTTGTTATTTAAGAAATGTTTTCATTTTAATCTACACTGTAGATAATATGTGTAGTGTAAAAGAACAAATATACATTTCACTTAAAACTTCAGTAAAATAATTACACCGGCAGTTTTAAACATGATTAAAAAGTTTTAAACACTTTGTGTGTCACTAAAGTAAGTCATGATGTCAATTGTCTTTAAATTAAACTTTAGTTTTATTCTTCAATTTCTTTAAAATAGCCCGATGATAATGTGTCCCAAGTGGTTTTCTCACGAGTAGATAACTCTTTGGATGTCTTTGTGACAAACACATAATTTTTTACTTCAGAAAAGTTTTCGAAACGTATGACTGAACTTTTACTCATTTGACAGACCTACGTTTCAAATTATTTACCCGAGGCGTTTAACAGCCAGAGGGGTTACATGTTATTTTCTAATGTTCGTGGGAACCTTTATTGGTGTAAATTTCTCACCTAGAACACAAAACTTGTAAAGCTTTTGGATCGTGTATGTTTTAGGTGAAGACAGCTCTTTGCGAAAGACAGCTCTTTAAGTCTTGCTGTTTTAACCTTAAACCTATTACAGCTGAAGCAAATCAAACTATTGCACTGAAAGCTGCACATTCATTCAAGTTTGAACATGTTAAAATCTCTGCACTCTTGTAAAGACACATAAAACACACACACACACACACACACACACACACACACATACACTAAAACAAAACCCTATACAGTTAAACATTTAGACTATTATGATGTGTACTATTTATGTTTTCATCTCTACAAGATGAGGAAAGCAGCATGATTAAACAATGATATAACTTTTGTTTCAACAAATAAGTTTAGATCTTTCAAACCTAAAACCATGATGCTCTAGAGCAAGGATTAGAAGCAGTCAAATGATCCTCTGATTAACGCAAGACTCTTACAGAGATTTTTCTTTATGAATTTGACCTATATTAGACTGAAAATTACTTAAGGTTGTCTGCAACAAAAGTATAAGGTCCCACAAATGCTTCTCAGAATCTTTACAACAGATTAGACTTTCTTTCTCACCTTAAAAATGGTATTATTAACCGCAGAGTTTAAATGTAGCATTTGTTCACAGTATAATGTTCTATTAAAATAAAAACAACTGGTCTATATAGGTTTATCTGACTAAGATTTGATCAAATAACTGATATAAGAAACATGCAAATATTTGATAAGTCCATCTTATCACACCACAACCTGACGTGTCTGATGGTTTATGATGGTATCTTCCTGATACAGATGTGTTAAGTGTCTGTAAAATAGTTTAAAAAGTCATATTTTTAGCTTTCACGTAGGATTTGTGTCCACGCTCAAGTGGTTTTGTGTAACAGAATTTTTTCTCGACGTCTGTTACGAAAAAGAAACACGTATCTGCGTATGTACTGTGAAACGCGTAGCTTCAAGCGTAATAGTTAGAAAAGTTTGAAGTGAAATAGTCGTATGTAGCTAACAGAAAGACACAAACGCCCGTTTTTCGTGCACGGGTTGTCTTGTGAACGCACACATCGTAGACAGACCAGAAAGATGTCCTTTAGTGTTGTTTAGTCTTAAGCGGTGTCATGTAGAAGGACTGTCATTTAATCGTTGTTGTATTTCTTTTGAGAATTTAACCCTGTTAACCCGAATTACAGAATGATGCAATATCGCAAAACGATCAGACAAATCTGAACGTAAAACACAGGATTTCATTTTTTCACTTAGAGAATTTGTTCAAATGTTATCAATTAATTTAACTCTTGCAGGTTTATGATTGAATAAGAGGAAAATAACAACTAGAATAAAGAATGTCACGAAAATCTGTAGTAAGGGTATCAAATTTCTCGGACCCGGTATGTTATTGTGACGAAGAATAATAATTTTGTCCTCCCTCCTGATCCATCTCAGCTATTGTTGAGGTTTTGTCTGTCTGTCGGTCGTGTTTTTGATCGCATGTACAGAACGTGTTAAATCGACGCACAAACTATATGCGTGATGGATGTTTATGTGTTTTGAACATATTTTCATATTGAGAATATTGAGAACTTGTTGGTAATTTACACGTTGGGAACTTGCAGACAACGTTCTGTTTGACAGCATTCGATTTTAATCGTTTTCATAAGAGGAATGTATTGAAGCTGTTGTTTAACAAGTTTGAAATGTTGTAATGTTTCTGTTTAACTGTATTACATTCGGCATGCTGTAAATAAACCTCGTAGTAGGTTATTATTTTGATTATTCCGTGTTAACAAACAGTGCGTACTTTAGTGGTTCTTTGTACGATTTCATAATAAAAGCATCAAAATTGTTAACAGACTATTACCTTTTATATTAAAACTTAATAAAAACGTTAAGTAACGCACAGTTGTGTAAGACACGTACCAAAACATCACGTTAATATGTTATCCCACCTTTCACACCCATTTTGATTACAGCGAGACGACTTAATGAGACAAAGAATTGGTTATTTGAACCGAATCACTGAACCGAACTGTGGGAAAGAATCGTTTCGCAGAAATGAATTGGACTTCACGTCGCTAACAGAGACCACAAAAAGGGTTTACATCATCACAACACGGAAAGGTGCGTGTACTTCACAAAAAGTGTGGAAATGCGTGTCTTTTTATATCTGTGCGCGCGTATAATCAGAAGTCCTACGGTTTAGAGCGCTGTCACGCACAAGCATTTTGGGATATGGATCCCCGACGGCCACGTTTGTAGTCTGAGGTGTATGCTGGGTATTGTGGTTCGCTGACCTGAAAGGCCGCAACGTTTGAAGGAGGTATTAGTTACACGCGTTCAATATAACATCTTTGTAAAAACAAAAAGAATTGTTAAAACGTAGCTATTTAGCCTAAACAAATATATATATATATCTATATATATATATATATAAGAAGAATACGATATACTTAGGGTAAAACAGATTTGACGTGTATATGTTGAAACGGAGCACCCGTTGTTGCGTTATTTCGTGAAATAGTGTTAGGATTTGGTTGTGTTCTTATATTTTTCTGGCTTCATCATAAACTATAAGCAAGGCCTTGTAATAATATGTTGAACATCTGATAAGGCGGTCGTTATCACATCCAGAGTTTACTGCGGTGCTATTTTCTGCAGCGGTTGTACTTGTTGTTAGAATGGTTCAAATCGCTTCCAGACTTGTTTTATGAGCGTACCCTTGTTTGTTAAACTAGTCGTGAGCGACATTGTTAACATTTTTAGAGTTAAACAGGTTAATGAGCTCTTTCAGCATCTATAGTATAACTCCATTATAGGTTTTAGCTACAGCTGAATGATAAAACAAAGTTAAGAATATTGTTGGCAATTTGCGGCTGACCGGGAAAGCTGTGTGTGCCTGTGTACATGTTTATGTGGTTTATGAGGACACAAATTTGTATAATGACGTGGGTATGACAGAGGTATTACAATATGAAGGTGGTTTATGAGGACACTGCCTATGTCCCCGTAATTCAAAAGGCTTAAAAAAAAACATACTAAATGGTGTTCTTTTGAAAATCTAAAAATAGACAAAGTCTCCTGTGAGGGCTAAGTTTAGGTGTAGGGTTGGTGTAGGGCAATAGCGCACACAGTTTGTTCAGTATAAAAACCATTACGCCTATGGAGAGTCCCCAGAAAACATTAAAACCAACATGTGTGTGTGTGCGTGAGACAGTTTGAATACAAAAATATTTTAGATAAAGACGGGATTAACTACAAGCATCCTAACTTAGAAACACAACACTATACTGTTTTCCCCCAAAACCGATTGTTCAACACATTTAAAAAAAGTCTTAAGAAAGTTTGTGTTTTGAAGAGAAAGTCTGATACGGTATATAAATTAAATCTTTTATTATTGATTGATATGATAGAATCACGCTGAATTTATGAGGTTATGTATTAATACTGTTTTGTGTATTCATCGGTTACTGTATACATGTACGAGAGAAATGCATACACACGATTGTTTTATAAAGCTTTTAGTCTGTCATTACAAATATCTTAAAGAGAAAACCCTTTCACGCATTCTGTTTTCATTTGTCTCAGGATTCTGTTACACAAAACCACTTGAGCGTGGACACAAATCCTACGTGAAAGCTAAAAATATGACTTTTTAAACTATTTTACAGACACTTAACACATCTGTATCAGGAAGATACCATCATAAACCATCAGACACGTCAGGTTGTGGTGTGATAAGATGGACTTATCAAATATTTGCATGTTTCTTATATCAGTTATTTGATCAAATCTTAGTCAGATAAACCTATATAGACCAGTTGTTTTTATTTTAATAGAACATTATACTGTGAACAAATGCTACATTTAAACTCTGCGGTTAATAATACAGTTTTTAAGGTGAGAAAGAAAGTCTAATCTGTTGTAAAGATTCTGAGAAGCATTTGTGGGACCTTAAACTTTTGTTGCAGACAACCTTAAGTAATTTTCAGTCTAATATAGGTCAAATTCATAAAGAAAAATCTCTGTAAGAGTCTTGCGTTAATCAGAGGATCATTTGACTGCTTCTAATCCTTGCTCTAGAGCATCATGGTTTTAGGTTTGAAAGATCTAAACTTATTTGTTGAAACAAAAGTTATATCATTGTTTAATCATGCTGCTTTCCTCATCTTGTAGAGATGAAAACATAAATAGTACACATCATAATAGTCTAAATGTTTAACTGTATAGGGTTTTGTTTTAGTGTATGTGTGTGTGTGTGTGTGTGTTTTATGTGTCTTTACAAGAGTGCAGAGATTTTAACATGTTCAAACTTGAATGAATGTGCAGCTTTCAGTGCAATAGTTTGATTTGCTTCAGCTGTAATAGGTTTAAGGTTAAAACAGCAAGACTTAAAGAGCTGTCTTTCGCAAAGAGCTGTCTTCACCTAAAACATACACGATCCAAAAGATTTACAAGTTTTGTGTTCTAGGTGAGAAATTTACACCAATAAAGGTTCCCACGAACATTAGAAAATAACATGTAACCCCTCTGGCTGTTAAACGCCTCGGGTAAATAATTTGAAACGTAGGTCTGTCAAATGAGTAAAAGTTCAGTCATACGTTTCGAAAACTTTTCTGAAGTAAAAAATTATGTGTTTGTCACAAAGACATCCAAAGAGTTATCTACTCGTGAGAAAACCACTTGGGACCCATTATCATCAGGCTATTTTAAAGAAATTGAAGAATAAAACTAAAGTTTAATTTAAAGACAATTGACATCATGACTTACTTTAGTGACACACAAAGTGTTTAATCATGTTTAAAACTGCCGGTGTAATTATTTTACTGAAGTTTTAAGTGAAATGTATATTTGTTCTTTTACACTACACATACTATCTACAGTGTAGATTAAAATGAAAACATTTCTTAAATAACAACAACAAGTAAAAACAATATATATGATTTTGCTGGTATTTAAAATTTAGCATACTCAGATTTGTGTGTGTGTGTGTGTTTTCTTTATCTATCTAATTTAGGTCCAATTCCTAAAGAAAAATCTCTGTAAGTGTCTTGCGTTAATCAGAGGATTGTTTGACTGCTTCTAATCCTTGCTTTAGAACATTGTGGTTTTAGGTTTGGAAGATCTAAAAACTTATTTTTTAAAACAAAAGTTATATCATTGTTTAATCATGCTGCTTTTCATCACCTTGTAAAGATACCCAGCGTGATTCTAAAAGTTTTTTATTTATAAAAGGTTTGTATGAGACATCATAAAAGTTTAAATATTTAACTGTATGGTTGTTTATGTCAGTCCTTGTCTTGTGTTTCCCCTCCGCACCTCCTTGTATCCCGAGAGGGAACGTGACAGTTTATGTGTAGGTGTGTGTGTGTTTGTGTTGACGGATGAAAAATATATGAGTGAAAAAAGAAATAAAACTAGGTAAAATTTAGTAAATTAAACAACGTTTTCCTACAACAAAGACCGTTTTATTAAAACCATCATCTTTGGGGACCTCTATTTGTTTAAGTTTCTGGTTCTTCTTTTGTGCTATCTCGTCTCATTATAAATACACAATTCTCAACTACATCTAACTTCGCCAGACGTGTGTCATAAAAAGCTTCCTTTGACCGGTCGGTGAAGTTTTGCCTAAACCTTCGACAGAGACGCACAGACACACAGGCAGGCGTGCCTCATAAATGCTTAAAGCGGATATCCTTTGATCGCTGAACATGTTAGAAAGACCATCTGTTTTAATCAATGGACCGCGTTCTAACAATGTCTATGATGCCAGAGCCCCTCAAAAACTCATTAGATTGGAAATGAGTTGAATCCCCAGAAACTTTAGCTATTTTACAAGGAGTCTGTTGATCAGATAACGCCGTTTCAGTGGTCATGCGACCAGACGCGCAGCGTGCTTTCTCATTTGGTCGCTCTGTGTGAGACAAAACATTTACATTCGTAAGATGTTGTAGAAAAAAATAACGTTTACCCCCTCTAATTACGACTGAAAATCCAAAACATTTGCTATCATTTCAGTTTCTTCTCGCACGTGTATTTTAACCGACACAGCACACTAGAAGTTTTAAGATTGACAATATCAAAGAGTAAATAAATAAAAGGTGTTAAGTGTAAATAACTAAAATAAAATAAAACAACGCTTTCCTGCGGGTTAGAGGCGAATGTTTAAAAGAAAACATGTAACCTGATTTTAAAAACGAAAAAAGTCTGGGTTATACCACGGCAGAAGATTGACAAAAATCAAAAGCCTGTTATAGGAATTATGGCACTTAAATAAAATAAGACAAACAAACATTTTTCCTGTGTCCTAGAGGTGAATGTTTAAAAGAAAACTTGTATAGATTAACCTAATTTCAAAAGTGAAAAGCTTTATGATGAATGGCGAATGCTTTCATCCATTAAGAAATGTAAAATATTTATTAAAAAATAACTTTGTTCTAATCATCACAATTAATTCTTTTAACATGCAAATCTTCAGACCGGTCTGTCCTTACAGCGTTAGGGGGGCGGTGATGTAGGCGTGACCTGACGGGAAGCGTAAGCTCATTCTGAGTTTTGACACGGAAGGGAGCGGTTATCTCACGGAGGCTGGGTAAAATAGTCTGGTCTTTTCATTTTCTAACTTTCTGTCAGTGCAGCTAATGGTAGACCACAAGATAGACTTCGACAAGTATCTTATGGTGGTGTTTTAACGATCGCCGTAGATACACATTTGTTTAACTTTTCTAAGTTGGGACAAAGGCTAGGTTTTCAATTGTAATGTCAGAAGATTTTTACAGGTATCTTATACTGTTGTTTAACGGTCTGATATTTTTTATTTCACACCACGGTAAGAGACCTCGTCTCTATATTATTTAACTTTGTATCTGTTATAAAGTCAAACTTTTTTAAAAAAAAAGCAAGACATAGTTTTTTGATAAATATCTTATTGTTTTAACTAACGCATCCGATTCTTTTTTGTTATAGATAAACGAACGCGCCCGCAACTCTTCTATTTATTTAACTTTGTCAAAGGACCTAGTTTTAAATTCTAATGATAGGAAAAATAGCGTATCTAATGCTTTTTTATTTGTTTTAGTTTTTCCTAAAACTGTTTTAACAAGACTAGTGTCAACTTGTAAGGGAAAAACACGCGTACCATCGTAAGATAAAAACGATTCTATATTATTTAACTTTGTAGCTGTTATAAACTCACAACTTTTTAAAACCGCAAAATAGGTTTAAACGAACGCGCTCACTTCTTCTATTTAACTTTGTCAAACGAACTAGTTTAAGATAGGAAAGATAGTATCTAATGGTTTTTTTGTTTTATTTTCCTTTTTTCTGTTTTAACAATGCTAGTCTCCACTTGTAGGGGAAAAACACACGTACCATCGTAAGATAAAAACGATTCTATATTATTTAACTTCGTATCTGTTATAAACTCACAACTTTTTAAAAACCACAAAATAGGTTTAAACGAATGCGCTCACTTCTTCTATTTAACTTTGTCAAACGAACTAGTTTTAAGATAGGAAAGATAGTATCTAATGCTTTTTTTGTTTTATTTTCTACGTTTTTCCTGTTTTAATAACAGTCTCCACTTGTAGGGAAATAAACAGTCTTTGTACGTTTTACGTACATGTTTGATGTTTTTTCTTGATATGTATGTGAAAACACTTTAATAAAAACTACCCTTTACCCCATTTAACACAAATTCACCATTTAAAGTTTAAACCACATAACATCGGCCCCCCACATACACACACACACACAAACACATTGTCATAAATTCTTAAGTTCACTATAAGGTCAATAAGATGGCCCGCTTAGACAGTGGGGGCTAGGGGGTGTACAAAACAGGTGTCCAAACAGGTGTCCAGTTATGGGAGGGGGGTGGAATTTTATGAGGGTAATAAATCAATAATTCTGACACAAAGTGAACTACCTTCTCTCTAACCCCCCCCCAGATTTTGTGGAAACTCATCACAGAATCTTTGCAGTTCATCAGATGCACCAGAGAAATTCATCACGTGCCAAATCGGCTGGTTGACAGCGTGTTTGAAAGTCCAATGAGCAGAGATTCCTCTATATTCATCTTTAAGTATATTTATCCACCAGCTGTCATCCGCGGGTCTGAAGAGCAGAACATGCAGACGGTCTTCACAATAAATTTTGAAGAGAACATCAGGATTTCTGTTCAGCTGCCACTCTCTGTGTGCTTTTGTTCTTCTATCATTTGGCCCATACATGTGTTTCCATTTCTAGTCAGTGCTGGAGTGTGAAGATCGTGAAGGTCCTGTTTAAAACCTCCTGTTAACTGCCTCATCCTTATAAACCCTAGTGACTGTGCAAGCCAGACAGAAAATAACGATTTATTTTCTTTATATACATAGGATTATTTTAAGTGCTTTTAACGTGTCTTATGAACAAAAAAATCAGTTTTGAAAAGAGCCTGAAAACCCCAAGTAGGGCTCTTCTTCTTGAAATTTATTGTCGGTTGGCAAACAACAAAATGGTGTATTTCCACCACCAACTGGTATGGAGTGTGGATCAAACTGACTAACTACCTTCCCCCTTTTTCTTTTTATATTCTCTCCCATAATTTTGTTATTTTATGGTACTGAAAAATAAAACTATAGCATTCATTTCTCGAGTTATTTTGTAATATATCTCTCAGTTTAAATTGCATTTTTTCTAAATTTTGCATTAGAATCCCTCTTTCAGTTTCGTATTTCTGACAGTACAAAATAACATGTTCCACTGATTCTTCTAGCCCACAAAATTCACACCTTCCCGTGTCATGTTTACCCATTTTATAAAGTGTACTATTTAATCTTGTGTGTCCAAATCTCATCCTTGATATTACTATTTCATCTCTCCTGTTTTTCCCTGCACTTCTCATCTCTCCGACTTTCCTTTGAATTCTGTAAAACCATCGACCTTTTTTCTCTTTATCCCATTGTTTTTGTCACCTTTCCTTCAGTCTTTTCTTAATAATACTCTTGATTTCACTCTTAATTAGATTAACAATTAAATTAATGTAATTGGTTTTAACTGCTTCTTTTGCTTCTTTATCTGCTGTTTCATTTCCTTGAATACCAATATGTGCAGGCACCCATAAAAATACCACTGTAATACCCAATATTTGAATTCTGTATAACGTTTGCATTATTTCCATTAACATGTCTGGTCTACTTTCCGAGTGACTGTATAGTAAACTAGCCAATGATGCACATGAATCTGAACAAATAACTGATTTCAAAGGTCTTCTCTTTTATCCACTGTATTGCTAATAATAGTGCAATCTTTTCCCCTGTATAAACAGATAACTCATCACTGGTCCTTTTCCTTACTGATAAGTGAAATTCTGGAACAGTAAACGCTACTCCTATCTCATTGTCTAAACTCGTTGGTGCATCTGTGTAGATCTGAAAATAGCTGCAGTACTCCTTAATATATTTCTGCACAGTGTATAAATTAAACTCCTTACCCTTGTTTTTCTGTTCTAACAATGTAAAATCCACTGTAGCATCTAAAAGTAACCAAGGTTTTATTACTGGTAGAGGTACAGTTGGACTAACATTGAACTGATTAACTTTAAGTTCTGTTGCTTTCTGTAACACTGTCTGTAGCTGACGCTGATAGGTCAGTTATGAGTTATGACGGCCGTATTGCAATTTTAGGGATTAATGTTTATATTGTTTGTGTCTTTATGATTTCACGATTTAAGTGTGGATTTTTGTGTGCGTATTAATTTCCTAATTTTGCTGGTATTGTACTTTATTTTGCAGTATTCTTAGTTTGACTAGAATGAATGTCACATGACCCTACATGATTAATTTAACCTGGAAGTATTTGTATAAATTGAATGGAGAGATGTGAATTCAGAGACATATGTTAGAGCTCCTTACCATTCTACTGCTGGTTATCAGGCCAACACGGTAAAAGAGTTAATGGTTGTATATTTATTTATTTGTGTTGATGTTAGGGTGACCAGACGTCCCGAAAAATTCGGGACAGTCCCGAAATCTAAGCTGCTGTCCCGAATCCCGCTCTAATTGTCCCGAAAATTATACTGAAGCAAAATCTTAAATAGTTATTGTCTGATAAAACATAAAAAACTGTCCGTGGAGCGAGGTTGAGTCATCCTGCAGCCTGGCAACCAGCCCCCGCCGGCTGCTCATTGGCTGCAGCATCTTTTTTTTAATATTTAGGTTCATTAACTTCAGTTTGAAGTATAAAAATAGCCTAACGTTACTTCTATATTATATAAAATTATATGTATATGTAGGCTATATATTAATAAAAACATGATTGGTTCAGTCACTTTCGTTTGAAATTCATTATCTTTATTATTCATATTCATTACCCCCCCCCGGCCCGAATTTCAACCAATCTCATCTGGTCACCCTAGTTGATGTCCTTCGAATTGTTGTGTGTAAAACAATTTATTTGTGTTTGTTTGCATGTAGTTTTCACGGTGTTCCATATCAGGAAAATAAAACATATGGACATCAGTATCTTGGAAGCGTGGACTGTTTAATGACCAGCGAGTAGTTACAGTGAAAACGTGGCCTAATTCCATTCTACCGAAGTCCGGTTTGACGGTGGTGTTCTGGTTTCAGCGTGCGGCTCGCAGCCTATGGATCTCGGCTCGCGGTTTGGCTGCTTCCTGCAGTGATAGAGGCTCTCTTCGGCGCGCGACTCTGCTACGTTGTTCCTGGGACTTTGGGTGCTGTTCGGCTGCGTCCTGTTGAGAACTGACTTCATCGTGCAGCCATTGCCTTATTTCTTGTAGCGCTGATTGCGGCAAGTATTAGTGTGCAACTTTGTCTATCTAAAAAAAAAAAAAAAACTTTGCGTCTTCCTCCTGTGGTGGAATGTTGCGGGTTGGCGTGCAGCTCTGATACAATCCCGGTGGAGAACTTTATTACGCAGCCTTGATTCATCTATGCAACAGCAGGTCAGACTGTTTATTATTCTAATGCTATATTTGGTAAATAATGGATGGGTTTAGAAGTTAAAGCAAAATTGTTATAAGATAAAGCTGCCCATTAAACCGCGAACAAAGAAAGAAATGTCCTGGTCGCAACCGGTCCTTAATTGTTGTGATTGTAATGATGTTTAAGATTTTAAATGTTTGCAAAATTGAATTTTCATCTGTTATTTAAGTGAATATTTCAGTGTTAAGGGCATTGATTTGAGTGTGATTACCTAGTTAAGAGTGTTTTACTGCTATTTACTGTCATTTAATTGTATGTTTGTACTATTTATCTGAAGTGACACATTTGAATATGTCAGTTCAGGGTGATTTAGCTGAGCAAAATGAATTTTTGTTACAAGAGCAAGCAGTCTTAATTGCTGATATACCAGAAAATGAAATTACTGAGGGTACTGTAAGAGATCGCCATGTGCCATGTACCACATGCACAGAAAAATCAGAGGCAAGACTTAAAGAGCTTAATTCTGCTTTATTAAAGACAAAAGAAATTAGAAAATCTTCCTGTGATAAACGTTTAACATCAAAGATGCAGGAGTTAAAAGAGCAAGAACTGGTTCAAAAGGAAAGGAAGTTCAAATCTGCATATGAGAATTGGAAGATTTATGTTAGAGATGTTCGTTCAAAGTTAAAACTTGAGTGCTCTGAAAGTGATTTGTGTGGCATGATGGATGAGGTTGAGAAGAGAGAGTCTGAATTGAAAGAGTTATATGATGACGCACGACTCAAAGCAGTACCAAGCCAAGAAGTTAGGAGAAAAATTGATGCATGCTCAGCTGTGACTGCAGACTTGATGAAATTAATGAGGGTACGCCTAGTGGAAGATGGCATGGAGTTTGATGCCGAAGCTGAGAAAGCAAGATTGCGTATGCTGTTGGACTGTGAGTATGTTAGGTCCATATATGGATCCACAGTTCTTAGTCATCACTCTAAACCCCCTTCAGAGTCTGCAAGTATTTCTGCTAAAAGGGCAGAGACTGCTGCATTGTTAGCAGCAAAGAAGGCTGAAATGGAAATGGAAGCTGACATCGATGCACAAAGGCAGCGACTGAAGAAGCTTGAAAATCGTAGAGACGTAGAGGTTATGGAAGCAAGGCTTCGAGTGTATACAGAGGAGGAGTCAAGAGTAAAAAGTCAGCAGTGTGGTTCAGCATGCAGTGACCCGAGTAACCCCAGTCCCCTTGTTCCTAATACATCATGTTTGAATCAGCAAGTTACAAAAGGTGAAGTACCCGTAGTACAGGCGTTACAAGAGTCAATGGCCCCATCTCGACTTCCCGTTTCAGAACCCTTTGTATTTTTTGGTGACCCACTGAAGTTTATAGAGTGGAGCATAACCTTCAAGGTTCTTATAGAGCGACGGTGTCTAAATCCAGCAGACAGGCTGTTCTATTTGCAAAAGTATATTGATGGTGAAGCAAGATCAGTTTTGGAAGGCAGTTTTTATAGGAAAGACGAACAAGCCTATCAGCAAACTTGGGAGAAGCTGGATGCCAGATATGGCCACTCTTTTGTGGTGCAGCGTGCCTTCAGAGAGAAACTTAATAGGTGGCCTAAGATTGGTGGATCAGAGTACGTCAAGCTAAGAGAGTTCAGTGACTTCTTGCAATCATGTAGTGATGCTATGCCGCACATCAAGGGTCTTCAGGTGCTGAATGACTGTGAAGAGAACCAGAGGATACTGGTAAAGCTTCCTAATTGGGTGACAAGCAGATGGAACCGTTATGTCACAAAACAGTTAGATCAAGACAAAGATTACCCAAGCTTCAGTGAGTTTGCTTCCTTTATTTCAAGGGAAGCACGCATAGCATGTAATCCGGTGTCATCATTGTATGCATTAAAGATCTCTGACGAGAAGCCATTGAAAGAGGTAAAGCATTCAAGAGTAAATGCGTTGGCAACCACTGTGAAGGATTTAGATGCAGCATGTGCTACGGCAAATTCCAGCAATATCATTAACAACAAGATTAAAGAATCTAGTAAACCGAAGAGTACACTGGTGCGTAGCACAAATTCTGTTGAATGTATGTTCTGTGGAGAGGGTCATTCTCTCCATGAGTGTCAGAAACTAATGGAAAGAGCTGTGGAGGAAAAGAGAAAGTTTGTCTTTGAGAAGAAGTTGTGCTTTGCATGCTTGAGAAAGGGACATTGCTCCAAGGACTGCAGGAATAGGGCTGTATGTGCTTTATGCAAGAAGCGCCATCCAACTCCATTGCATGAAAATCGTCAGCCAGGAGATGAGTCTCCGTTACAGATAGTTTTGCAGGCTGAAGAGAGTATGTCCTCCTTATCTTGCTGTGTGATTACAGGAGAAGGGGGTATAACATCTATGATTGTTCCTGTATGGCTGTCTTCATCTAACTCAGAGTCTGAAATCCTTGTATATGCCTTATTAGACACTCAGAGTAGTCACACATTTGTTGTTCAGGAAGTGTGCAAAGGTTTACAGGCATTAATGGAACCGGTAAAACTACAGCTTTCCACTATGATGGGGAAAGATTCCATTGTGGAGAGTCAGAGAGTCAGTGGCCTTAAGGTTAGAGGGTTCTCTTCGGACAGCCCTATTTGCTTGCCTCCTGTTTATACAAGGGACTTTATTCCTTTTGAGCGCTCGCACATTCCCACCTGTGAAACAGCTAAAAGGTGGAGACATCTAGAAGTAATTGCTGATGAAATGCCTGCAAGAATGGATTGTGGAGTGGGTCTTTTGATTGGTTATGATTTCACCAGAGCACTGGCACCTCGACAGGTCATCACTGGCGGTGATGAAGAGCCTTATGCCATTAAGACCGACCTCGGGTGGAGTATCATAGGAGGCACTCCACTGCATGTGAGCTCCAAGGATGTGACTGGTTTGTGTCATCGCATGTTAGTCAGGGAGCTTCTCCCTGTGACACCTGCTGCTGATATTAGAGCACTTGAGCTGGATTTTGCAGATACTCAGGCAAGAGAGAAGAGTATGTCTCAGGATGATGTTCAGTTTTTGCAGGTTTTAAAAGTTATCCATGTGAATGAAGTTGTCCAACTTGCGATGCCCCTTCCTTTCAAAGCACGTCACCTCCTTTCAAATAAGACGTTTGCAGTTGTACGACCAAAGCACCTTAAAAGAAAATTGGACGGGAATCTTCAAGTCTTTGATTGCTCAGCTAAGTTCGACGGTACTGCCTTGAATGACCATCTATTGACTGGGTCTGATCTTCCCAATAGGCTGACTGGAGTGCGTTGCTGTTTCTTTAAACACTCAATTGCTGGCATGTGTGACATTGAGAAAATGAAGCTGCATCTTCATAAAGGCATTTCTGACAGTAGAGAAGTTCTGGAGTCCATTAGTGTTCACGACTGTACCGCTGAGGTGAAGATGGTTGATTTTCATCATGACTATCTTCCAGGACAGAATATCTTTGCGAAAGTAGAGTACATTGTTCAGAGCGTCTCCTCCGCCTTTAATGTTGAGCTTAATGGGAAACGTCCTACACGACGTGGACTTTTCTCCATTGTGGCTTTAGTTTACGTTTTATTGGGATTCTTGGCTCCATTTGTCACGTTTGGCAAGCGGGTGCTGCAAGAGATATGCCTTAAGGGCATGGGTCGGTATGAATCCGTACCCACTGAGCTGAGGCCAAGGTGGGAGAGTTGGCTGAATGATAAACCTAACCTAGGTAAACTACAGATCCCAAGATGCTTCACACCTCTAAACTTCGGGAAGTGCCTAAGAACTGAATTGCATCACTTTTTCAATGGTAGCAGTCAAGGTTATGGTTAGTGCTCCTACATTAGACTGGTGCAGAAGGCCACAATAAAGATGCCTCACTAAACCATGCCCTATTTAAAAGTTAGCAGTTCTTGTAGCCAAAAGTTGCAAATTTAAAAATGCTCTAACACTTTATTAGAATTTTAGTCCCACTGATATCATGTAGGTATTAGTTGGTGTCTTAGTCACATGTTGAGTTTGTATTGGTGAATATTGTTCAATATTGGAATAGGAGCAATTTGTTCATTTTAAAGAGTGTATGAATTATGTTGTGGGGTTGGAATTATGTTGGTTAATTTCATGTATTGTGTTGACGCCTGGAAATTTCCATTGATTATTTGATTGTTTGCATTTTGCATGTTTTCCAAATAAGTCAAGGGTAATTTGGTGGGAGTGTAGCTGACGCTGATAGGTCAGTTATGAGTTATGACGGCCGTATTGCAATTTTAGGGATTAATGTTTATATTGTTTGTGTCTTTATGATTTCACGATTTAAGTGTGTATTTTTGTGTGCGTATTAATTTCCTAATTTTGCTGGTATTGTACTTTATTTTGCAGTATTCTTAGTTTGACTAAAATGAATGTAACATGACCCTACATGATTAATTTAACCTGGAAGTATTTGTATAAATTGAATGGCGAGATGTGAATTCAGAGACATATGTTAGAGCTCCTTACAATTCTACTGCTGGTTATCAGGCCAACACGGTAAAAGAGTTAATTGTTGTATATTTATTTATTTGTGTTGATGTCCTTCGAATTGTTGTGTGTAAAACAATTTCTTTGTGTTTGTTTGCATGTAGTTTTCACGGTGTTCCATATCAGGAAAATAAAACCCATGGACATCAGTATCTTGGAAGCGTGGACTGTTTAATGACCAGCGAGTAGTTACACTGTCCATCCAAAACTTTTAATTTTACTCCTCTCTTTTTCCCAGCAGGGCTTTAAAGTATCTAGTGTTGGATGCTCTTGACTATGTCCTTGTAAATTAACCCAATAATTCCCTGACAACTGTACCCTTCTCATTTCTAATGACATTTCCCCCATTTCAACCTGTAGTGCTGTAATTGGTGTAGTTTGTATAGCTCCTGTACATAATCTCAACACCTGATGTTGTATAAAATCCAACTTCATAAGAGACGTTTCTGCTGCTGATCCATACACCACGCAACCATAATCTAACACGGATCTAACCAATCCATTACACATGGCCTTTAATACCATCCTATCTGCTCCCCATTCACTACCAACTAAACACCTCATTGTATTTATTTTCATACATGTATTCACTATATTCTGAAATATGCACTGCCCATGTAACTCTTTCATCAAACCAAATCCCTAAAAACTTAAAATGTTTCACTCTTTCCAGTTCTAGATTATATAATTTTTTACCTCACTTCCAATTTTTTTTCTTGTAAAAAACATTATCTTTGTTTTGTCAACTGAGAATTTAAAACCCCATTTATATGACCATTCTTCAACTATTGCAATAGCCTCCTGTAATGTTTTAACAATAAAACCAATATTCCTTCCCCTTTTCCAGATTGCCCCATCAAAGAGTGATAACCCCAGCCCATTATCCAAATCTTCAAATACATAATTTATCATTATAGAAAACAATAAATGGGCTTACTATACTTCCTTGTGGAGTTAGGTTACAAGGATTTTTTATATATATAATTATTTCTTTTAGCCGCATTAATGCCACCTAATGGACTGCATTGTGGCGCATGAAACATCTCTCTATTAACCTGGATTCTTAGGTAATTCATTAAATGTAAATTCCACATGATTTAAATCTAATAATTATAATGAATATATAAATGATAAACAATATAAATGATAATCATAATTTAAATGTGTATTATAATTTAAAAACAATTTGACTTAAAACTAAAAATGTTTAATTTAAGTTAATGAACTGGATGACCACAATAATTAAAAGGACATTGATTGGAGCATTTAGTCAAGTCTCTGGCTGAATGTACTCCTCTAGCTAGCCAAAAACGGGTGATTGAAAGTCAATACATAATGCTTTAATCCCACAGTGAGCCAGCAAGATTGTTGCAAGGAATGAAAAATTCAAATTTGGTGATAGCGGGAGAAACAAACCTAGGGAGCAACCATACTACACAAATGGACTGTTTACTATTGTATTTTTAGAGCTGCTTTACAGCAGAATTGATGGTAACACTTTAGTATAGAGACTAATTCTCACTATTAACTAGTCGCTTATTAGCATGCCTATTATTAACATATTGGCTGTTCATTAAAGCACATATTCTGCATGACCATATCCCTAATCCTACCCAATACCTAAATTTAACAACTACCTTACAAAAAATTACTGCAGTACATAGTAGTATAACTGGACATTTGCAGTATAATGAAGTATATAATTGCAGTTCATTAAAGTTCAACAGCAGTAAAACTGAAGTACAATGAAGTGCAACCGTAGATTTGCAGTATAAAAAAGTACAGATACAATATAACCGCAGTTCAGGTGAAGATTTCAGATGAAAAAAATTCTTAGTCTGTCTGATTAAATTTATTTTACCCATTTATTTTTTATGAGCATTAAAAAAAAATAAAGCTCATATGATTAGGTTCAGTAATGCTGTTTTACTAGAATAAAGCAAATCATAATTATATTATAAAATCTTAAAATCTAACCTAATAAAACATCAACATCTCAATCCAACTAGTGACAACCCTTGTATAGATGCATTTAATTATGCTATGGCTCAGCAATTTATTATAAGCAGATCTGTAGAAATTAGTCATGTCATTGAATAGCATCAGTACATCATTTATAATAATGGAATGAACTAAACTGTACTGAATACTGTGTGTTTGTTTCTAGGAGAGTGTCAACCCCTAATTGACATGAGGAAGAAATGATTGAAAAGTGTTCAGAGTACTGTGCACCCCTCTTTGCAACAGAGGAAGCTTCAGGAAAGAGGAGAAGAGAGAAAGTGAAACAGATGTTGGTGAGAGTTTATTTCTGGAAATGCATTAAAGGTCACTCACATTCTGCCACAAATGTAAACCTGATTTTAGATAGTATTTAATTGAGATTAATAACTCCAGCTACTTGTAGGCCTCCTGTATATTTCACTCTAAATTGTGATGCAGCCTGAATCATAATCACATCATGTTCATTTGTTGGCCAGAGGAGAACTGATCCCTAAACTAAACATCATTTCTCCCAAGGGTTTTTTCTCCATTCGGTCATCTGATGGAGATTGGGTTCCTTGCCACTGTCGACTTTTGGCTTGCTTATTTGGGGACACACAACATTCAGCAATATTATTGATCTGACTCCACTGACACTACTGGATGAGGACTGAACTGAGCTAGATGATGACACCACTGTTTTCTGCACAACTGCATTGAAATTATTATATTTGATGATTTATATACAGTTATTGAAATGAACTGAGTCTACACTGATTTCAACTGAACAATGACACTTTTTACTGTTTAGAGCTGCTTCACAGCAGAAGTGAATTCTGTTTGCATTTATCAGTGACTTTTTATCACTGTAAAGCAGCTTTGAAACAATCTGTATTGTATAAAGCACTATATAAATAATGGTGACTTGACTTAAATTGGTTCAGATCTTCAAAAGAAGTGCATGAAACAGGCAACCTGAATAAACACAAAATACAGTTTATTAATGATATTAATAATAATATATTTAGTACTGGATATTCCAAAATAGAATAAATCAGGATTTTTATTTTTTTTCTCACAGCACTGTACACCAGCATTTACTGTATATTCAGTAGTGTGACATTAATGTGTGGAAATGGCCATTTTTTAGTGTGTGATTGCTATTTTCAGGAAAATGCACTGGTAACAACAACAAAAAAGAAGACCAAAAATATAATTCAACAGAAGATGATGGCTGTGGTGAAACAAGCACTCAAATAATGGTGAGTAGTAAGCTACTTTATTTATTTGATCTTTTATAAAGTATTATCTTTATAGTTTAGAATGCATAATAACTGCTATTGTATTTCAGGAACTAAGACCTGTGGGAGTGCTGGAGGAATCAAGTGTACCAAGTCCTCTGTTTCCTCAGCCATGGAAGAGATCTTCAGACATGAAGAGATTGAGGAGTTAAATGAAATCAAGGACTAAAAAGAAGATTTACAATATTAGTGCTGATTCAGTATGGAAACAGAGAGAGAGCTGAGGGAGTGGAAAGGTAATGCATTTCTAGTTATATCTGCAATTATTCTCAATGCTTAACATCAGCTCACAACAGTTTTTTTTCTGGATTTTGATTCTCTCTGATTGACTGGAAGGTGTGCATTAAAACAATGAATGCAGATAATTACAATCAGTTCAATCACCATTTTAAATATATGCGCTGCTTATACTGTAGCTGACACATACAGTCAGAACGCTAGATCTAATGACCCATAACCAAACAAACTAATGAAAATAGATCAATATTTTTTAGGGCCGGGACTTTAACGCGTTAATTTAGATTAATTAATTACACAAAAATAACGCGTAAAATTTTTTTAACGCATTTTAATCGCACTTATTTTTGCACCGCGGAACGTTTCTCACTGGATGAGTTTCGGCGGACCGATTATACTGGAGCACCTACTAGCGTTCAGACGAAAGACGCAAAGAACGGACTTGCGTTCTCGTGGAGACCGGTCTTGCCTATGAGGCGCCGGGCTTGACAAAAGTCAAGCGAACACGGGGAGAGTGCGCGAGAGAGAGCTTCCTTGGAAGAACGAACTCGGAAGGACACGAGAACACAGAACGCACACTTATGAGAACTGAGATGTAACTTACTGCGTTCCTGCTTAACTGACCGCATAGTCTCAGCATAAGAAACGGCCAATGAACAATCAATATTACAAAATGTCATAACTTATTAAAACATTTCATACTATTATAGATATTACTTTCATATAATTGTATTGTGTTTTATTTTACAGCGTTATATGTTTTACTGTTAAGATTAATTTTAATATGCCAATAAAAATGCAGACTTTCTCCGGGTCTTATAACTTTATTAAAATTAACCAAAACAAAACGATAAATGTTTACTTTTTAATTTTTTTATTTAACAGGGACAATGCAGTATAACATTGCTACAATTTCATGCAGCCGATGCTCTACATATAGGCTTCTAGCCGGAGGCTAATTTGCAGCCCCAGTCCCTGGTTGGGCTAAAAAAAAACACAAATGAAATAAAATAAAATAAACAACTAAAACTATGTACCACCATCAATGTTCACATATCTGCTTTTGTTTGAACCACTTTTTCAGTTTTGTTTGAAAAATATTCAACTGTGTTTGCATTTTCAATTCAGCTGACAGGCTGTTCCATAACAACGTACCTTGAACTGAAAATGTAGATTGTGCAAATTTAGTTTTTCTCTGGGGTATTATACAGTTCTGTGTAGTTGCACCTCTTGTAGCGATCCCCTTACTACTCTGTTTTGATATTAATTTGCAAATAACTTTTGGCGCAAGATTATTTAAACATTTAAAAAACATTTTAATAAAAGATGAATTTATAACATTTTCAAAACTAAGCAAACTATATTTTTGTAAAATGCTAAAGTGATGCCATCTGGTTGGTTTCTTAACCAAAACTTTTAGTGTTTGTTTATATAGGGATCTGACAGGTTTAATAGTCAGTTGAGAAACCTGACTCCAGACAGTCACACAGTAAGATAAATGTGATAAAATCATTGCATGCATGTATAACTTGGCTGCTTTCAAGGATATATATGGTCTAATCATGTAAAAACAATTCAGATTTGTTTTGATTGTTCTACATAGCTTCTTAACATGCATATCAAATTTCAACTTGAAGAGCCGTTAAGTATTTGTGAGAGCGACTTTAAAGCTTACAGGCTTCCGTACACCGGCCACCCACAGCGTTTTCTGGGATTTCTAACGGCTCGATTCTCTCAAGTCTGCACTCGATGCATCCTCAGTTTCAAGAACATATCCGGGCACTTTCATGCATCCTCTATACTTGCGTTCTTGAGAATTGGAACTGAACTTCGACGGTTAATGATGACGTAGAACGAGAACACAAGTACGCAAGATCGCTGAAGAACGCATATTGAGAAACAGACAAAAACAAACCACAGTGAACATGGACAAAGAAGCTGATGAGACCGCTTTGGTTGGCCCTGTGGATGGGAAATGTAAAAATCCATATAAAAAAACTTACTTCTCACTGTTCTCAGGTCAAATATTTATATGCGATTAAAATGCGATTAATTTCGATTCATTAATTACAAAGCCTCTAATTAATTAGATTAATTTTTTTAATCGAGTCCCGGCCCTAATATTTTTGTAAATAAGTGGTAAATTCGTTTTTTTTTTTTTTGGACACAAACACTCGTGTTGCCTCATCAAATTGGGTTACTGGAGTTACATGACTTACTTTAACAATGTCTTTCCTACCATTCTGGAAGTTGAATGTGTAAGTTGCATTGCTGTCTGCAGGGTCAGAAAGCTCTCTGATTTCTTTAAAAATATCCTTGTGTGTGTTCCAAAAAGGAATGAAGGTCTTACGGGTGTGAAAGCACAAAATGGTGACTAATTAATGACAGATTTTTTAATTTGTGGATTAGCTTTCTCTTTGAGGGCAGCTTTAACTTAACTTTTTAACCTAGCTTTAATAGGTGTGTATTACACTATTTAAATTGACTTCAATGGAGGAGGCAACCCGTTTCATGTCGGGTGGTTCTTTGCCTCCACCTCATGCATTAAAGTCATGTAGCCATGCATTAGCCCTTATGTGTGAAGAACGTTATAGGTTACACAAAGTATTACATGAAGGGGGCACAATAACTGTGTATTCTATATATTGTATTCTAATAGTATATTTACATATATTTGTAAATTATAAATATTTTTTCAATTATTAATTTATTTCAATTTAAGGTTAGAATTTTGACCATTGTGTAGGTACAGTATTTAAACAAATTTTGTCTATGCTTTTTTCCAGAAATGCATGTTATTGTGCAAGGGGTAGTTGCAGGGACTATCAGTGGAGGAACAGAAAGCTCTGAGATTTCGTTATAAAGATCTTAATTTGTGTTCTGAAGATGAACAAAAGACTTGCGGGTTTGGAATGACACGAGGGTGAGTAATTGATGACAGAATTTTCATTTCTGGGTGAACCAACCTTTTAACTTCTTTAACCTGGAGTGTTCAAAGACATTGTTAATGCTGACCAATATGTCATAAGAAATGAACTTGGAGTAGTATGAATACTTTTCACAAACACGTGGTGACATCACAATTCAACATTTATTTTAAGCATATTAAATATGCCTGTAGTGAAAAGTATAACTGAAACTTGAGGATGTCTGATAGTTTTTGTTTGTTTGTTTTTCCAGACTACATCCAAAATAGTGTTTCCAGATCTGAGATAAAGGCAGTCATAAGAACCAAGTGGAACGATGAGGACAAGCTCTTCAAAAAATGAAACCTGGCTGAATAACGAGGAAAGAAATGTGCATGATTGAGTGATGTGTAAATAAACATTAAATACATTTAGTGTAACTCTCAGCCTGTTAATTTAAGTTAATAGAAAATTTAAATAATTTATTGTTGCATTGCTGTTTGAGACATTCACTGTTGTTTTTTACCTTAATTCATTATATTGCAGATGTGTGCAAATAAAATGCATTATTCTGAATATTCTGGTTGCATTTCAGTGTTACTGTACAGCATTTTATTAGTATTGCACTTCGGTAGTATTGAATTGTACTTCAGTTGTATTATATATTGCAGTATTACAGCGGTTTTATTGCAGTATAACTGTAGTACTTCTTCAGCTGTATTGCAGGAATACTGCAGTTGTATTTCAATAGTACTTCAGTTGTATTGCAGTAAAACGGCAATAATGCAGTTTTTCGTGTCCAAAAAAAAGGATTTTTCTACATGTAACAAAAACTGCAGTATTAGTTTTTAAAAACTGGAGTAATTTTTTTTAAGGCTACCTTACTAACTATTAATATGCAGCAAATTATGAGATTATTGAGTCAAAAGTTGTAGTTAATTGTTTGGTAATAGAGAGAATTGGACCTTAATATAAAGTGTAACTGAATTGTTCTCTGTTTGTGACGTTGAATTACTTTGAAACAATCTTTATTGTATAAAGCAATATAGAAATAAAGGCGGTGACTATACACCAATGAAGCCAGTTAACATCTGGCTGAATAAAATGATTATATTCACTGAACCCCCTTCACCTTTGGTTCAACCTTCAGGTGCTGTCCATCAATGAGGAAGGTCTCAGACACTGTGAAGAGAACACCAAAATATTTGGAAAACCAAGCAGGTACTTATATCAATTATATGTCCAAACCAGTCGTGTATGTACCGTTGGTATAAAGAATGGGATCAAAATGAATTTTATGACTTTGGTTCCAATCCCAACTCCACTTATCAAACTTCTAAATGGAACTGATGTGAGTAAGAATCAGTTCTTGGTGGTCACACATATTACGTGTTTTATGTGAGGTCTCTACTCTGATAAGTAATAATTGCTTCTGTGTTTGTGTTCTGTAGTTGTTGGACGTGTCTGGTGGATCTTGAGGGGTTAAATATGAGGCATCTGTGGAGACCAGGAATCAAAGCCTTGCTGAGGACGATAGAGCTTGTAGGAGCCAACTACCCTGAAACACTGGGCCGTCTCCTCATACTGAGAGCACCCAGAGTGTTTCCTGTGCTCTGGACTTTGGTAAACACACACACACACAAACATAGGATTTCACATAAAAGAATGTTAACAAATAGTTCACGATATTGGGAAAGACTGAGATAAGCACACACTCAGTCTTCATTTAATGGTTGTAAATTGTTCTATCTACACATTGACCCATCAGAGTTAAATGTCATGTTAGCGTGGTGCATTTCTTAATTGCCAGGCTTCTGTGAATGTCATGCTTGCCTGGGCCTTTGTTATCAGTGCTAATGAAAAATAACCCGCTGATTTCTGTTGCACCCTGTTCTGCGGTCAGGTGAGTCCATTCATCGACGAAAACACACGGAAGAAGTTTCTCATCTACGCTGGGAATGACTACCAGGGGCCTGGAGGTCTGGTGGACTACATCAACAGAGACTTCATCCCTGACTACTTAGGAGGAGACGCTCTGGTGAGTCTGTTGTTGAGATCTGACATGTTTAAACTCTTTGATACCAGTGGGGTCACCAAGCTGGAGCATCAGGCAGATCTGTGGATCGTTTGTTTAAAGTGATTGGACATATCACGTGCCTTTCTTAGACCAGCAAGTCATTCTCAAACAACTGCTTGCATAATTATATTTTAATTTTTTTTTTTTTTTTTTTTTTTTTTTTATTCATTTAGCTGACGCTTTTATCCAAAGCGACTTACAATTGCTATATATGTCAGAGGTCGCACACCTCTGGAGCAACTAGGGTTTAAGTGTCTTGCTCAGGGACACATTGGTGTCTCACAGTGGATTCGAACCCGGGTCTCTCATACCAAAGGCATGTGTCTTATCCACTGCGCCATCACCACCACAATATTGTTTTATGTGTGCATATTTATCATGGAAACCACAGAGCAGTTTGTGCCAAACAGACACGCCTCTAATGCATTTCAGTCGGTTAAACCCTTGTGAAAAAAAGAGTACTTATTATGCAAATTATATATTTTAAAAGAATATACTTCCAGGACACATGTAGCTGTGTATTTATTCAGACAGACATGAAAACAATCTAATGTTGCTCTAATCTAACGGTGTTTCTCTTGTTTAATTCAGTGTGATGTTCCCGAGGGTGGTCTGGTTCCCAAGTCTCTGTACCGTACGGCTGAGGAGCTGGAAAACGAGGAGGTTAAACTGTGGAGTGAAAGCATCTACAAGAGCGCGAGTGTGCTGAAGGGAGCTCCACATGAGGTACAGCTCATCCACAGACAACACTCAACAACACAGCTGTTCAAAGCTCATTACACACACTGTATGTTGATGACTGGCGCCATCTGTTGGTTATAAGAAGACATGCAGCGTGAAAGTCAAATACTGTTAGCCTAGTTCTGCTTAGTCGTTTAGTTAGTGTATGATGGCCATTTAAATCTGTGGCACTTCAAATACTGAATAATAATATATCTAGTGTTCCTCATGTAACTTCTCATTTGAAATATAGTTTTGCATCCTGTTTGAAAATAAATTGTGTGTAATGAATTATGAAATAAAGATAAATCACTTTATTCATTTCCAGGTGCTGATAGAGATTACAGAAGTATCGTCTGTCATTACGTGGGACTTTGATGTGTGTAAAGGCGACGTGATCTTCAATATCTATCACTCTAGAAAAGCTCCTCAGCCAGTTAAAAGAGACGGTCTGAGCGCACACAACCTCTCCTGTCCCGCCGGAAACAACATCCAGCTCATCGACAGAGCCTGGATGCTCGGACAAGACTACAGCATGGTGGAGACGGCCCTGACCTGCCGAGAGGGAGAGAGCGTACAGGTGAGGGAGTCATGCATGCATAGAGCATATTTTACTACAAAACACGCTGATCAGAAGATGAGACACACTTCTTTCTGCTCTGATCCACATCTGTCCCATCAGGGATCTCATGTGACGCGCTGGCCTGGATTCTACATCCTGCAGTGGCGTCTTTACAGCAGCCCATCATGCACTTCATCCAGTCGGCCGCGTGTAGATGATGTTCTGGCCTCTCTGCAGGTCTCCTCATACAAATGCAGAGTTATGTATTTCACAGAGGTGCTGCACTCCACTGACTTCAGGTCTGTATGATTACATGCAAAGTGCTTAGCATTAAAAAATACAAATGAAACATGGTAAACTTAAAAAGCACACCATCTGAATGTTGTTACTAAATTAAAAAATACCATCTGGACATCCAAATTCTTTCTGTGAAGGTGTGTGTGGTTGTGTTTGTATCAGGGGCTCCATGAGCAGCCTGGAGTCGAGTCACAGCGGTTTCTCTCTGCTCACCACCTCCTCCAACCAATCACAGACAGAGTCAACCATCTCAAGATAGCACCTTCATCCAGACGAAAAACAAGACTCTTCTGTGACTTTAGCTCTGCAGGAAATGATGAATGATCATGTGACACAGTGAAACAGAGGCTCACATCAAACCACAACGATCTGTATGAGTGCTGAACTTTTTCATCATAAACTGCAGGCTTTCTGTAAATTATATGCAAGTTTTCTGTATATTGATACAAATACATTTGTAAATGTTGTTAAAAATAACAAATAAACAAAAAACTTTAATTTCAAGAACCAAGTGTGACCCAAAAATGAAGTTTCTCAGTTTAATGGTAAAAATAACAAAAAAACATTGTATAAATATTGCATAGTATCATAACATCTAAAAATTCTAAACAATAATCAGAAAATATTGAACAAAAGTATATTATGATTTTCCTGAAGAAAAGCAAAAACGTTCATTTCAAGAACCAAGTGTGACCCAAAAATGACGTTTCTCAGTTTAATTCATTTGAATGGAAAAATAGTTCATAAAAACTGCATAAATATTGCATAGTATCATAAAATCTCCTCAAAATTCAAAATAATAATCAGAAAATATTATTGAGTATATTATGATTTTCCTGAAAAAAGCAAACTCTTTCATTTCAAGAACCAAGTGTGACCCAAAAATGAAGTTTCTCAGTTTAATTAATTGTAATGGAAAAAATAACTCAAATGGACTCAAATATGAAGAGGCTCAGAGGGTTAATAATGTTTGTGCTTCAGGGGTCAAAAGAAATTCAAAGACAGTCTAAAGTTAAATTACATAAACACTCTTTTAATATTATGTACAGCGTAAATATGACATTATTTCACACAAACAACAGTATCTGAGGAACATCTTCATCATGATCTGAAACAGGAAACTGATGAGATTAAACTTCCTGAGGATTGCTGAGATTCATTTATTTAGGAGGAGGAGTAGGAGAAGGAGAAGAAAAAGAAGGAGAAGAAGAAGAAGTGTGTGTTTTATGTTAAATGTGACACAGAGTCACTGAAGAGTTGTAATCAAGTCTAAACCCAGCGTGTAGAGGTTGAGTGAATGTGTGTGTGAATGTGTGTAAGTGTGTGAGTGTGTGTGTGTCAGAGACGCTGTAGAAGGACAGAGAGCCGCTCGACTCGTTCAGAAACACTGCTACTCTCTTACAGGAGACACCAGCAGCAGCTGAGATAACAGTGTAGTTATTATTGTGACGAGCAGTGAATCTGTGATCAGAGCAGCTCAGACTCCAGGAGTGAACATTAGATCCAAACACACAGTCAAGACTCACTCCTTTCCTCTTGATTCCTTTATAAGACACTGATATATAAACATCTCCGCTCCACTCAGTCTCCCAGTAACAGCGTCCAGTCAGTCTCTCTGAACACAGAACCTGAGGATGATGATCAAATCTGTCGGGATGATCAGGATATGACTGTCGCTGATCCACACACATCACCTTCCTGTTCTCCTCAGACAGAACGAGGTGTTTGTGTGCTGAGTTTGGATCCAGTGTGAGATCACAGCCGTCTGAACACAACACACACATACATTACACACTAAACTACTAACAACTAAACTCTGTGTGTGTGTGTGTGTGAGACTTACATTTGCGTAGTTTTGTTGTGATCATAAACTCTCCTCCATGATCCACACTAGAAAACACACACACACACACACAGAACAGCTGCATTAATGTTTGTGCAAATATGGTACACAAGGATTAACATTAAATAGGTTTAAGAAAAAAAACATTGTGTGACGAGAAGAAACACCCCAAGGACTCTTCAAGCTCCAGCTGTCAACATTCAAACTTAAACTCCCAGAATCCCTTGAGACTCGATCAACCTTCCCTTCTGTGTAATATTTCTAACCCATTCAAACTCATTTAATCTTCCACTTAAAGTCAAAACACAGTCAAAACACACATGTGAGAATGCTGTTCATAGATTTCAGTTCTGCATTTAATACTGTAATCCCCTCCAAGCTGATCTCCAAGCTCAGCCAGCTTGGAATCAGCACACCCATCTGCAATTGGATTCTAGATTTTCTGACTAACAGACCTCAGTCCGTTAAGTTAGATAACCTCTCCTCCTCCATCATCACCCTGAAAACCGGCGTGCCACAGGGCTGCGTACTGAGCCCTCTCCTGTACTCCCTCTTCACCCATGACTGTGTTCCTGTTTATGGCTCCAACACCATAATCAAATTTGCAGATGACACCACGGTGGTAGGTCTGATTAAGGATGACGATGAATCAGCCTACAGGGATGAGGTGCAGCACCTGGCTGTGTGGTGTGCCACCAACAATCTAGAACTAAACACCCAGAAGACAAAGGAGATCATTGTGGACTTCAGGCGGACTAGGAGTCATGCACACACACCCATCTACATCAACGGAGCTGTAGTGGAGCATGTGTCGAGTTTCAAGTTCCTTGGCATCCACATCTCTGATGACCTCACCTGGTCCCATAACACCTCCACTCTGGTCAAAAAGGCACAGCAGCGCCTTTACTTCTTAAGGAGCCTTAAGAAATTTCACCTGAATCCCAGGATCCTTGTGGAATTCTACCGCTGTACCATTGAGAGCATACTCACGAACGGCATCTCAGTATGGTACAGCAATTGCTCCGCATCTGACCGCAAAGCACTCCAGCGGGTGGTGAAAACTGCTCAACGGATCACCGGCACCCAGTTAACTTCCATTGAGAACATTTATCATAAGCGCTGTCTGGGCAGGGCAAGAAACATCATCAAGGATGCCTCTCACCCTAACCATGGACTTTTCACCCTCCTTCCATCCGGCAGGCGTTACAGGTGCCTACGCTCTCGCACTAGTAGGCTCAGGAAGAGCATCTTCCCCGAGGCTGTGACACTTCTGAACGCCACACCACCAATCTAACTCCTGCACCTGCTTATTACTGCACTGGTCACAGTACTTTACACACATGCATTTGCACTACTCATATTTTGCACAGACTGCACATTGTTAAAGTCATTACACTATAAACTGTCTAAAGTTGTTACTGTACAAAGCACAGTAAACTATTTCTATAAAATATTGCACTACTGTTATTTTGCATAGGATACATTGTTCTATCAATACTTGCACACACTCATCCAGCTGTATTTATTTATTACCACTGTTCTCACGTCTCTGCTGTTCATAATGTGTATATATAATCCCATATTGCTCTGTTAATAATGTACATACAATCCCTACATTGCATTCCTATTTATATTCTGTATATACTCTGCTCAATACTGTATATAGCAATTCCACTGTACATTCTGTAAATCATATCTTCACTTACTCTGCACTTATATGTATATAAAACACTATATTCTTGCACTTCTGGTAAGATGCTAACTGCATTTCATTAGCTCTCTACTTGTACTCTGCCAATGACAATAAAGACAAGTTTAATCTAATCTAATTTAGGGGTGGGCGATATGGGAAAAATATCCCGATTTTTTTTTTAAATATCACGATTCACGGTTTTATCACGATTCTTTGTCATGTTAGCTTTACTATTTTGGTTTTACAAGCTGTCTGAGCATTACAGCCAAACTAGAAAGACAAAGATGCATGGCAGATATTTAGGCCAAAGTGGGCGAAGATAAAAAATCTTTGTCATTATTTTATCTTTCTTATTAAAAAATAAGAACAAAGATACACATTACAAATACATATAATATACAAATAAAACAAGTGCTTTATTTTCAGGTACAATAGGTGTATTTAGCAGGAGCATTCAATGAAATTGAATGAACAAATATCAAAATAAAACGCTACATAGACTGATTCCTAAAGCAACTGTATTAAAGTTTTTCAGTCAAGAATAGTGAGTGATTTTTCTCTTTGCGTCTTTCGATCTTTCGGTCAATTCTGTCATAATGTTTTATTTTTATACCATCATTTACTCAAAAGTTGTTTTAAACCTGAATGAGTTTCTTTCTTCTGCTGAACATAAATGCTATTTTGAAGAAGGTGGAAAACCAAACAGTTGCTGGTCCTCAGTGACTTCCATAGGATTTTTCTTTCCTACTATCAAAGTTAATGTGGACCAGCAACTGTTTGGTTACCCTCATTCTTCAAAATATCTTCTTTTGGGTTCAGCACAAGAAATTAATAGAGGCTTCGGACAACATGTGAGTGAGTAAATAATGACAGAAATAAAATTTTAGGGTGAATTATCCCTTTAATGACAGTCGACAGCATGTTTAGTGTCCTGTCCCTTTAAGACCTGCACGCATCTAATATACAGGCACGCATCCGTTTCTCTCTTAACTATTTACTTTCATTTTAGAGATAACCAACTCAGTCTGTATGTAAACCTTGTGTGTTTTGACAGTATTAGCGCAAAAGATAAGTTAGTTGAGTAATCAGGCGCTGTTAGACAGGCTTTTTAGTGCGCGTGCTTCAGGTGTATGCGCTCAGAAAAAGCGCACGTCAGACCAGCGCGCAAATTAAACATTTAACCAGCAAGGCTTGTATGCAAATAATGTACTTTTGCGATCGCGAATAAGTGCAGTGTCCTGTCAGAGTAACTCTACTGCTGTATGTCGTGTTGTACAGTATATAGAGACGGAGGCGCCAGAACTGTATTTGACAATGTGTGCGAGCACGATACTACGATATTTCTTAAAAAGCAGATTGTGGAGACTTTTTTATCGTCCACGATCAAAAGTCGTCATATCGCACACCCCTACTTCCACTCTAATATTGATAATCTATGTAATAGCATGCTAATCATAATCATGCTAGAAACATGCTAATAACATGCTAGTAACATGCAAATCATGCTAACAACATGTGGGGACATACAGTGGAACGAAATGTCGTGCCTCGCAGGACCACGGTGCTACATAAATACAGACATACAACAATGATTAAAAAACACTATAAACCTATACACTACTAACCTACTGACAGATTTAACTATAAAGTATACTATATAAGTATTTACCCTATACAAACTAAAGAATAAAGGATAAAAAATACAAACTATACGAATGCTTCACATAAATATTTACCCTATACAAACTAAAAAAATAGAAGATAAAAAATACAAACTATACGAATGCTTCACAAATACTGTACATGTAAAAAGAGAGACATTTGAGTCAGCAGCTGGTTGGGGAACAGTGCAGGATGATTTGTAGTGCATGAGTCTTTTGTGGTATTGTGTTCACGCAGCAGTGTGTGTAAAGTGTCCATAGTGCACATAGTGTAAAGTGTCCATAGTGCACATAGAGGAGAGTGTGGTTTGTACAGGCCCACTCACCTGTGTGTAGCACACTTCGAATTGCGCACAAAAAAATAAATAAAAAATAAAAAATAAAAATAAAAGATTCCATACAGTTTTTTCCTTTGGTGTGGTAAGGTTGGGGGGTGTGGTCCATGTTACAGGAGGTAGGGGTTTGCATGGGGTTTCAGAGGGGGGCGGGTGGTTTGAGTTCAGGGCTCTCACAGCCTGGGGGAAAAAGCTGTTGAGCAGTCTGGCGGAGCGGGCTCTGATGCTCCGATACGTCTTCCTGATGGTAGGAGCTGGAAGAGACTGTGGGAGGGATGGTTGGAGTCCTTCACGATGCTGTTGGTTTTGCTGGAGCATCGTGTAAGGAAAATGTCCAGGATGGAGGGGAGAGGGGCACCGATGATCTTAGCAGCTGTGTTCACTGTCCGCTGGAGGGTCCTGCGGTCAGCAGCACTGCAGTTCCCGTACCAGACAGTGATGCAGCTGGTCAGCACACTCTCAATGGTGCCTCTGTAGAATGTGGTGAGGATTGGTGGAGGGAGACTTGCTCTTTTCAGCCGACGGAGAAAGTGTAGGCGCTGTTGTGCCTTTTTGGAGAGTGACATGGTGTTGGTGGTCCAGGTGAGATCCTCTGTGATGTGCACCCCCAGGAATTTAGTGCTGCTGACTCTCTCCACAGTCGAGCTGTCGATGGTCAGTGGGGGGTGGTCAACGGAGTTTCTTCTGAAGTCCATCACAACCTCCTTTGTCTTCTCCACATTGAGGGACAGATTGTTTGTGCCACACCATTCAGCTAGCTGGGCCACTTCCTCTCTGTAGTGCGTTTCATCGTTGTTGCTGATGAGACCTACCACTGTTGTGTCATCAGCAAACTTGATGATGTGGTTGGAGCTGAACTTGGCAGTGCAGTCGTGGGTCAGCAGTGTGAAGAGCAGCGGGCTGAGCACACAGCCTTGTATGGCACCTGTGCTCAGTGTGGTAGTGCTCGAGGTGTTGTGGCCGACACGGACTGACTGAGGTCTTCCAGTTAGAAAGTCCAGGATCCAGTTACAAAGGGAATTGTTAAGGCCCAGCAGGTTTAGTTTATTTATGAGCTGTTGTGGGATTATTGTGTTGAATGCCGAGCTGAAGTCAATGAACAGCATTCTAACATAGGAGTCTTTATTTTCTAGGTGGGTAAGAGCCAGGTGGAGGGTGGAGGAAATTGCATCGTCCATAGAGCGGTTTGGACGGTATGCAAACTGGAGCGGGTCGAGTGTGTTGGGGAGGCTGGTTTTGATGTTATGCATGATTAGCCTCTCAAAGCACTTCATCATGATTGGAGTCAGTGCTATGGGACGGTAGTCATTGAGACAGGACACAGGTGATTTCTTTGGTACTGGTATGATTGTTGTGGATTTGAGACATGTGGGGACGACTGCCTGGATCAGCGAGGTGTTGAAGATGTATGTTAGGACATCTGTCAGCTGTGCAGCACAGTCTCTCAGGCCAGGTATGTTGTCAGGACCCGCAGCCTTGCGTGGGTTAATCCTAGATAGGGTCTTCCTTACGCCGGCTGGAGACAGACAGAGCGCCCGGTCGTTGGGTAGTGTGTGCAGTTTTTGTGCAGGTGTGTCATTCTGCATTTCAAACCGTGAATAAAAGTGGTTGAGTGCATCGGGGGGGGGGGGGGGGATGTGTCCTCATCACAAGCCTGTGGCGGGGGCTTGTAGTCAGTGATGGTCTGAATGGCTTGCCACAGGCTCCGTGTGTCTCTGCTGTCTGTGAAGTGGTTGTTTATTTTTTGGGCATATGACCGTTTTGCATTTTTGATGCCACAGGACAGATTGGCTCTTGCTGTTTTGAGGGCTGCTTTATCTCCTGATCCGAATGCTTCATCTCTGGTCTTTAGCAGCCCACGAACCTCTGCTGTCATCCATGGCTTCTGGTTGGCACGTGTGGTGATGGTCTTGGTGACTGTGACATCATCAGTGCACTTCTTGATGTAAGCAGTCACAGTTTCAGTGTACTCATTCAGGTCTGTGTGGTTGTTGTAGGTGGCTGCCTCTTTAAACATGTTCCAGTCTGTGTCCTGGAAGCAGTCCTGCATTGCTGAGGTGGCATTGTCTGGCCATACTGTGATCTGCTTTTGAACCGGTTTGGTGAGTTTGAGAAGTGGTCTATATGCTGGGATTAGCATAACAGAGATGTGGTCTGAGTACCCGAGGTGGGGGCGGGGTTCAGCCTTGTAAGAGTTATTCACTGTTGTTTAAACAAAGTCCAGTGTGTTGTTTCCCCTTGTTGCAAAGTTCACATGTTGGTAGAACTTTGGCAAAACTGTCTTTAAGTTTGCGTGGTTGAAGTCACCGGCTATGATGAAAAAGCCGTCGGGGTTTTTTGTTTGTTGTTCACTGATGGCGCTATACAGTTCACGAAGCGCGTCCTTAGCGTTTGCACACGGGGGATGTAAATCGCTACAATAACAATGGCCGTGAACTCCCGCGGCAGATAGAACGGTCGACACTTCACAACCATAAACTCCACCAGCGATTAACAGTGTTTTGATAATACCGCAGCATTGTTACACCAGTCTTTGTTGATATATACACACAAGCCACCTCCGCGGGTCTTACCAGACAGTGATGAATCTCTGTCCGCTCGGAAGTTGGTTAGCCAATGGCGGAGTCCGGGATGTTGTCGTTTAGCCATGTTTCGGTGAAAACAAACACACAACAGTCCCTTGCCTCATGCTGTGTAGACCGACTGAGTGTAATTAAGTCCAGTTTGTTTTCCAGAGAGCGAACGTTTGAGAGCATGAGTGTTGGAAGAGCCGGTCTTGTGGGGTTAGCTCTTAGCCTAGCTCGTATACCTCCACGCTTACCGCGCTTCCGTCCTCTCTCACACCGCTTGCGGCTTCAGCAGTAAACAAAGGCCTCGTAGCGTCTCAGTAGCCGCCGGCGAGAGTTGATATTCGTATGCGTTGCTGATATCCAAAAGACTTTGGCGATCATAGATGAATTCTGGGGTGATTTCCTTAAGAGTTAGCGGTAAACTGACACTATTTGGAGACGAACAGACGACATTAAACGACATAAAAGCACCGTCTTTGGGACCCGGAGCAGCTGCTGCGACTGACCGCGCCGCCATCTTCCTTCCTTCGTATCTTTTTTGTTACTTAAAAAAAACAAAAAAATGTACATTTAACAAAAAAACTAAAAATGCTCTAAACGTTTTTCTAAATTAACTTAATAAAATAAAGAAACTAAATACTATCTCTTTGCGGTTTCATACAAAACTGAAGTATTTTAATAGCTGAAACAGTATAAGCTGTTTTGGGAGAAGGGGAAAAAAAGACGGGCTCGGGTCGGACTCGGGCCGGTAATTCTGATAAGCTGTCGGACACGGGCCGGTAATTCTGATAAACTGTCGGACTCGGGCTGGTAATTCTGATAAACTGTCGGACTCGGGCTGGTAATTCTGATAAGCTGTCGGACTCGGGCCGGTAATTCTGATAAGCTGTCGGACTCGGGCCGGTAATTCTGATAAACTGTCGGACTCGGGCTGGTAATTCTGATAAGCTTTCGGACACGGGCCGGTAATTCTGATAAACTGTCGGACACGGGCCGGTAATTCTGATACAGTTGGGCAAAAAAGTATTTAGTCAGCCACCAATTGTGCAAGTTCTCCCACTTAAAAAGATGAGAGAGGCCTGTAATTTTCATCATAGGTACACTTCAACTATGAGAGACAGAATGGGGGGAAAGAATCCAGGAAGTCACATTGTAGGATTTTTTATGAATTAATTGGTAAATTCCTCAGTAAAATAAGTATTTGGTCACCTACAAACAAGCAAGATTTCTGGCTCTCACAGACCTGTAACAAGTTCTTTAAGAGGCTCCTCTGTCTTCCACTCGTTACCTGTATTAATGGCACCTGTTTGAACTCGTTATCAGTATAAAAGACACCTGTCCACAACCTCAAAAAGTCACACTCCAAACTCCACTATGGCCAAGACCAAAGAGCTGTCGAAGGACACCAGAAACAAAATTGTAGACCTACACCAGGCTGGGAAGACTGAATCTGCAATAGGCAAGCAGCTTGGTGTGAAGAAATCAACTGTGGGACCAATTATTAGAAAATGGAAGACATTCAAGACAAGATTCAAGATTTTTATTTGTCACATACACAATTATACAGAGTATAACCAGCAGTGAAATGTAGGTCAGGTCCGCTCCAAGTACAGTGCAATTATATTGATAATTATATATAATATATGATATACCTACTGTGAAGCATGGGGGTGGAAACATCATGCTTTGGGGCTGTTTTTCTGCAAAGGGACCAGGACGACTGATCCGTGTAAAGGAAAGAATGAATGGGGCCATGTATGGTCAGATTTTGAGTGAAAACCTCCTTCCATCAGCAAGGGCATTGAAGATGAAAAGTGGCTGGGTCTTTCAGCATGACATTGATCCCAAACACACCGCCCGGGCAATGAAGGAGTGGCTTTGTAAGAAGCATTTCAAGGTCCTGGAGTGGCCTAGCCAGTCTCCAGATCTCAACCCCATAGAAAATCTTTGGAAGGAGATTCTTTGGACCACTGATAATCTCCCTCGATCTGGGGCTCCACACAAGATCTCACCCCGTGGGGTCAAAATGATCACAAGAACGGTGAGTAAAAATCCCAGAACCACACGGGGGGACCTAGTGAATGACCTGCAGAGAGCTAGGACCAAAGTAACAGAGGCTACCATCAGTAACACTACGCCGCCAGGGACTCAAATCCTGCAGTGCCAGACGTGTCCCCCTGCTTAAGACAGTACATGTCCGGGCCCGTCTGAAGTTTGCTAGAGAGCATTTGGATGATCCAGAAGGCAAGGCAAGGCAAGTTTATTTATATAGCACATTTCATACACAGTGGTAATTCAAAGTGCTTTACATAAAAGAAAGTGGAATAGACATTAAAATCAATAAAAACATGGAAATAAAAATAATAAAAACAAGGAATTTTAAAATGATATAGAAAATGATTTAAAATAAATTTAAAGAAAATGATTGTACATAAAAATTATTGCAGTCAGTTCGGACATATAGCACAGTGCTCATTCAACAAATGCACAGTTAAACAGATGAGTTTTGAGTCTTGATTTAAATGTGGCTAATGTTTTAGCACATCTGATCTCTTCTGGAAGCTGGTTCCAACTGCGGGCCGCATAATAGCTAAAAGCAGACTCCCCTTGTTTTGTGTGAACCCTTGGTATTCCTAACTGACTCGATCCTAATGATCTGAGTGGTCTGTTCGGTTTATATTCAGTGAGAATATCAGCAATATATTTAGGTCCTAGGCCATTGAGTGACTAATAAACGAGTAAAAGTACTTTAAAATCAATCCTAAATGTAACTGGAAGCCAGTGTAAGGACCTGAGGACAGGTGTGATATGCTCAGATTTTCTGGTTCTAGTCAGAATCCTGGCAGCAGCGTTCTGGATGAGCTGCAGCTGTCTAATGGTCTTCTTGGGAAGGCCGGTGAGGAGACCATTACAGTAATCCACCCTGCTGGTGATAAAGGCATGAACAAGTTTCTCCAAGTCTTGATTGGAAACAAAACATCTAATTCTTGCAATATTTTTGAGATGATAGTATGCTGATTTAGTTACTGCTTTGACATGACTACTGAAACTAAGGTCTGTCTCCAGAATCACCCCAAGATTTCTGACTTGATTTTTAGTTGTTTGACCCCTAGAGTCAAGGTATGCATTCACCTTGAGAACGTCATCTTTGTTTCCAAAAGCAATGACTTCAGTTTTCTCCTTGTTTAACTGAAGAAAGTTCTGGCACATCCAACTGTTAATTTCATCAATGCATTGGCAGAGGGAGTCAATGGGGCTGTAGTCATTTGGAGATAAGGCTAGGTAAATCTGGGTATCATCAGCATAGCTGTGATAGGCGATTTGGTTCTTCCTCATTATCTGACTTAGTGGGAGCATATACAGGTTAAACAAGAGCGGTGCAAGAATTGAGCCTTGTGGGACTCCACATGTCATGGACGTCCACTTAGACTTATGCTCTCCTATACTCACATAATAACCTCTCCCTTCTAAATATGACCTGAACCACTTGAGTGCCATCCCAGAAAGCCCAACCCAGTTTTCCAGTCTCTCTAAAAGTATGTTATGATCGACAGTGTCAAACGCAGCACTAAGATCTAGTAGTACCAGCACTGATATTTTGCCAGAATCAGAATTGACGCGAATATCATTTATTATCTTAATAAGTGCTGTCTCTGTGCTGTGATGTGCTCGGAAACCAGATTGAAAATTGTCCAGGTATCCATTTGACTTTAATTAGTTGTTCAGCTGATTAGAAACTACCTTTTCAATAATCTTACCTATGAAAGGAAGATTTGATATGGGTCTATAGTTGCTCAAGATGGTGTTATCAAGATTGCGCTTCTTCAGAAGGGGCTTAACAACTGCAGTTTTAAGGGAGTTTGGAAAAGTCCCAGAAAGAAGTGAGGCGTTCACCACTTCTAAGAGATCAGCCTCTAAACAGTTAAGCACATTTTTGAAAAAGGATGTGGGAAGTGTGTCAAGATAGCAGGTTGAAGATTTAAGGTGCTGTACTATTTCTTCCAAAGTTTTGTTATCAATTTCTTTAAAAACACACAGTCACTTCTTTTTTAAATTGCGATCGAATCTGTGTGACCTCTGCATAACTTGAGGATGTGCCAATCTCCTTTCTGATATTATTGATCTTCTCGGAAAAGAAGGAAGCAAACTCATTGCATTTGCTGTCGGAGAGCATTTCACTGGGAGTCTGACTTGGGGGGTTTGTCAGTCTCTCAACAGTCGCAAAAAGAGTGCGGGTGTTGTTTAAGTTACTGTTTCTAAGGTTTGAAAAGAAAGTCTGTCTAGCTGTGGCTAGTTCCACATTGAAAGCATGAAGGCTGTCTTTATAGATGCTATAGTGGATTTCGAGTTTCGTCTTCCGCCACATCCGCTCAGCTTTTCTGCATTGTCTTTTCATGCTCTGAACTGCTGTTGATTTTCTCCAAAGTGATTTCTGTTTCCCCGTCTTCTTACTGACCTTTATCGGGGCAATATCATCAATAACATTCTTAACTTTTGAGTTAAATGACTCCAGGAGAAGATCAACAGAGTCTGCAGAAATGCTTGGTGTTAATGATATTGCCTCCATAAATAGCGCACTAGTGTTCTCGTTAATACATCTCTTTCTGATAGAGACAGATCTAGATTCAGTGGTGACTGAGATAAATATATCAAAGAAAATACAGAAGTGATCAGATAGTGCTACATCCTTAATTACAATGGATGAGATGTTTAGACCTCTACTGATGAGTAAATCTAGGGTGTGTCCACGATTGTGTGTGGGTCCGTGCACATGCTGACTCAGGTCAAAAGTGTTTAAAACAGTTATAATTTCTTTTGTAGTTTTGATTTCTGCATTATCTATGTGAATATTAAAATCCCCTGCAATAGCAAAACAGTCAAACTCCGAGGAAATCATTGATAACAGTTCAGTGAAATCATCAACAAAGGCTGGAGAATATTTTGGAGGCCTGTAAATAATGATAAACAGGGTGCGTGGAGCACCTTTCAGCACAATACCTAGGTGTTCAAAAGATGAATACTGACCAAATGACATTTGCTTGCACTGATAAACATCTTTAAACAGAGCAGCTACACCTCCACCTCTCCTAACAGTCCTGCAGACACTTATAAAATTAAAGTTAGGAGGGGCTGTTTCAGTGAGGACTGTTGAACTGCAGCTGTCTTCAAGCCATGTTTCATTTAGAAACATAAAATCCAGGTTGTTTGTGGTTATTAAATCGTTGATCAGAAATGATTTATTTTTAAGTGAGCGAATGTTTAAAAATGCTAACTTGATGGAATTACATTTTGTCTCTACAGCAATCTTAGATTGATGCATTATAGGCCGCAGGTTAGATGGGTCAGCCGTACGGCTTGAGAAGGCCTTAGACTTTCTATCACGTGATAAAACAGAAATAGAAGAGGCTACAGGCACACTGGGTTCCCGCTTGTTCTGTAAACATTTGTGAATGTTGCTGCTAATATAGTGGGGACCCGACACATATCACTGAGAGCTGTTATCAGTTGTTTTTGGTTCACCTACACCAGATGGAGAGGGGTTTGGGCCCTGGCGTTGTGGCAGCGGCCGGAGAGCTCTCGCAGGAGGAGGAGGGTGAGCTGGGCCTGCAGTCTTTGGTGGTTGTGGGGCCCGCCGTTTTTTTGTTGATATCTGGGGGCTTGCAGCGAAAGAGTGGGAGAGTTTGGTCCCAGCATACACCAGTTCCTCCATTTTCTGTGAGAAGCTTAGAAGTGGAGATTCTGGAGAGAGTGATAGTGTATCTGGTGAGCAGGGCTCTGGCTCTGGTGTTTCCGGTGGCTGTGAGATGTTGTCCTGGCTTCCCTGGCTGTTTTCCAGAAAGTCGTCCTTGGGTGCTGAGTCTTGGAGCTGTTGTAGTACGTCACAGTCTGCATGTGATGAGCTCTGTGGGCAGGGCTCAGCCGGGATGTCCATGAGCAGTGCTTGTTGTGGCTGCGTGGTGTTATCAGTATCCTTGTGGGACGTGTTAACCACATGTTGACTCAGAAGCTGACATGAAGTCCTGTGGTCACTCATATACTGTCCAGGTGTGTGTGTGCCATTCAGGCCGAGTAGATTGGCACACACCACTGAAGGATGACGGAGAGAGAAATAGATATTGTCTTTAAGCACTCTTGCACCGAGTCTGTTTGGGTGGAGGCCATCTAGTTTAAACAGTTGTCTGTGGCCCCAGAAAAGATTGAAGTTGTCGATGAAGTTGACTCCTTTTATACTGCAGGTCCTTTGTAGCCATGTATTCAGCCCAAGCAACCGTGAGAACATGTTAGTTCCCCTTGCTGGGAGTGGTCCACTGATGAACGACTGAACTCCAAGACTTTGAAGAGTTTCAAAGAGTTCACTGAAATCCTTCTTAAGGAGTTCTGACTGCTCCTTCCGAATATCATTCTTCCCCACATGGATGATGACTCGATTTGCAGTCTTGTGCTTCATCAGAATGTTCCGAAGTTCTTTGTTCACATCAGAGACATTTGCTTGAGGAAGGCAGTATGTAGTTGTAGTCCTGCTGCTGATGTTTCTGATAATAGCATCACCCACTATCAGAGTCCTGGTACATGATTATTGCGTACGTGTGGTATAAGTTGTTCTTGAATTTTTTCGTACATTTAGAATAAATTTTAGTACGAAAGTTTTTGATGAATCATGATTTATTTGTGAAAACATCCGTAAAATTGTGCGTACGCATGTTTAGTGAATGAGACCCATTGTGATTTCCTGGATTCTTTCCCCCCATTCTGTCTCTCATAGTTGAAGTGCATCTATGATGAAAATTACAGGGCTCTCTCATCTTTTTAAGTGGGAGAACTTGCACAATTGGTGGCTGACTAAATACTTTTTTGCCCAACTGTAAGCTGTCGGACTCGGGCCGGTAATTCTGATAAGCTGTCGACTCAGGCCGGGCTAGGGCCTGAGCGTCTCGGGCCAGGGCCGGGCTAGGGCCTATATTTTAGGCCCGTGCAGGGCTCTAGCGTGTTTGTCTGAGGAACTTTTTACTTCAACTGTGTCTGATAGAAAAATTAGTTTTTCTAATTAGAGGCGAGTCTTACAATTTATAACAAATAAATAGGTTTATAAAACCAAGTTTTTGTTATAGTAACCATAGTATATATATTAGGCTATAGTACTAATAGACATATATATATATATATATATATATATATATATATATATATATATATATATATATATATATTTATTATTATTTTATATATACGTATGTAGTATATCTATGATAGTAACCTACTGGTGTCTTGAGTTACCATGGCAACCGGGAACACAAGCTGCTGGAGAGGAGAGGACACGTCTGACATTTCTCTCCGTTTCTCGTCAGTTATACCAAAAAAAGTATAACAACTGCGTCAGATTGGTTAAGTAACATTACCCGCAGTCTACTTTAAATACTTTTGTTAATATTTATACCTCTGTGATTATGGTATCTTTCCTTAATTATCTGAAATGTCTGCTAGCAAATGTTACGCTAGCATAGCATATCTGTTTCTATTGATGCTGAGCACCAGGTCCGGTTCTTGACCGCTATAGAAGGCAGGTGGGCATTTTTAGTCATCATCATATAGTCTAGAAGATATTTATACTATAGATATTGCTATATTAACTGTATTATATGTAACGTTACACTGAAAAAAGCTTTCATGGGCAGCATATCATGCACTTTCACAGCAAAATAAACTTGTTTTTCTTTATTGAATAATCTTTTTTTTTTTTAAAAGCCCTTTTTGTTCTGTTTCTCTGGATCATTGTTACTACACTGGTGATTCTTTTCAACTAACTTTTTTATTTATATCAAACAAGGCCACAATCATGTCTATAACATTGGGGGGGGGGGGGGAACTTTTAAGAAACTTTAAAAGTTTCTTTTTTTACTTTCATAAGACTTTAAAAATGCAGCATGAATGACATACTATGGTGACATTTTTAGTCACGACAGAAAATCTAAATACTGCCCTGAACTAAATACTCGTGATCTATTTCTATTTTTTATTTTCAAAAGGGAAATCCTGACATGGATGTTTACAGAGCAGAGGTCACCTTTTTAATTCCAAAGAGTTGGACTTTTATTTGTCTTTATTATTATTATTTTGTGCTGTATTATTTGGTTATTGTGTTATTTCTGTTTCAAAAGACAGCAATAAATAACAATTTAAAATCTAAAGAGTGTTCATGTGATTTTATACATTAGTAGTGTTGTGAAATTAATGAATGCATAATAATTGTGATAATTGTGAAACAGTGATTATTCTTCAGACTATAATCTATAATCGTTGCATCCCTACATCAGAGATGCAGAATTGACTAAGATCATCACTGGTATCATGGAGGATGTTCATTTCAAGCCCTAAATTAAAGAATCATCACTGTTTGTCATCAATTACTTTCCGTTTGAGAGCTCATCCAATCATCATAGATAAGCTGAGCTTCTGTCTGAGACAAAAATAAAGTTATTTAAGCCTCCCACGCAGTCTATTTTTGAGAACTAAAGTTTCTCTTGACAACCACAAAACAATGACAAATTCTCTCACACACACAGCAGACAGGATGATTGTTTCTGCTCAACTTACTTGAGTTTTTCCAGGTGGTTGAGCAGCTTCACTCCTGATTCTCCTGGGTGATTGTAGCTCAGATCCAGCTCTCTCAGGTGTGAGGGGTTTGAACTCAGAGCTGAAGCCAGAGCGGCACAACCTTCTGCTGTCACCATACAGTAAGATAATCTACAACAGAAAGTGTTCATGTTAGTGTGCTTTATTTTTCAGAGTAATACAGTACAATACACAATATAGTATTAACCAACAGGGCTCTTCAGCTCGCAGTCTGTGGGCCAAGTCCACAAATCCTTGTGCTGCTGCCTGACACGAGATAATCTGTGAGTTCCAAAGCACTTAATGTATAACCAGACCAAAGAGTGTGCCTTTTTTTCTGGTTACAGTTCAGCAAAACTGGTTTCCTAAATATTAACCAGCACCATTTAATCACATTTATTTATACATTTATTTAATCTCCTATTGCTCACCTTATCAACTGCTCTAAGTCTTCTAGGTCTGTCCCTCTGTTATTAAAAAATGCTGCTGTCTTTCCTATTTTAAAGAAATCTGGGCTCGATTTTCCAGTTATGAACAATTTCAGACCTAACTCCAATCTCCTTTCAATTACAAACTCCTTGAAAAAGTTGTTGTCTCTCATCTACGGGGCTCCATTAAATCCATTTCACACTATCAAAATCAGGGTGTTACATTTGATTCTTCAGTTACCTTTCAAAATCATATAAATATAATTTCTAAGACTGAATTTTACCACCTTTGCAATATTGCCTGACTGCGGCCTGTTCTCAGCCCCAAATACACTGAAACTATAGTTCTGGGTAATATTTGTTGTTTTTGATAAAGTAGCCGACTGCAATATAACTACGATTTATCAGTGCTCAGATTCGACACTCAGAGGCTGTGTTCCAAATCACATCCTACGCCCTCATTCACTATGCTCTACTCTATATTAGTTTACTAATATAGTCCACTTGACAGAGAGAATCCAGACACTGATGAACACCTGCTGTTAACAAGCAGAATCACTGAAGAAAAGAGAAATGTGGCTTTACAGCATGAGATCCAGCAATATTGTGGTAATCGGTTGTTGTGAAGGATTCTAAAAACACACTGTGCACAACATTTTGAGCTACTCTAACATTCAGATACACACAGATATCAAGAATCAGCATATGAATCTCAACAATCGTGCCATTCAAAGTTTAATGTCACAGTGCATGCTGGGTATCAGCACAGGATAAAACTCGCCCATGACTCCCAGCATGCATTGCAGCATGAATAATTTTATCACTGTTGTTGAGATTTATATGCTGATTCTTGATGTCTGTGTGTGTTTGGCTGACACCTTATTTCACATCTTTTTGTGAAAAGTGTGTTTGAAAATTTCATAATTGACAACAGTGGTATCACTGTTAATTATTGTGTTAATGTAAAGTTAAAGTGCATCAACAGCATAACTCTCTCAATAGGAGGCAAGACACTGGATAAGATCAGTCAATCAGGCTACATGAGGGTTAAATCATCATCAGTAAGTAACCAAAACCACAATGAGATTTTGTTCTTCGTTTTTAATTTTGTTTTGTTTTTGCAATAGCAAATGTGTTTTATAAACATATTACAGCAACCAAAAAAAAAACCTAATACTAAGAAATCAAAGGTCTGTAACCGAACCAAAGTAAACACCCTTTACCATAATGGTAAACAAACATTTTCAATAAAAGATCAACATCTAAATCTTTGTTGTTATTTCTCACTAAGGGCTGCATTTACACTTCAAGTCTTAATGCACAGATCCAATCTTTTGACCATATCCGATTTTTCGTTTTCGGCCGGCCTGTTTATGTTTACATTCACTTTAGACATGACTGGTATCCGATATCTGCGTTTACGTACATTATTTAACCCAAAATGATTGTCTGATCACTTTACTACCCACATCGAAGACCCTCTGGTTTTGAATGGCAGTGCTATTAAACTTATTTATATAATTCGCATTGAGTGGTCATTATTATTTGCCAGAATGTATAATGGTTTTCATGGATGTTTTACAGCACAAAATCTGACTGAATGGATAAAGACAGGAAAATAACGGTAATTTTCATTCGTTAGGCTATTTTATCTACAGATCATTAGAGGTAGAATTCTTTAGTGAAATAAAGTAGCGCTAAATAAATTAATGAATTAACGAGAGAGAGAGAAAGAAAGGGAGGGTGAGAGAGAACGAACGAATGAACAAATGCATGCGCGAGCGAGCAATCGAGTGAGTGTGAATCTTGCGAATAAGCTTTTGGTTTAATTACAAAAACTGCTAAGCTATCATCTCATTGCTGAGAAATATAATGCAGCTTTTAGCTGTTGTATTTATAAAATTCATGAGGCAGGAATGTGCAATTTCTTACCTATATGAAGTTTCCATTTCAATAAAATGCAAGCAGTATAAATGCAGCCTAAGAGCTTCTTTAGACGTCTGACAGAAATAAAGTGGGGGTGCATTTCCCAGAGCCAACTCTGGTTGCAAGTTCTTTTGTTGCCAATGGAGTTCAATGGAACTCACGACCATAGTTTGCCAACAATGCTTTTGGGAAACAAACCCCTGGTTAGTAATGTGTGAAGCTGGTAACGCGGTTTGTGGAGTTGTTTAATCCTCTGTTGAGATTTTGAGAGATTATAAAGTCTTTTATAGTCAGTTTTTGTTTTTTTATCTTTCCTTCTATGTTTCTGCTAATTAACTGCAGGTGTTCACTGATGCTTAAAAATTACTTAATTATCTCATTAATGGCAGCACTGCTTCAGTTTTACTTTTACTCCCTATAGTTTTCCTGTGGGGTTAAAAGGGTTAAAGGTTTAAAATAAAAAAGACACATCAGCGAAATGTATTTTAAAAGTAATAAACTGCAAATTAAGCAGCAAGCAAACTGTGGAAAAACTGTGCTATATTGGCAAAGCTGCTGCCAGTAGTTTACTGTAAAATTACTGTGAAATCACATTGCACGACGGAGTAAGAAATTTCTGGAAGCCAATGTTGATATTTGAAATCACCAAAACAAACACGCCCCTACCCCAAAAGGGTCTCGCCCCTATTTGGATAGCTCCACCTCACACATACGTAGCCTACGCAACCCAGGTAACGATTAGTTCTGTGAAACAAAGCAAAACGATGTGTTTAAAGAGAATAAAAAAAATCAAATCAAAAATATCGGTCCTGTCTGTTGTTAATTAATTCGAGCAGTGACGTTCTACAATGTTGTCCATTGACGCTGTATGTAGTCATGTCACTGGAATTGGAGTGATCATGGTCCCGATGTGCAGTGAGTCAGGGAACTTACCAGTGACCGAATTCGTGTACACAATCAACTGATTCACAAGCTCGGGAGCTAGGGAGCTGATTGAGATGCACCCTGTGTCTACACTGGATGCTGCATGGCGCGACAAATCTCAGACAGAGAACTGCTGCCGCATTCTATTTATGACGTACTGACACAAATTTCTAATGATTTTCAACAGTCACTTTGTCGTGTCCAGTTTAGGCAGACTTTAGCTGTTGCGTTGCGTCGCATCCGGTGTAAACACTGTGTTACTCATCTATCGAGAAGAAATAAAGCAACCTCAGCGTCCGATCGCAGACCATCCGCTCTTTGAGTTCTCTCCAGCGCTGGAAAGCTGATCCGATATTTACACGGGTCTTACTTCTTGCCTTATCGTTCCGCAGATGTGTTCCTCTTTTGTTTTTTATCCGCCATCTCTATCTTTCTGTCACTCGGCTCGGCTGTTCACTGAACAGAGAGACACTGTAGACACGCCCCTTACTGCTGATTGGCTACAAGTTTGTTTTGGTACTCAGCCCAGACTCAGTTTTCTAAAGCGTTTTTGACAAATTACATACCCCACCTTTAATAGGAAAAAATTAACTCACTTAAATTAGAGTAAATGCTGAAATCAAACATTATTTAATGTGTTTTAGCACATGATATAGGGGAGATCTTTTAGTGTTTAGTGTTCTGGGCCTATACTCATGAAAAATCTTAGTACTAAGAGTTGCTCCTAGTGACAAAATTGAAGGAAAATTCTTAGAAATGTGGGTGTTTCCTCTTAGAATTCTTAAAAAGATCCTAGTAAAAAAAAAAGTAATTCAGAAAGCATCTTAACCCTTAAAAGAGGTCTTAAGGTTCAAAATTGTTAGGAGTACAGACAAGGACTTTTAAGAGGCTTAAGAGTTTCTTTTGCAGTGGGCTTTAAAAAACAGTATACAAGTTTCACCCAAATTTAATTTCTTTTAATTTATGAAATTTAAACATTTTATTTTGTTAAAATGAATATATGGAAGAAATATTGTGTGATTATTTCTTTATAAATAAAGGTTTATTAATTTTTTTCAACAGTAGTAATAGTACCACATACATTCTACTAAATAATAGTAATATATTTCTGGCACAATGTCTTTAAGATCAACTTTCATTTTGATGGGTTGCCTTGAATACCTTTACATTTCTGTGTGTGTGTAGCTATATGATACGACACTGGTTTTACTCGAATGAAACGGTAAAATGCTTGTGAAGTGACTCAAAGCAGTTCTGGAGAAGTTGTTTATGTATTCATGTCCTCATTGAGATGGCAGATGCTGAAATCACCGTGAGCGTCAGGCGCGCTTCAGTGTATGTAGTAAAAAAAAAACCCCGCGCGTATGCTCCATTCATTCATACCGAGACACGCAGAACAACTTTTGCGGCTTAATATTTACACTAGTCCATGTCGCGATTTGATTTAAGTGTAATGACCTACTTTTGATTAATTCATCCAAACTTTGACAAATTCCATGACATTCCATTCTAAACTGTAAATTCCGTTTTTATAAACGGATAAATGGATAAATGGATTCCAAGATTCTGTCCGCATCGTGGAAATCATAGGGCCGTACGCAACAAGAACCGGGTTGACTAGGTACTCTGTACCACCGGCACTTGAAAAAACCTGGTACCGTGACGTTTTCATTTTTTAGTACCGACTTGGTACCAAAGTACCGGGTCTTTTGACAAAACAAATTCTTAATAAACTACAAACAAAAAAAACAAAAAAAACGATTTTGTCCTCATATTCTTTCTTGTAACTCTTCCCTCTCAGTCACATACGTGACTAAATGGCTCATTATGGAGCTCATTATGCAGGCCTTTATCTTCTCAGGTGTGAATGTGAAGGTTGACGCCTTCTCGCATAGACCCTTTTACTCAAAAAATGACTTAGAAAATTTAAATCAATATATTGTTCCCCTTCAGGAACTTGAGTTGCGTCAGAAACGCTTTGGGAACGCCTTCAGCGGGCCATGCTCTGAATTATCTGTACAATCAGTCCAATGGAAGGGCGAGGCGACACGGGCGGGTGACGTCACGACCAGGAAGCTTTAAAAGCACGTGAGGTGGAGCCGGCTTGAGCTTTCTGTCATTCAGCAAGCACTCTGTGTGTCTGTCAGTCCGATATTTGTTTTGTGAGTCTTATTTGGTGTTGTTTGTCAAAATAAAGCACTATGTCTAAGGCCACAAGTAAATCAAAGCATAAGGGCGATCTCGGATCACGCTTCAAGCGGGGATACACACAGTTTGTGCGTGGTCTGCCTGGGCGCGAAGCATGCGGAGTCGGCTCTCGAGGGAGGATCCAGCGCCCGCTCTCTGTGTTCGGAAGCCCGCCTCGCGGTTTCTTCCCCCAAACAGAGGGCTCGACGCTCCGCTTATCTTCCTCCGAGGAGGTGGACGTGAAAGACGTCGATGAGTTTTGTAAGCTGCAGTGTTTGCACAAGCATATTATGAATGACGACATCCTTATATTCGCGCTGTCAGCAATAAGATATTGGGCTGATTGTGCTTTTCCCCGCCGTAAGATCTCGCGGTTCCGGTCCGCCACTGCTGAGGCATGGCGGCGAGTGAAATCGCGGGGATTGCAACATGGATCTGGCGGATGGGTTGGAGACGGGTTCGACCTATCTCCACCTGCATTCCCCAAATCTAGCACTCTCACTTGGGGCTGGAAGCCCGTGGTGCGGTTCTTCCCCCTTTGAGTGAGAGCTCGCTGTTGCAGCGTGCATTACGTCATTATTATTCTTATTATGAATACTTTTCAAATCAGACCGTGTTCACTCATCTGGTTGTCTTTCTGCTTTTCATTTTTGAGGAATTAAATTATGTATTTAATCTAATTAGGAGAAGTTAGATGTGTATATATGAATACACATACATATGTGTGTATATAGAAGCCTCTTGGGACTTTTCTCGAGTGAGAGCACGATGCTTACCTTTCTTCCTCTGAGGAGGTTGAGGTGATCAGCAGGGGCTGCTGGGCGGAGCAGCCCCAACCGTTTTCCAGCTCCTCATTTAGGGAGCATCACCTCTCTTACTCCCGATAATATTGGAGTCAGAGTCGCGCTCCCGGGCCAAAGGCTTCTAGCCGAAGACGGATCTGCGGATCTTACCCTTCCATTGGACTGATTGTACAGATAATTCAGAGCACGGTCACGCTGAAGGCGTTCCCAAAGTGTTTCTGACGCAGCGTCTCGTTCCCTTTGGGGAACCATGGTTACATGCGTAACCTGAGACGTTTTCTGTGAGCAAATAAACAAGATGATTTTCACATTATTTTGAAGCAAAAATTCTAGGCTACAAGATCCAGTTCTCAGAAGTCTTGTTTCCGTGACTTCAAAATTGTAGTTTTTAAATTGTATTTTTCACTAACCACGCATAAACGTTTCTTTCTCAAAAACAAATTCAAGTACATAAATGCTGCTAACATATTATTGTAGCACAGTTTGTGCTGTTTACAGTGTTATTAGACTTTAGCCATTTATATATTTATAAGCAACTGAAAAAAGCACAAATGTCAGGGCATGTCAAAACTTCTCCAGGCCCCCAAAACACCCTCAAATTCAGCAGATCCTCTTGGCCCTGTCTACATGGCTAAATGCATGCTGTCATATGATTAGCTTATTAGACATCTGCATTAATGACCTATGGAACAGGTTTACCTGAAGTGGCCAGGGAGTGTAAATATGTATATTTTGTACACAGAACAATTAAATACCACATTAAATGATTAAATACCTCAGTATGCTGAGTTGACAGTTTGGACTCTTCAGTCCAACAGAGAGCAGCTTCACTCCTGAATCTTGCAGGTCATTGTTACTCAGGTCAAGCGCTCTCAGGGAGGAGTCTGATGATTGTAGAGTTGAAGCCAAAAATCCACAGCACTGATCAGTGAGATTACAGCTAGCCAATCTAAACAGGGTCAAATAATTAATTACATACACATTGTGTAGACAGAAAATGATGTCAGAGTGTTGCGTGCATTGTTTCATGTTGCTTATAAGAATGTGTCTGCCTAAAATACGAATGTAAAAGGTTTACATCTCACTGTGATACTCAGTTATCTTCTTTAACAGTTATGATAACAACCTCATATGTGGGATAAATTAATGACCACATTATCATCTTGTTTTCATCCATTTTTTTATGCATGTCTTTTAATAGCTCTTGACCATAAAGCACTCATGAATTAGAGTAAGTAATTACATGTAGAAGAAAACTTGAACTATATAAATACAAAAACACATGAAAGAATCTGCTAGCTGAAATTTATAAAACTAGAAAATATACTGTATGATCACACATTAATATTAAAATTTGATTCAGTGTGAAAGCCAAACCTCAGTATATTGAGTTGTGAAGGTTACATTCCAATATTGTATGAAATAAATAACTTCATATGTGGAGTAATTGATAATTTATTAAAATCACCACATTATCATCATTTTCTCATCCTTTTTTATTAATGTCTTTCAGTATCTCTTGACCATGAAACACTCATTAATTAGAGTGCAGGTAGAACAATCCTTAAATTATATACATACAAAAACACATGAACGAATATATATTAAAATTTGAATCAATGTGAAACACAAACCTCAGTATGTTAAGTTGACAGTTTGGACTCTTCAGTCCAACACAGAGCAGCTCCACTTTTGAACCCTGCAGGTCATTGTTACTCAGGTCCAGCTCTCTTGGGGAGGAGTGTGATGATTGTAGAGTTGAAGCCAAAATCTCACAGCACTGATCACTGAGATTACATACGGACAATCTAAACAGTGTAATGAAAAATAATTAATTATATACATACTGTATAGATAGAAATTGATGTCTGAGAGCATTGTCATGGTCTCATGTTTCTGATAAGAAGGATTCCTGCATAGAACATGAATTGTAAAGGTTTGCATCCCACTGTGATGTTGAGTTCTGTCATGGCCTGACTTACTATTGCCAATACATAGATGACCAATAGATGACCAAGATGGCGGCGTGAACACATCGCGAGGCTCAGCGTCTCACCAGTTTTTGCAATTTTGCAGTATTTTTCCTGCTCATCTCGGGTCTGTTCTCACTGAACAGCTTTGCCTTAACATCATACACCCGACAGGAGCTTTTGGATATCGGTCTGCACTTTTCCAACAATCTTTTAACCAATCATCGACTCATCCCGGAGATCTCCAGAACACCCGAGGCAACGCACTCTGCTCGGCCGGGCGGAAGTGCTCACAGGTGGCGCCGAGATCGTAAACAAAGGTGGGGGAAGCGTGGAGGACTAAGAGCTAAGCTAAAGCTAACACCGCACCGGCTCTCTTTACCCAGCATTTTCCTCGCTAATGTAAGGTCATTGGTGAACAAAATGGATGAGATACGACTTCGCATCACCCATAGTAAGAGACTTTTGGACTGCAATGTCATGGTTTTCACTGAAACATGGCTACATAGCGACATACCCAATAATGCTATTGATCTAATCGGACGCTACACGCTCCGAGCAGATAGAACGGCAGATGACTCCGGCAAGACCAGAGGCGGAGGATTGTGCATTTATGTAAACAAAGCTTGGTGTACGAACTCTGACATTGTTGGAAAACACTGCTCACCTAACCTAGAGTTTCTCATGGTTAAGTGTAGACCTTTCTATCTGCCGCGAAAGTTCACTTCCACCATCATAACTGCAGCCTATATTCCACCGGATGCTAATGCCAAGCTTGCTATGAACGAACTGCATGCGGCCATTAGTAAACAACAGACTGTACACCCGGAAGCTGCATTTATTGTTGCGGGTGATTTTAATCACTCCAACTTAAAGACAGTGCTCCCCAAATTCCATCAGCATGTCTCCTGCCACACTAGAGGAGAAAAAACTTTGGATCATGTTTACACAAACATCGCAGGAGCTTACATCGCGACTCCCCTCCCCCACCTCGAACAGTCGGATCACCTTTCTTTGTTTCTCACCCCCAAGTATTCACCCCTCATCAACCTTGTGAAGCCATCAGTGAAGACCATCAAAGTGTGGCCAATGGGAGCAGAGTCTGTACTCCAGGACAAGTTTCAACACACGGACTGGAATATGTTTGCTTCTCAGGCTGCCAGTGGCTCTCACACGGACATTGACATCTATACCACCTCTGTACTGGACTACATCAATACCTCCATTGACAGTGTCACAACAGAGAAACAGATCACAACGTACCCTAATCAGAAGCCATGGATGAACAAGGAAGTGCGGTTCTTGCTGAAAGCCCGCAACACTGCTTTCAGATCAGATGACGCTCAGGCCTACAGCATATCCAGGGCTAACCTGAAGAGGGGCATCAAGAAGGCCAAGCACTGCTACAAGCTAAAGGTAGAGGAGCATTTTCCCAACTCTGACCCCCGGCGCATGTGGCAGGGCATCCAGGTCATCAGTGACTACAAGCCATGCAACTCCACTCCAACGGTCACAGACGTCTCCTTCCTTAACGAGCTAAATGACTTTTATGCTCGCTTTGACAACAACAACAAGGAGACAGCCACCAAGATCACACTCTCAGGAGACCATCAGACCCTCAAACTCACCTCCACAGATGTCTGCACAGCATTGAGCCGGATCAACGCATACAAGGCTGCTGGCCCCGACGGCATTCCTGGACGTGTGCTCAGGACATGTGCAGAGCAGCTCGCAGGGGTCTTCACAGACATTTTCAACCTGTCACTCACCCAAGCAATGGTGCCAACATGCTTTAAGTCCACATCCATTGTGCCAGTGCCGAAACACTCCTCCCCAACGTGCCTGAATGACTACCGCCCCGTAGCACTCACGCCCATTGTTATGAAGTGCTTTGAGCGACTGGTCCTGGCACACCTCAAGAACTGCCTCCCACCCACACTGGACCCACACCAATTTGCCTATAGAAGCAATAGAAGCACTGAGGATGCAGTAGGCACTGTACTGCACTCGGTACTCACACACCTGGAAAACAACAACACATATGCACGGATATTATTTGTTGATTTCAGCTCAGCATTCAACACCGTCATTCCCTCCAAGCTGACCACTAAACTTGGAGACTTGGGTGTTAACACCTCCCTTTGCAGCTGGATTATGGACTTTCTGACCAACAGACCTCAGCATGTTAGGTCAGGCCTCACCTGCTCCACCACCATCACACTCAACACTGGCGTACCACAGGGCTGTGTGCTGAGCCCATTTCTCTACTCCCTCTACACCCATGACAGCTGGCCTGTGCATGGATCCAACTCCATCATCAAGTTTGCAGACGACACCACAGTGATTGGCCTCATCAGAGACAACGATGAGACTGCCTACAGGGAGGAGGTACAGCACCTGGCTGCATGGTGTGCTGACAATAGCCTGCTCCTCAACACCAGCAAGACAAAGGAACTTATTGTGGACTTCAGGAAGAAGAAAAGTGGAACGCATGACCCCATCCACATTAACGGGATGGTTGTTGAACGTGTCTCCAGCTTCAAGTTCCTGGGAACCCACATCTCGGAGGACCTGACCTGGACCACCAACACATCCAGCCTAGTCAAGAAGGCTCACCAACGCCTCTTCTTCCTTAGGACACTGAAGAAGAACCACCTGTCTCCAATCATCCAGCGGAACTTCTACCGGTGTGCAATTGAAAGCATCCTGACCAACTGCATCACAGTCTGGTATTGGAACTGCTCAGCTGCTGACCGCAAGGCACTACAGAGGGTGGCGAAAACCGCCCAACGCATCACAGGGACACCACTCCCTGCCATTGAGGACGTCCAGAGAAAACGCTGTTTATGTCGAGCTCGCAGCATTCTTAAGGACTCCTCTCACCCTGACCATAGACTGTTTAACTTACTGCCCTCTGGGAGGCGCTTCAGGAGCCTCCGAACAAGGACAAGCAGACTCAGGAACAGCTTTTTCCCTACAGCTGTTTCCCTACTAAACTCTGCCCAATGATACCCCCCTCACACACCACTACAAACTCTTCACCCCTCCCCATCATTAAATTGTTTTTTTTTTTGTTTTTTTTTTAAATCAATCTACACACTGAGTACTATGTACTATACATTTTTATTTCTATGCACTTTCAATGTTCATTGCACTAGTGTTTATATATCTTAATTTATAGCTTATTCATATCCATTTGTAATTATTTTCATAGTTTTTGCTCATAGTGTACATACATTTACTGCACAACCCATCTGTATAGTATGTTCATATCACCCATCTGTATATCATACTGATAATATTTAAAAACTTGTAAATTATGTCCATAGTACTACTGCCTTATCTGTATATTTCTGTACATATGTAACATATTGTAGGCACTGTATATCCTGTACCTCTGTTTATTGCACTTCTGGTTAGATGCTAACTGCATTTCATTGCCCTGTACCTTACATGTGCAATGACAATAAAGTTTAATCTAATCTAATCTAATCTAATCTAATCTAATCTAATCTAATCTACAGACATGCTGTTGCACATATAGAATTACATGAACAATGACCACATTATCATACCGTTTTATTCACGTTGTTCAATAGTTACATATATATATATAAAATCACACATAATTTTTTATTAAAATCTGAATCAGTGTAAAGGTCAAACCTCAGCATGTTGAGTTGACAGTTTGGACTCTTCAATCCAGTACAGAGTAGCTCCACTCCTGAATGCTGCAGATGATTGTTACTCAGGTCCAGTTCTCTCAGGGAGTTTGATGATTGTAAAACTGAAGCTATAATTTCACAGTGCTGATCAGTGAGATCACAGTCTGTCAATCTGAAAAGAGGGAGAACATGTTGGTGAGCTGGTGTTTCCACGAGATTGCAAGACAGTAAAATTTCCTTGTGTAGCAGACCTTGTGTGTCAATACATATGATATGATTACACGATTATCATCAGACAGTGAAAATGTGATCTTGTTTTGGCTTTTTATGGAGTTGTGTAGTCTGGGTGTTTATTTATATATTTCAAATGAAGACTTTGGATAGATTTTTTTTAAACAAATGTAAATATTTTTACTGACTGGTTCAGTGACATTCAGCACTTCAGCTGAAATATATATTTAGAGAATCATAAGCCAAGGCTGGAAAAACTTAAAGAATGAATGAGCTGACTTGGCCAAGATACACAAAATGCCCAGAAGCACTGTAATTTTAACTTCAAAGTCTGCATGCAGCAGAAATTGTGATTGTCCTCCCTATTGTGACACACCTGAGTGAAACAGCTTCTTGAATGAGAAAAATGTGGGACTTGGTTTTGTCCTTTGGGAACTGATTTGGTTTTATCATTGATATTTACTGATTAATGTGACCGTTTCATGAGTGACAGATTGCTGGAGAGGAAGGATTGAAACTTGTCAGGCTATTGGACAACCTTATTGTCTGATTTAAGGATATTAACCAAATCAATTCGAAAACAAAAAACCAATGAGCATTGCTAAAAAACTAACAATGGTGTAGTTCTTATAAAGCAGGTAGGTAAAACAAAAATAAGCATCTCTGCATTTTTGTCAGCAAATTGATTGTTTCATCTTCCTGACAAAACACATCAGCAAAATGCTTATTTTGGGCCTTTTCCTGCATAAATGATATGCCAAAAACATTGTGCATCCCCAGTCTGTAATAAATGTTTTCTTAAAAAAAAAGAAAATAAATTGACTGTTTTATAAAACTTTATTTTTATCATTTATTTATAAATATTTATTGTATTAATTTTATAAATAACAAAAAACTACAACACTTAACTACAATAATTTACATTGTATGTTTGTGAATTTTTTTTGTCAAATGTAACACCTGCATGTTCGCATTTTCACACTTACAGAGCTTTTCTGCAGTTTCTCACAGCAGGTAACAGTCTCTGTCTCCCATCTTTTGATTTGGTGGTGAATTTTTTAAGATCAAACTCATCCAGCACCTCCTCTGACATCAGGATTATGTTTGCCAAAGTTGAGCATTGTGCAAGAGAAAGACTTTTTTCTTTTGTGTTAGAGTTTAAAAATGCCTGCATTTCTTCAACAACAGAGTTATCCTTCATCTCAATCAAGCAGTGTGACAGATTCCTCCATCTGTCAGGACTGACATTGTTTTTTTGACCTCGTTTCAGGTTGTGGATTATGTTCTTGATGCTCTTTGGGTTGTTCTCTGTGTGTATCAGTGCATCCTGTACGAGTCTCTGATTGCACTCCAGTGAGATGCCATGAAGAAATCGAAGGAAAAGATCTAAGTGTCCGTTTTTACTCTTCAAGGCTTTATTCATTGCTCCTTTCAGAAACACATCCAGAGTAACATTCTCACACTGAGTTCTGGACTTTCCTGTCAGGAACATTTTCAGAACCTCACTGTTCTTGTGTAAATAGCAGTAAAACACATACAGTGCTGCAAAAAACTCCTGAAAGCTCAGATGTACAAAGCTGTAAACCTTCCTGTGATAAATCACAGATTCCTCCCTAAAGATCTCAGTGCAAATCCCAGAATACACTGAGGCATCAGTGACGTCTATGCCACTCTCTCTCAGGTCCTCCTCGTAAAACATCACATTGCCCTTCATCAGCTGATTGAAAGCCAGTTCAGCAAGTTTCACAATCACTTCTCTGTTGGACTGCAGGTGTTTCTCTGGATGTCTCTCTTCATACTTCTGGTTCCTCATATTTGTTTGAATGAGCAGGAAGTAGATGTACATTTCAGTCAGAGTTTGAGGGATTTCTGCACTGAGATCTTGTTTCAGGATGTTCTGAAGCACAGTGGCTGAGATCCAGCAGAAGACGGGTATGTGGCACATGATGTGGAGGCTTCTTGCTCTTCTGATGTGTGAGATGATTCTGCTGGCTTGATGCTCGTCACTGATTCTCTTCCTGAAATATTCCTCCTTCTGAGGGTCATTAAATCCCTGAATTTCTGTCACACGGTTGATGTAGTTAGATGGGATCTGATTGCCTGCTGCTGGTCTGGTGGTGATCCAGATGAGAGCAGAAGAAAGCAAATCGCCTTTCATGAGGTTTGACATCAACAGACCCACTGATGAAATCTCAGTCACATCAGAAACTTTCTGAATGTCTGAAAATATCAGTGAAATTCTGCTTTCATCCAGACCATCAAAGATGAACACAACTTTACATTCATCATAAATATTTGAGTCCAGATGTTGAAGTTCAGGGTGAAAGTCAAGCAGAAGTCTGTGAAGACTGTACTGATGATCTTTAATCAAGTTCAGCTCTCGAAATGTAAGAACAAACATGAAATCTACATCCTGATTGGCTTTTCCCTCGACCCAGTCCAGAATGAACTTCTGCACAGAGACGGTTTTCCCAATTCCAGCGATGCCTTTAGTAAGAACGGTCTTGATTTTGTATTTCTTCTCTCTTCTCTTCTCCTCATATCCTGGTTCAGGTAAAGGATTAAAGATGTCATTGCAGTTGATTGGAGTGTCTTGGAGTGTCCTGTATTTTTTCTCCATCTGTAGCACCTCATGTTCTTCATTCACTCCTTCACTCTCTCCCTCTATGATGTACAGCTGTGTGTAAATCTGGTTCAGGAGGGTTTGATTCTCTTGAAGTTTGATTCCCTCAAATAAGCTCTCATAATTGTTCTTCATGCTGGTTTTGTGCTGGTCTTTGACTCTCTGCAGATCACCATGCACTGCTTGGTGAGAATCACGCTGCAGAGCTGCTTCTGTGTTATGATGACTGATGAGTTTCTGACTGTAGGAGGATGTGCTGGTCTGACAGGACACATATCTGATCTGGTCAGCTCTCCCACGACTGAAAAGACATTTAGTAGAATAGAAACTCAAAAACACCCATAAAATACCTTTATCAAAATAGATAAAATATTTAAATGCCTCTAATATTAAATGATTTTATTTAAAAATGTATACTACATTCACAATTGATCATTTAATAGACTCCTTGTAATTATAACACAATTTCTGTCTATTGTGGCCAGTTTACTTCCGGACATCACAAATGGAGTTCCTCAGTGTTCTGTTGAAGTACCAATATTGTTTTATATGCATTGTAGTTTATTAATGTACAGCATGTATTTGAAGGCAGATAATGACCTGCATTGTATTTAAATGATTACTGAACATCTGAATACTGTACACATGGTAAAACAGGACATTCAGACAGCACACATATAGTAAAAATAGAACAATGCTACTTATCTGTATTGCACGCCAACAAAGGACTTTTTGCTATGCACACTGAGGACTGACAGAATGACCCATTTGGTGTTTCTGATCCTGTTATGATGGCCCAGTCTTTGATGAATATCGATACTATGCCAAGGGTATAAAATGAAAAATTTGCAGGGTAATGTTTGTAACTTTTTTTGTCGTTACTTGGTGGTAATTTAATCTTTTATTTTTCTCTCTTCTTGCTTAAATACATTGTAATCATTTTTGTTTTGTTGTTGTTAAGTGATATAAGCTAAAGTGATTGTAACTTATGTTCACTCATTAATCATAACCACTGTAGAAGTCAATTACAAATAAACACATTTAAACCCTTGTCTGTTCAACTCTAAAGCTCTGAGTTATCTTCTGCTTGGCGAAACACAGAGGCTCTGGTTTCAATGAATATAATTATTTGTATCAACCACAGCAACATTTTAATAGAGAGAGATGAATTATATTGTAGTCAGATAAAAATTCTATTTTAAACATCATCCTGCAACTGTTTTTGTTCTGATTATTGGTTTCAAAATAGATGTGTAAGTTCCAGATTTACTATCACAGAAATCCAATAGAGAAAAGCAAATAAAGCACAAAAATAAAGCACACTTCTTTCTTTAAAGAAGTTTACTTTCATGATTTTTATTTGATGCACTTTTTGTTAAAAAGGAATATTAGTTGATGATTATTTCTGACTAAAGAACTTGCCAAATATTTATTTTACTTATATTTTTATATATATTTTTGTGTTAAATGTCCCACCCCACATGATTATACTCAGACAGGGTCAAAGGTCACAGCGTCATTACTGAGTTCAGGGGACTAAAACATGTTACACATGATACTCACATAGAGTCAGAGGTCACAGGTCCATCACTGAGATAAGGAGGAAAACCAGTGGAGATGTTACTCTTCATAGATTCACAGCCAGATATTGGAGATGCTGCTCTCTTTCTCTTCCTGCTGATTATACTGAGAAAAAGACAGAAATATTTCATATTGCTTCTCTGTAGTTTCTGTAGTTATCTGTCTTCTTGAATTTACAAATTAACATTTGTCAAAACTAGAATGTGTATAACATAGTTATAAAGAAAAAATTATTAATATTGATTTAATAAAACACATAATTCAACCAATTACAAATGAAAAATACACTGTTGTTTTTCCTTAAACCAAACTGACCTTAGGTTAAATTTCAGTGGTTATGTTGGTGTTTGTCAGCAGGCATCTGTGAGTTTAACTAGTAATCTTTTATTATTAAAGCTGATACATTTTATTATTAAAGCTGATATTATTACACAGCTGAATCCTGGAGATGCTGCTCTCTGAACATCAACATCACTGAGACCAGGGGGCTGAATCATGGAGTTGTTACTCTTCATAGACACACAGCTGAATCCTGGAGATGCTGCTCTCTGAGCATCAACATCACTGAGACCAGGGGGCTGAATCATGGAGTTGTTACTCTTCATAGACACACAGCTGAATCCTGGAGATGCTGCTCTCTGAGCGTCAACATCACTGAGACCAGGGGGCTGAATCATGGAGTTGTTACTCTTCATAGACACACAGCTGAATCCTGGAGATGCTGCTCTCTGAGCGTCAACATCACTGAGACCAGGGGGCTGAATCATGGAGTTGTTACTCTTCATAGACACACAGCTGAATCCTGGAGACGCTGCTCTCTGAGTGTCAACAGGAGCCTCCTGTTCTTTCTTCTCATATGCACTCATTTCACAGGCAGGTTTCTCCTCTCTCTCTCTCCTCACAGACACTCATTTTACAGGCTTGTCTGCTTTACCTGCTAGATGAGATTCCAGCCCTGTATGTGGAGTCAGAGAACATGCATTACAAACTGAATTTGGATACACTCAAGCAAGTTAAAACAAATTTTACTTAAAATGTAAAATTTATCTTAATCTTTTTCAGAATTATTGGAAATAATTTGACTAGTTCACATATAACTGTGCAGTCTCTTCACATAAGATTAGGGATGTAACGATTCACTTAACTCCCGATTCGATTTGAGTCACAATTTTGAGTTCACGGTTCGATTCGATTCACAATTTATTTATTTTTACAAAATAAGATTTAAGACAAATTATAAATTAAATGTGTCCTTTTATTATTGCTTGGACAAAATGCAGCATGTTTCTTTGTGAAATTGAAATATAACACTATAATAATATACTAATATAGCACTTGCATATTATTGCTCTTTTGTTGGTTTTGATTGCTTCTATTCTCCTCGTTTGTAAGTAGCTTTGGATAAAAGCATCTGATAAATAACAAAACTAAATTGAACATTTAAAACAAGCTCCAAATCAACTAAGTAACACAAATTAAAGAAATCTCTTCATGTAAACAAAACAAGGCTTTGTCTTGTGCTCTTTCCATTTAAAATGAGAGGCAACCACTGCATTTTAATCATGATCCAAAAAAAGATGATGCATACATACAACATGAGCAGTTTATAATCTAATTGTATAATTTCAAAATTTGAAGCAAAGCAGAATGGTCTGACTTCAGTTTTGTGAAAGTACTGTATACATAAAAATATCTGCATGAAATGAAAGAGAAGACGAGCTGAATGAGATGCAGGTTCACTCTCTGCCAGCAGGTGGCGCTTTAAGCTTTCCTTGGTTTCCGCTGTAAACAAAGCAGTGCTGCACTTATAAACTTTAAAATGCATTATACAGAGGCAAGATGAAAATAAAAAATACCATCTAAACTTTTCTAAAGACGAATCGCAATTTGTTTAACATCTCAAACGATTTGAATCGCCACATACAGTCAGGTCCATAAATATTGGGACATCGACACAATTCTAACATTTTTGGCTTTATACACCACCACAATGGATTTCAAATGAGATGTGCTTTAACTACAGACTGTCAGCTTTAATTTGAGGGTATTTACATCCAAATCAGGTGAACGGTGTAGGAATTACAACAGTTTGCATATGTGCCTCCCACTTGTTAAGGGACCAAAAGTAATGGGACAGAATAATAATCAAATCAAACTTTCACTTTTTAATACTTGGTTGCAAATCCTTTGCAGTCAATTACAGCCTGAAGTCTGGAACGCATAGACATCACCAGACGCTGGGTTTCATCCCTGGTGATGCTCTGCCAGGCCTCTACTGCAACCGTCTTCAGTTCCTGCTTGTTCTTGGGGCATTTTCCCTTCAGTTTTGTCTTCAGCAAGTGAAATGCATGCTCAATCGGATTCAGGTCAGGTGATTGACTTGGCCATTGCATAACAGTCCACTTCTTTCCCTTCAAAGACTCTTTGGTTGCTTTTGCAGTATGCTTTGGGTCATTGTCCATCTGCACTGTGAAGCGCCGTCCAGTGAGTTCTGAAGCATTTGGCTGAATAAGAGCAGATAATATTGCCCGAAACACTTCAGAATTCATCCTGCTGCTTTTGTCAGCAGTCACATCATCAATAAATACAAGAGAACCAGTTCCACTGGCAGCCATACATGCCCACGCCATAAAACTACCACCACCATGCTTCACTGATGAGGTGGTATGCTTAGGATCATGAGCAGTTCCTTTCCTTCTCCATACTCTTCTCTTCCTATCACTCTGGTACAAGTTGATCTTGGTCTCATCTGTCCATAGGATGTTGTTCCAGAACTGTGAAGGCTTTTTTAGATGTCGTTTGGCAAACTCTAATCTGGCCTTCCTGTTTTTGAGGCTCACCAATGGTTTACATCTTGTGGTGAACCCTCTGTATTCACTCTGGTGAAGTCTTCTCTTGATTGTTGACTTTGACACACATACACCTACCTCCTGGAGAGTGTTCTTGAACTGGCCAACTGTTGTGAAGGGTGTTTTCTTCACCAGGGAAAGAATTCTTCGGTCATCCACCACAGTTGTTTTCCATGGTCTTCCGGGTCTTTTGGTGTTGCTGAGCTCACCGGTGCGTTCCTTCTTTTTAAGAATGTTCCAAACAGTTGTTTTGGCCACGCCTAATGTTTTTGCTATCTCTCTGATGGGTCTCTGATAGTGACAGCTCTTTGGATCTCATCTTGACAGTTGACCGCAACAGATTCCAAATACAAATAGCACACTTGAAATGAACTCTGGACCTTTTATCTGCTCATTGTAATTGGGATAATGAGGGAATAACACACACCTGGCCATGGAACAGCTGAGAAGCCAATTGTCCCATTACTTTTGGTCCCTTAACAAGTGGGAGGCACATATGAAAACTGTTGTAATTCCTACACCGTTCACCTGATTTGGATGTAAATACCCTCAAATTAAAGCTGACAGTCTGCAGTTAAAGCACATCTTGTTCGTTTCATTTGAAATCCATTGTGGTGGTGTATAGAGCCAAAAATGTTAGAATTGTGTCGATGTCCCAATATTTATGGACCTGACTGTATTTGAATAAATTTTCAACCGGCTCGCGGTTAATCGTTACATCGCTACATAAGATAAATTATTTTACAACACTGCCCTGCGTAAAATTTGAATATAAGTGAATATGCAAATTCACTCTTTGCCAGATGGTGGAGGTGAATTATAGCCGTTACATAAACTACACACTTTATTGCAGGCATTATACGGAGGTAATATGAAAAGAAAATGCCATTAAACTTTACTGGCTCGTAGGGACTACAACAAGTTACTTCTGCTTTAGAGAAGAGCTGCTTAAAGAAGAGGAAGAAATTAAAAAACTAGGGGTGAGTATTACGTGATCACTATTGCTTTGTCTGTTAAACAGATAATTTGATATACTGAATATTTATGTGTTTTAACCTAAATCGCAGCAGCGTCCTTGGACGTAGACTTTCAAACACACACAACTGTTAATCAATCATAGCAGTGGGCATTTACTTTGAAGTCTACAATCCACCACGACTATTCAAACAGAGCGTTCTGATGAGGGGAGTCAAAAACAGGACAGAAAATAGCCTATTGCTTCTAAATTATGTTTTTTAATGTAAAAATCTTTATAACATTATAGTGGACCTCAGAGAACAGTACAAAATAATAAAAAATAAAATAAAAAGAGGCAGGTCATGACCCCTTTAAAGTGTAATTATCACATTTAAGCAATGGTATGACTCCTTTTTCCGTCCCCGGATTTAAACAAGAGGTCCTCGCTGTAGCCTGTAGCCCGATGACGTACTGGATCAGATCCAATACGTAGTGGATGTTTTACGCGCATGCGCTGTATAGGTCTCGAATAAATTCATATTTGTTATTTACATTTAATCATTTTGCAGACGCTTTTATCCAAAGCGACTTAGTCTAAGGACTTATTCTAAGTGAAGTCTAACGCAGTACATGTAGCAATTAAGGGATTTTGACCTACATTGCAATAGGCAATAACCTACATTACATTACAATGTAAAAACTTTAATACCTAAATTCATCCACAATGTTTTAGTCTTTACTGGCTACTTCAAAGTTTGTTTTTTTTTGTTGTTTTTTTTCCATTTCATATGTTATCGCCAGGATCAGTGCTGTATCCATTATTATAAGGATACAATAAGCATGATATGCTCTCGTCATGATATGGGAGGGGGTTATTTTTAAAATCACGTTTGTTTGTTTTTTATATGTTTTATGTTTTTATTGTGTTTTGTTGTGTTAATTACCCAGCCAGCAATGACATGTGGGGCCCAGATGGGTTAACTACGGGTTCCATGGGAACTGTGTGGGCATGGGCTTTGGCTGGGTGAAATCAGCGGGTCCCATGTAGGTTTTGTAGTATGAGTCCCACATAGGAAGGATTACATGGGCCCCATAAGGGACAGGCATGGGCCAAGTGGGCATGGGTTTGATCTGGGAACACATATATGGGTCTTGCATGACATATTTATGGGCCAAGTGGGCATGGGTTTGATCTGGGAATGCATATATGGGTCCTGCATGGCATATTTATGGGCCAAGTGGGCATGGGTTTGAACTGGGAATGCACATGTGGGTCCTGCATAGAATTTTTATAGGCCAAGTGGGCATGGGTTTGAACTGGGAACACATATATGGGTCCTGCATGGCATATTTTTGGGCTGAGTGGAAATGGCGCTGGGAAATGGTTCACAGGCGCACGTGACCATGGTGGGGAGAGGGCTGCAAGAGCCCTAAGAGAAAAAAGAGCGTCGACAACACAAACGCCATGAGTGTATTTGGATTTATTTTTTGGAGAGATGTTTTGTTTTCTTTTTTCCCAGAGATTTAAAAAAAAATTATATTTTTTATTTATTTACCGGTATGTTGTAAAATTTTAATTGTTAAAGATTATGTTTGTTGTTCAATGTCATATATCATGAGTGTATTTTGTATTGTATTTTTTGGAGGTTTTTTTTCAGAGATTTTTTTTTAAATATATTTTTTAGTTTACCCGTATGTTGTGACATTGTTTTTTAAAGATAATTTTTGTTGTTCAATTTAATATATTTCTTGCAGTTAAAAGCATCAAGTGTCTTGTATTTATCTTGTACTTGTATTCATTCTTCGTTTTTAATTTTTCTTAGATTGTTTCCTTAAACCATTTGGCATGGTTGGGCTTAGATAGGCCTTGCATGAATTGCCCAGTTAGGACCAACATAAGATCCTTACAGAGCCCACTTTAAGCCCATATGGGCATTCACGGTTGAATCCTGGTGCAAGCCCACTTTAAACCCCTTTAGGCAGGTGGGGCCCAAATAGGTCTGACATGTATTGCCCGGTTAAGACCCACATAAGACCCTTACAGATCCCACTTAAAACCCATCTGGGCATCCACGGCTGGCCCCCATGTGGATCCCGGGTGCATGCCCACTTTAAACTCCTTCAGACTGGTGGGCCCCAAATGGGTCTGACATGTATTGCCCGGTTAAGACCCACATAAGACCCTTACAGATCCCACTTAAAACCCATCTGGGCATCCACGGCTGGCCCCCATGTGGATCCCGGGTGCAAGCCCACTTTAAACCCCTTTAGGCAGGTGGGGCCCAAATGGGTCTGACATGTATTGCCCGGTTAAGACCCACATAAGACCCTTATAGATCCCACTTAAAACCCATCTGGGCATCCACGGCTGGCCCCATGTGGATCCCAGGTGCAAGCCCATAATGGGGCCCACATTTGCCGCCCATGAAGCCCTCATCTGGGCCCCACATGTCATTGCTGGCTGGGTAGCTGGGGGGGGTGGGGGGGGGGATGGGTTACCTGGTCAAAATAACCAGCTGCAGTTTGATTGAGATTAATTGGAATGCACAATGAAGAAACATGATTTCTGAGAAAATGTAAAAAAAAAGAGTTATGCGTTTGCAAATGAACTCTTCATATGCAGACAGTGCACTGTAAATAGCTAATTATAAAGATATTTTAGTTTATGCCAGGCAAACTTGGGGAATGCTGTTGCGAGTCCTTTGAGTGAGTGTATGTTAGTTTATATAATAATGTTGACACTGCTGCAAACTCCCACATAAACAAATGATTAGGCTACTCCGAAAATATAATTTACGTGCAGCTAGACCCCTCCTCAGTATAGGCCCCGGGCTTGAAAGCCGTTAATGTACCCCTGCATGTACCTTAACTGTCATGTCTGTTTAGGAGCAAATTATATTGATATTACAGCTGTGAAACGTTATAATGAACTTACCGCAACGTGTGAAGGTATTTTCTGGTTTTGGCGTCTAGTCCCCGGTGTGAGGAGTGGATGTGAGTGCTTTCGCTTTCACTTCGACCTTCTTCTTCTTCTGGTGCCGTTTAATGGTGTTTGACAAACAACTGATGTATACTACTGCCCCAACTGGACTGGAGTGAAAGCATCAATAGAATGGAAAGAAAGAAAGAAAGAAAGAAAGAAAGAAAGAAAGAAAGAAAGAAAGAAAGAAAGAAAGAAAGAAAGAAAGAAAGAGTCTTTCAAGTCTGTTATTCGAAGATAACTAGTATTTCTCTTTGCATTTTGAACTGATTAGCATCACAGTGTTGAAACATATTCTTCCTTTGTCAGATTGTTTGTTTGTTTGTTTTGTTTCCCTGTCCCACATTTCCTGACACTTTTTATTCATGAGTGCCTCGGTTTTTCCTTTTATCTCTGTTTTACTCAATGGAATTTGTACTTCAATATTCATGTTTTATTGCCCGTTTAGCTAGTTTGTTGATTACTTTATTATTTCCTTTATTTCTTCATGTGCAGGTACTTTATGAGACAAACAGGTGAGTCCCACTAAAAACAAACCGCGCCACAACAGATTACACCGAATGTGATGTTGAACTCTACATGTACCGTAACAGATAAAATGCATACAATCATTTATTAAGTAATTATCATTTTGACTTCAGTCTTTTCTTTATTTAAAGCCTTTTGAAAAAGCAGCAATCAGCAATCCTTTCTCCTGCGCTTTCCAGGAGTTGATCATTGACCAGTGCTTGGTGTTCAGTTAATAACAAATAATCTCTTGGTTATTTGTTGAACCTAGAATAAGGTTTACCGTAGGCCTATTACTTCCAGGAAACTTTAGTTTATCTTTCCTTAAGATATAGTAACATCCAACTCAGTCACTTGCATTTAACAATCTTTTGCACTTTATCCATTCATTGTATCCATTTAGTAGTTGTTAGTTACTCTTGTCTATCCCTTTGTTAATAAGATCCCTTTTATTACACTTTATTACACACAAATCCTTCAGAATGGTCAGACTACAACTTCCTATGATTTATGTTAAATTACTATTCAACAATCTAGCTGAATGCCCCGTGTGAGGCAATCCAACACTGATATCATTACATTTTGTGTGCCCCGTGTGAGGCTAACATCTGATATCATTACACAGTCATTGAGTACTACAGCCATATCATTTCTATACCATCAGATGTCACCAAAATTTTAGGTTTTGTCTGTCTGAACTTACTGGATTTTGTTTTATCATTATTATTATTTATTTTTACAATAATACAATAAATATTAGATATAACATAAAAGATGGTACTTTTAGAGGCTAATAAATACAGTAAAAACACAAAAAATTGCATTTTTGTTTTTATTTTATTAAAGATAGTGTTATTACATGACATTTATTTAAAATAAATGAACAAATAGGATCACACCTGAGACCTTCGTGCACAAATTTCTCCATGAAGGACAAATTAAGGGCTGATATATGAAGGATGCTTGAGGGTTAAAAATGAGGGTAAACTAATTGAAGTGAAACACATTTGAAGGTATTACTAAAACAATTTGAGTGTGCAGTTGCTTTCTCGCTTGTTATTACAATCCTTACCACTCTGGAGATATTCTGGTCTGGTGTCAGATCAATACAAAAGATGCAGTTCTTAGGTTTGCAGCAAGGATTTAACTGTTTAGCATGTGGATGTTATTTGTTTTGTTCTATCTATCTATCCATCTATCCATCTATCCATCTAATCTATCTTAGTCATTTAGCAGACACTTTATATATGCTTGGTGATAATATATTATCATTGGAAAACTGGTGCCCATTATTACTTTTAATTTATGTTGAGTGAGGTTATTAAAACTGAGGTGAGTTCAGTGCCAACATATTTTCCACAGATTTTTCCAAGTTTCATTTACTTTCCTACAAGAAATGAATGTTCGCGTACTGAAATATACACTTGGTTGAGTGAAATATGTCTCAAAACAACGCTATGGTGTAAATAATGGCAGAATGATCAGTTTTGTGTGAACTAGTTCTTGTGTTGCCAAAGCGTTCTTATTCGTGTTGTCCACTAGATGGCGCCACGTTGCTTGGGATTCACAACATGATCATAAAATCACAGCAGTGAGTAGCAGGTTTAAAAAAACATGAGCTTTGGACTGTGCCAAATTCAATCAAATTACTTCCTTAATATACAATGTGGATGCAGATAAAAAACATCTCTCAGGTAATCTTCTTATGGTGACTGCATAAATATCCACTTTTCACCTCTAGATTACACTCTTTGTGAATTATGTGCAACGATAAACTAATAAGTTATGATAATAAAGTCATCTCTTATGGCATCTGTGAGTTCACTTGAGCTCAAATGTGTTGTTCTGCATGTCTCTCATCTCCATATAACAATGAGAGTCATTTCCATAAACTCATCAGCTAAAGGATGCAATACCTTTGTATATCTAAACATGGAGTTTGACAGAAACTATATCACTGACTAGTAATAGTAATTGTGACTAGTAAAACAGGGCACAGTTGCATTGCCAGTGGGATACAGGAGATGACATATAACTTGAATGAAGTAAAGAGCAGGTAATTGAGGAAGACTGCCCCTGACACGCAGGATGACCCTGGTCTCCAGACAAACCTCCAGAAGCCATTGCTATTGATTTGTGGATGTTTAATAAGTGTTGTGCTGAGAGGAGAATGATGCTGGATCATGCACTCGTCTCTGCTGCTGTAGTCTGTATATCTGATCTTGAGGATGTAGTTCAGCTCGTCAGATGCTTGTAAACAGCACCTCTGCCACCGTCGCCCTGTTACCATTTTACCCCCAAAATAGTGTTGTTACTGCTGCTCGGCCGCAGGATCTGTGAACCTCTATGTAGGGGCATTGTGAGACACTGCATTAGGTTTATGAAGAGTTAAATATATTGATTCATTTATTATAATGGAAGTGATCTATTTTTGTAGCCTACTATCTGGTTTCTAGAGCTGTTATTGATTTGAAAATTGTACTTTCATCCTTTGGCTTTAACATGACTTGCTCCTGGTTCATAATTAGCAGATTTAGCAGGCTGATGTGATGCAAAGTCCATTCCAAAAGTGTATTTATTTTTCACAAGGGCACATCTATATACATATGCAATATATATATATATATATATACAAAAAAAAAAAAAAAATACAGTGTGGATGTTTGCTTTATAGGCTATCTCTTCCTGTTTAAGTGGGCAGTTCTTGGACAGAATAATCTGCAAAGTTGACCAGACCTTTTGCTGTTTAGTCAAAGGTCTGGCTACACAAGAGCAGGTTTTGGATCAGAGCTGTGATGTTGTTCATGGCTCTGTGTTTAAGGCTGTAAAAGCATTATTATTTGAGCCTCGATTTAATTCCAGAGACTTAGGGTCCCTGTGTTTGTCTTTGGCTTTTCTATGCCCACTCTTGTTTTCCTGACTTTGTAGGATCGATGTTGCTGTTGTTCCACTGAGGATTTCCGAGCTGACTGCTTTCATTCGGTGACATTTCCCTCAGTGCCCCCTTTTTAACAGAGGGTGAGCCACTTCTAAAATGTTAAAAGTCCCACCATCAATCTTCCCTCCTCAGACAAGTGTCAGGCCTGTAGTTAGCCTTGAAGTCTTCTCCCGTTTGTTGGCCACAATCCACAAAGTTTAATTGAAAATTCCCCCCATACCTTGACACTTGAATAACAAAGAGGGCATAAGTTTTACTCTAACTGCTATTCAGACACATTTCAATTATCCACGTTTCAATTGTAATCATGGACTGTGCCATTCAAAGAGCTTGCAGCAGTTACCTGCAGACCTCCATTACTGCCATCTGAAGATTATAGAGATTAGCAAGAGTATAAGTAGGTAAAATTGTGATGTTATGAAACAGATACTATTACAATTCATAGAGGCTATGAAAATGCTACAGTAAAAACCTGTTAATTGGTTATCGGAAAGTTCCTTTACTATATGTTTAAAAACTGTAATACATCTAATGGGACATTTCAAATAATTTTACATTAAAATACTGTTAAAAAAAGTTGTAAAACATCCCTTTAACCTGGCTGTTGACCCCAGACAGTATTTTTTTATTTTTTTATTATTATTATTATTATTTGCCTCAAAATTATTCACATTTTGTATATTTGTATATAAAAGGGGAACATTATATGTAAAATTCACTTTAAAGAAGATCAGGATTTTTCAGTTAGTTCATGGAGATAATTCATGAAAAATGTGTCATGGTTAAGTGGAAGATTGTGCCACCTAGTGATAAATAAACACTTTTAAAATGCAAATGACATTATTTTACCATTATAACCAGAAGATGGCTGCAGAGGATCACTCATTTGCTCATTTTGCCATTTCTACTCCATAATATATCTTTGTTTATATATTATTGCAATCCTCATTTTAATAGTTTTTCCGTTTCTCTTTGTTATTTTCTGTTCTGCGCCCAAGAACATTCCACCCTCTATTCATTTTGGTCATGTGCCTGTGTTTGTGACAGTAATGTTGAAGGGTGAGCGGTTGATATATATTCAATTCAATTCAAGTTTATTTGTATAGCGCTTTTCATGATACAAATCATTGCAAAGCAGCTTTACAGGAAATTAAATTTTTCCAATATATTTAGTAGTAATTATCAGTGGTGTTTATGTCAAGTTGATGTACATATGGCAGAAATGTACAGTCCTAATCAGTTAATGACGTAATCAAAAAGACAATGAACACTATTAACAGCAATGATTATATGTTGCAACCAAACTTATAGCAAAATGTGGTTCTATGTGTTGTTTCAGGGTTAGCATCATCCGAGTTCCTCTGAGAGGTTGGCATCATCTCTTCTCGTGTGTTCGGTCATCTCAGATAATTTAAGGGTTGGATCCAGACTGATGCTTGTGTAATTCCTAGGCAGAAACAGAGAAACAATTAGAGACATAATTAGTGTAGCTGCTGTTCCAACCAACTAAAAATGATTTGTTCAACCCAAGCTAAAGAATAATAATAAATGTACATTTGATCAGATATAACTGCAGTACAAGATTATGAGATGCACTGTGTGAATGCTTGGCTAAAGAGATGTGTCTTTAATCTAGATTTAAACAGAGAGAGTATCTGAACCACGAACGTTATCAGGAAGGCTATTCCAGAGTTTGGGAGTCAAGTGCGAAAAAGCTCTACCTCCTTTAGTGGACTTTGCTACCCTAAGTACTACCAAAAGTCCAGAGTTTTGCGACCTTAGGAGGTGTTATGGACTATAGCGAGGTAGAAGACTAGATTAGGTACGCAGGAGCTAAACCATTAAGGGCCTTATAGGTAAGTAATAATATTTTGTAACTGATACGGAACTTAATAGGTAGCCAGTGCAGAAATGTTCTTGACCTGGTAAGAACTCTAGCCGCTGCATTTTGGACTGCCTGTAGCTTGTTTATGGAAGATGCAGGGCAACCACCTAGCAGTGCATTACAATAGTCCAGTCTAGAAGTCATGAATGCATGAACTAGCTTTTCTGCATCAGAAACAGGTAGCATGTTTCAAAGCTTGGCAATGTTTCTAAGATGGAAGAATGCTGTTTTTGTAACATGGGAAATATGATTTTCAAAGGACAAGTTTCTGTCTAATATAACACCCATATTTTTGACTGTAGAGGAAGTAACAGTACATCCGTAGTTGCAAATTGTAATCCAAGAGATTCTGTGTACTGTTTATTGGTCCAATAAGTAATATCTCTGTCTCATCCGAATTTAATAGGAGAAAACGATTGGTCATCCAATCTTTTACATTTTCAACATACTGTTAGCTTAGATAATTAAATGTTTAATAATTTAATTATGCACTTTTTGAGATATATAGTTGAGTATCATCAGCATAACAATGAAAATGAATCCTTTATTTTCTAATAATATTGCCAAAGGGCAGAGGACCTTGGACAGATCCTTGTGGCACTCCATACAATATGTAAACTCTTTATGGAGTTTAGAATATGTACAATTGATAACAAAATACTTTTTAAAGTAAATTAAAGTGCTAATTCAAATAAAATATTATTTATTTTGCCCTCGTCCAGAAGTGGAAATTTTGTGCAGAAAACAGTAGCATAACCATTAAGTGATGTCTTGAATTTCAAGTGACTGACCATTTAATTTCCTGAATTACTAACTTACCAGTATATTGTCCTCTCTGAAGTATTAGCACCCTTAGCTCAAACTACAGCTGCAAATCACAGATTTGAGATGACAGAGATGATGACAAATTAACGGAGAGGAAGAGTTTAAGGATTGAGTTGAGGCTGCTGCTGTGAGCGGTCCTCTGGGATCATTGTCCCTCTGGAACATGAACCCTTTGGAGTTTCTGAGTGTGATGAAACTGAAGCCAGTCTCTAGTGAGTCGCTCTCGCTGTCATAGCCTCAGGCGATGACTGTGCTTGGAGCAATCCCAATGCGAATCACCGTCCGCAGCACTCCCGGGTTCTGTTCCAGGGACTTGGGTTTTTCTTATTCTCTCAGTCTGTGCAGGAAAGGAGGACACATCTCAAAAGTAATTTATCAGTAATACATTCATGAAGACCAAATAATTAAACAGGGGGTTCCTTTCCGAAACGTTACATTAGATAAATGGTTTGGGAAATGAATAGACAAATCCTTGTTCTCCTGAGAATTAAAAAAAAAAAAAAGATTTTGATTCACCACAGAGACTAGGGGTGGGCAGTATGATTAAAAACATTTGTTTGAGAGTCACTATATGAGTAACTGTATATAAGTAAACAGCAAGGCAGTTTTCTCCAATGACTTCAGTGACAATGAAAATAATCCACATTACAAAAATAAAACAATAGAAATATTTTTTAATAGACCCCCTAAAGCAAGCAATGATTTTAGTTGGAGGCAATTGAGAATGAAAGGGGGAAACTTATGTGAGAAGAGGCCATGCCTCCATAGTGTTATGACTGGCCTATTATGGTGTTGATATGATAATTCTCACCTCTTATGTTTGTGCACATTCCACATCCGCAAAGTGGTTTGAATTAATGAATGGTGTAAAGACTAACACAATTGGTATGTAATGTAATGGTGGAAAGACTAATTAAAAGGTAAGTAAACAACTAACCCACTTAGATATCACCACTTAATATCTGTCACATTCAAACCTGAAATGACTACAAAACATGACCTATGAGGGTTTTTTTCTAATGATCCAAAAATAAGTTGACTATTTTAAAAAAGCTGAACATTTGTTAAAAAAGCACAGCTGAACAAGGTATAATGTTTTAATGGTGGATTTGTTTCTTACAAACATGCAGCTTCTTCATAAGATGTTAATAAATGGACTGGAGTTGTGTGGATTACTTGTGCATTATTGTGATGTTTTATCAGCTGTTTGGACTCATTCTTACGGCACCCATTCACTGCAGAGGATCCAATTGTGAGCAAGTGATGTAATGCTATATTTCTCCAAATCTGATGAAGAAACAAACTCATCTACATCTTGGATGGCCTGAGGGTGAATAATTTTCAGCCAATTTTCATTTATGAACAGTTCAGTGAATTTAATAGTTTACAATTAGAAAATAGTTAATCTCATTGTATTTATTTCCTATTCACAAACCAAAAGATCAGATCATTCATAACACATGGATAATAAGTCTTCCATTATTAATTTGCATATAGTTCCTAAAGAGCAAGCAACATCGATCTCAAATTGGTGCTCGACTAAAAAACAAGTAGAAGCATATTTAGAATGCAAAGTTGGCAAGACGTCTGATTAAGAGCCTGCGTGCTCGAAACGTCGAAACGTTTTTTAAATAATTTTTTTGATACTTTTGGAGCTTTGGTGTTGTTGACTTTGCATTCTAAATATGCTTCATATAGTTCCCAAACATTCTCAGAAACTCAGGGACACATCGTAACATGATTATCTCTGTACAGTGCCAAACTAGTTGTTCTATTTTGACCAAACTAGCTGGTATCCATAACCCTGGTCTTGTGTGACATTGCAGGGGTATATGCTTTTCCAGCAGCCTTCAAATAGTGGTTGCTATGGTAACATACAGACAGGAGAGAATAAATCACTGTCAATGTGTTTCAAAGGTGAAAAAAGACACTAGTCACAAAAGTTGAACTGGATGTGAAACGTTTCATTCAAGGATTGTGGACACCCACATGGTCGGAATGTCATGGATGGGCCAATTTAAGAGTGTTTGTCTAAATGGGCCCAAGAATTAGCCCCTAAGAGAAGGATAAGACCATGGATCTGCGATCGTTAAATTGTGCAGATCTTCTAATCCCGTTATGCACTTGTTATGTGCTAGACAATCCTGTCTGATAGTTACATGGGTAAGTATACTTGCACCACAGAAAATGGCTTTGCCGTCCTCAAATGAACTTCTGCGTTGGTGTAGACCACTTGTGAGGTGAAGACACGCTTACATAAACACATAGACCTACATGATCAGATTTATATGATCATGATGTAATCTACACCATGTATTTGTGGGAGGGATTAATGGGTCTTGGGACATGTACTGGATGAAAAAATGAAAAAAAAAAAACCTGAAACCCTGACCTGGAACAACCTTAGCAACACTTTCAGAGATGATCTCTAGTACCTGGAGAGAGCTGGCTGTTAGCATTCCCATTCATTACCATGCAAACAACCCTGAAAGTGTGCTACCGGGTGTTGCACATGAGTGCCCAGATCCAGATTCTTATTCAGTGTCTTTATTGGTTTTGGGTTGATTGCTGGTGTAGGCTGTAAGTGTCTTTGTAATAACTAAAATATTTTTAACTGTAATGGGTCAAGACCTGTGTGAAACTACTTTAGCTGTGTGTTTCTTGAAAAATAATTGCATACCTTAGAATGTTTATCAATCAATCGGAATTAAGCATTCAACAGCCCCATCCTATAAGCATGTATATTTGATGGATGAAAACCAAGATGGCTGCTGAATGAACTGACTTGTCCATCAAGGAATCAATGACCAATCTTGTGTCATTCCAGAACCTGTATACGTTTTTTTTCCCCTTTCTCTTCAAATGAGCACAAAGAGATTTAGAAGCATGTTTTTAATACAAAAACTCTAAAGGGGGAGCTGGCAATTTCTAGCAACATGAACAGCAGCAACCATTGATAAGCGCAACAAAGTTATTGTATTGCCATATTAACCATTACTAATTATGTTTTTATATTATAGAGCCATTTTAGCAGGCATGGTCATTGTAAAGTGCAGAACAACTGTTCTTTTTAATTTGTGTAGTACTGACATATTGAGCTGTGGTGCTCATATGGGTAACACAGGGTCAAATCTGGTTTTGTGATATGTCCCAATCCCATTTTCCTCCTCTCTCCCAAACAATTTCCTGTCATTCTTTATTTTGGCTGTCTATGGAATGATGCAAAAGCCCCAAAACAAAGTAAAGTAGGATTTGAGGGCAATCAAATGTTACAACTTCACTTAACTGTCGCTAGAGTCACTCCAATCATTTGACCACTTCACGGCCATATTAGCAGCAACAAGCACTTGGAGAGCAAGGGATGAGTAATTTACATTAACTACTCTTCCTCTTTTCATTGCCGTTCAATTAAAATCTCATTTCATTCCACACCCTTGAAACGTGGGAAGTTTCAGAGGAAAGAGGCAGATTTCTTTCTCTCTATCATCGTCAGTATGACACAGAAGCTCACTCTGAAAGGAGTTCATTAACCAAATGGCTGTAACTCTCTGTGCCTTGTTGTCATTCAGAATATAGACCTTTTATTTGACCCTATTTACAGCCAACCATTTTCAGGATTTGGGGGATGATGGCAGAGCAAATGCATAGTCTGACATCTGATGCCAGTGATTTATACATGCAGAGGAGGGATACTGATTCAATATTTCCATTTAAAGCCATATTAAACTCAGATGTGGGAAGCACTGAGCTGACCTTGAGAATGGAAACACTTTGGAATCGTGTAGCTATTGCTGTGAATCCTGTCAATAAACAGAAAATCATCAGCTATATTCGATTAAACGGTCGAGTCACAACCCAAAATTGGTGGAGAAAACACTCCGAGTCTTTCACTGACATAAAGTTGTTTGTCCAAACAAACCTGATGGTATTTTGGCAGAAATTAATCTATGACTAGGCATATGCTAACATGTATATTTTTGATTGACATACTGTATCTTCATACTCTAAAACCATGAACAAAACTATGCAAAGGAAAATACAACTAATCGGATTGAGAATTAACTCATTTTTTAGTTGTTTAGCATTGTTTGGGTCCTAAATAATAGGCTACCGGGAGAATTAACCCATCAAAATTTCACATTCAGTGTCATTTGAGGGAAAAAAAAAAACATTGTTGGATCAATGTAAAGCTGTGTTTCAGTCTTTTATTTCAAAAACATTTTGTTCAGTTTTGTACAACAATTATGGTATTGGATTGGGTTGCCACTTGGCATCCAATGTAAAATCAGTGTCTTGAAGCAAAACCAGTTGCATTAGTCCTATAATTTGCATACAGAGTACATCAATCAGAATTGGTATTCAGCAAATACCAGTGGTCTTTATTCAACTTGTGAGTGGAATATAAAACGAATCTGCACTCACAGAGTCTTATTCACTCAAAAGCAATGACGGTTATCCTAAATATGCAAGGGTGAAATTGGGCTGGAACAGCATTTTGACACCTTTGATTAAAAGAAGGAAATATCAGCAGCACTTTGTTTATCCATCACTCCATGCTGTATGTAAATGATCCAGTCAGTTCACCTCCAAACATATGAATATCCCATGTGTCTTCGAAATCTTAAAGGAATAAATCATTTCCACTTTAAAATGCTCTTATAGTTCAGTTACTGGTCCCCATGTAACTGATGCTATAGGTTTCAATTTTAAAAAGGATTTAAAATAATCATAAAAAAAGTGTCATAAATAATCCATATGACTCTGTATTTCAAGTCTTTTGAAGTCATATTATAACAATATCTGGAATGAATTGAAATTTAAATAGTCTGTAACTGGAAATCTTGACTTCTGGCTTGGCTTGACCTTTTGAGTCAAATATATTTAATGAACTTGTTGATGTAGCTAATAAAATTATTTTGATGAATCTTATTAGGAATGCATGATAAGCTTGAAAGACAGGTAAAGAGTCTTTATTTTCATGGTCCACATTCATACAGCTTTGAAATGACATAAGAGTGAATAAATGACTTTTTTGGGCGAACTACCCTTTTAATTTAACCCTTAGATATATTGACAGTTTTTAACCAGTACGTGTAATTAGCTTAATGCATGTTGGATAAGCTCCTGCCACCTGGCTGCACTGTTTCACTGTACAGTACACACTATGTACAAATGGGAGGCTGCTCAGTGCACTACATTACATACAACTGACTTCTGGAATTGAACTGATGGATAAAATTAAGTCTTTTTTCACTCTGAAATATGCATTATGTACATAAGTAAAATGGGTTGTAAATAATGTTGATTTTAAGTCATTTCTTTGAAACACCTTAAAACTTGGGATGACAAAGGTATGTCTTCAAATTATGTCCTGCATCGGTTTAGAATCAGGATTTGAACAAAAAAATCAAATTATCGTTGCTTATAATTCGGTGTTGTACCACTTGGTTTTCAGAGGCAGAACTGTCTGTTTATTTTGGTATTTTTCACTAAAGCTGTAAAACCCTTTTGACAGGAAAGTTACTTCATGAATCACACATTTTTCAGTTTATTACAATTATTTATGTTTGCACAGGGCTCCTGATCTTATTTTGCTGAGTTTCATATTGATTTGCTGGCAAATGAGCCATTGTAATCTAGGACAATAAATGGGAGAGAAAGTCAGAGGCAGCCATTCAGTCTGTCATCTCTCTTTCTTTCTTCACTTATTAATGAAATATCACTGACAGAAGAAAGCAAGATTTCAGCATACATGGTAGGTAGGTTCAAACCAAGGATCAAAGTTGGACAGTGGGATGTCTTTTACTGGAACCCTTTAGTGGGGCAAAACTAGCTCCTTAACTAGTTCTCATCTTCTCTCAGGAATCAAACCAATAGTATCAACACTGCTGCTCCCTTCTTAACCTATGAGGGCCAATCTAAGGACCTCTTGTGTCGATATCACATTTATCATAGTGTCAGTCACATCAGTAGCTGCTGGAATCCGATCAAACACTGGAGGAATCTACATTTCAGATTGCATTTGCAGTTTACGCTGAAGATCAAAGGCCAGTGACTGTGGCTCAGCGGTTCAAGAATGTTTTCAAGAAGGATCAGAGGCTGTAGGTGTTGCCAAGGCAGGGATTTTCCTTACTTAACCTGATTAGTCTGGGGAACGTTTTCCAAAGCCAAGCAGAGAGGAAAACCAAATTATCTGATGTAAAAACCCCTTTGTTACCCTGAAAAAGTCCACTTGCTGTGCGGAAATGCACAGTCTTGAAATAATAATTCATTATTACAGCGCAGTGGTATCGTTTGCTCGCTTTCCCAGGGTTGTAACGTGATCACAAAGCTGCGAGGAACTTTTCTAAATGGTTACTGCGATAGGAAATGAAGACGGAGATTAAAAAGCTTCCAGCCTCCACTAGATTCAGAGCGGATTGTCTATGCAGAACAATAAAAATTCATTATTTGTGCTGCCTAAGGCGTAGGTGAAAAATGTCCCAAATTTCATTGTAATATTTCCGATAGGGATACAGCACACCTCAAATGTAATTTTTCCATAACTACTTTTGGAGAGCTGTGACGCCTCGTCTTGCGTTTGTAATCGTATGAGCTCTTTCTTCAATATTCAAGCAAGTCATGTGTTTCTTCATCACACAGTGCTAAGCAAAGCATTTAGGTTTCTTTTAGTTCCGACTGAGTTTCATGTGGAGTCAGGTGTTATTTTACATATACGGTAAATTAAAGTTCTTAGTATTGCCTTTTGGGTTGAGTTGTGCATTTATTCCAGAAAAATGAAACAACTAAAGCCTGTGTATTATTGTTGTGCTCTTATTCTACATGACAGCTTGCAACATGATGTACAAGAAATTTTAGGCAAAAGAATGTGCATCCAAGATGCAACGGTCTTATTCCCGTCATTTGTTTGTAATTAACCATGAAGGATTGGCTCCTCTAGCTATTACATCTACAAAGCGAGGAAGAAGAGGATAAACAGGGATGAAAGCAAATCGCTCATAGCCTGATTAGTCCAGTGTTCCATGAGAGCTTCATCATCTATCAGTGAAAACAAGTTATTTTCAACAACACCCTGAACAATCTGTCATGTTTGTGTTTGTGTGTGTATTTTTTTGTAAGCAATTAGCATCCAATTAGTAGTTTTTTTTAATGCCCAGCACTGATACTGAAAATCATATCCAATCAGTTGACCAGAGGTGTGATCAATGGATGACATCACAGCACTCACAGCATGTTGGCTCTGATTAAAAGGCACTGAAACAGAGCCAAAGGCTACTACAGACTGATCACTGGCAACTGGACATCAGCTGAAGCCTGATTAGTCACATGTAGTCCACTACTCACACCACCTCCTGTGGCTAGGCCTACACATATGCAGAACTCCACAGATCAGTCCATCATACACAAAAATATACAGTATGTACAGTAGGGTGGCCGTTATTTCTGAACTTTTGAAATTCTGCTCTCACCCAACTAGTCAACTCTCCTTCATGAGAAATGGAAACAAATCAAATTTAGCTGAGATTTGACTACATTAGGGATGTGCTCCACAAAGTTAAAATTTTGTCTTAATGACCATAACAGCATGTAATTATGAATTATACAAAACTATTAGTAAACTCTGAATCTGATTAAAAATGAGAACGCAGAACAGTATTGTTAGTCTTAAAATGTTCAATTACGTTGGGGCGGCGCACTGACATGTTGCACCGTTGCACTTTAGGTGTCCCGAGTTCAAGTCCTGGTTTACGGACCTTTCCTAATCCCATTCCCCCTCTCTCTCTCACTTCGATTCCTGTCCACTTACTGTCCTATTGAAATGAAGGCATAAAATGCAGGTTTGAGCTGTTTTGTTTAACCGTATAAGTACAACGCTGTAGCAAGTACTCAAAACCTACTGAGTAAGAAAACTCATACATGTGAAGCTTTATATGCGATGCTAAAGTTCAAAATATCAGTTTTCAAATCTCGCAGCATGTTAAAATTGTTTGTAAAATTGGTTTCTTAATCAAAATTCTGGCCCTGTAAATCATACTTGTGATTGTGAAACGAAAGAACATTTTAGGAGTTTTTATGACCTTAGTGTTCCTTTTAACTGGAAACTGCAGAGATTTGTACGTGTTTTTCCAAGTAGAGGCATGTATTTCTTTGGCCTGGGCATGTATTCTATGCCACTTGTGTGTACAGAAAATACTAATCACCTTTGAGCTTTGTAAATCAGTGAAGACATTGTGAAAACAAAGTCCTCCGATTCCATCAGAATTCCTGTTCCTTTTCCATTAATTGACATTTGAGATTAGTGCCAAAACGTTCGCCACAATCAGATATTTTATTAAAATAAGTGCAAGTATCCAGATCTTATACTCTAGGCAAGGTTTGTTTTAATAGTGAATTGAGGGCAGTCCACTTCCTCCCAGTTTTGACATGAACTTTTGCTCTTCTTAAACAGTCAGAATGGTTCAATAAAACATTTGAAGGTGTTTCAAATGACAGTGAGCTCAGATTCATCATAAATGACACTGATCTTATAGATTCTGCCCTGCAAATCAAACGGTCTGACTTTAGATCAGATGAACTGATCCCTTAAACTCATGTCTCTTATTGAGGGTCATCTCAGGTGGGCTGGAGTGACAGTCGGCTGGTGCTCACACTGTCTGACTGGGGTCACTCATACAACTACAGTTTTTGCACGTGAGCAGACAGATAAACCACAACTTGAATAACTGCTTGATTAAAAACAAACAAATAAAAGCTGTACACGCTTTCTCTATATACCTTTTCCCCAACAAGCCCGCGCTTTAAAATATGGGTGGCATTTTGGGATTTGGGTAACTGCCGCTCAAAATGACTGAAATAAATCATTTCAAATAATAAGCTTGCTCTACAAATAATCATTATCCATCAGTTTGACTGAATGAGATTTTATATCATGCTCTATTTTCATCCATCATGAAAATAATGTAATACTTGGTATTATTCTTGACAGTGGTATCACAAGAATCTGAGGCAGGAGCTCGTTTTAGTTCGCTATGCTTTTTCCTTGTACTCTGCTGTAAAGATATGAAAAGGACAATAGATACTACACACTTGTGCTTTGCTTTCAACCGATTTAATAAACAATATCCCATGAATAATTCACTGAAATGCACTAATAATCCTGTTTTTCTCTTTAAATCTTCACTCATGTGTCTTTTTCGGCACAGGTGCTTTAAAACATAATTTTCTTTCCTTTTTACTTCTAATGCCTATTAAAAATCTTTACTAAAGTAGGGTAATACAATTTATTTATTTATTTTCTGTCAAAATGATGGAAAGCACTTTGAAATATCCAACAGTGTTCCAATTAATGAACTCTGGAACACTTTCCAATTTTTGATTAACTCAACATATTGTACTTACATATTGTCCGTAACATTTCTATGGATATCTTATCTGAGGTTTTAGGGTTATTCACGATCTGCTGTCAGTAATTTGTTATTATATTTACACTTTTAAGAGTCCTTTTTATGTTTGATGGTTAAAGAGTGAGGAGAATGCCACTCATTAGATCCAGTTTTTGCAAATGTTTATTATTGCATTCATAAAGCGCACCTTCAAAAAAGTCGCTGATTGTTAAGTTACTCCCATAATTTGCGTGAAATATCATGGAGTGTAAGACCAATTCTACAGTTTAGTGTCATTAAACGAAAACCTTTGTCTGTGTGATTCATCGATCAGAATCAAGTATTCCAGACAACAGTGAAATTAAAGTTAAAATATTCTACTTTCAGTCTGAATTCAGTCATGACAAACATGGCCAAACGTCTGCTATGACATTGTTTTCTTTAAATGCATGGTTCATATCATTTGGTTTGGTCATTCCCAGTGGATAACTCAAGCTTGTACCTTGTGGCCTCATACTATGTTTAAAGTCAGAGACTTAAGCATGCCCTACTGTCAATAAACATGCTATTGTCACAGTTTGAGTGGTGTTCTGTTGCAATCTAACATCACCTGTTCACTCATTCATTAATCTTAGTAACTAAAGCTACTTAGGAATTGTAAAGCACATTACTTAGGATCTGGAGTAACACATTTACAGAGGGAGAAACGGTGGGCGGCAGGAACATGGACATCGTGTAGACTGTGATTGATCCTGTGGCAATGTTTTTCTGTGACCCATGTGCTTTAGCCGTAATGCTGTAATGGAATTAGGAGGTGAGGCTGAGGACGGCAGGAGACGGATTTCTGCCAATCAGAAGGTGAATTCAGGACACTCGTCATGGGATAATGACGATAATGTTTCCATTACAACCAAAGATTTTACACACACATCACATATTTTTAGAAGAGATGTTAGATCATTTGACCTGAAAGTAACGGCTCTTACAAATATATACCAACAAAAGTAACAACTGCTTGCTGGACCTAAAGGAAAGTCGCCTTGACCTTTGATACTAGCTGATATTTATCTGATTATTCTCAAATAGTTGTTTCCCAGAGGAAATTTTTTGTTGTTGTTGCTTTGTTTTGTTTAATGCCTTTGGATGGGCACAAATTAATCAATTGTTGACATAAAGTTAGTGTATATTCGGTATCGATAGCAACTCAAATTATTTTGTTGTGGAAGTTGTGAACGATGTTCATATAGAAATATCTTATTTTAATTGTATGGAAGTTTAAAAAAAAAAAAATCACAGTTTGAGCCATTCACTAAGAGAAAACGCAGAGAAAAAATAATAATTTTATGCATTGAAAAAAAATTGTATAAAAACAATTTTCACTCAGACGTAGATTGTAAATTTCACAAATATTAACAAAGAAATGGTAAATTCTTTTTATAAAATAAAAGCAATCAACACAGTACATTGGAAACTATTTTTAAGGACTTTTTTGTAGAGTGTGGTTGAGATCTTTTCTGAGATTAATCTGTCTTTCTCAGGAGAAAACTCTAAGAAGGATGAGATTTTAGGAAATGTCCCCATTTGTTCTCCTTTTAATATTATTGATGTCTGGGAAAAACAACTGAGAAATTAAAGAGACCTCAATTGTTATCTTCTCTCCTGTGATTTTTTTAGAGATAAATCTCATCTAACAAATGAATTTATGTGAATTTTCAGCATTTTTTTTTCTGTTGATGTATTGTTGCTGATTCCTATATATGATAAACAGCATTAGCTGTGTGTATGCTGGTGTGTGCGCTTGTGTTTGCCTGCAGAGAGGCCGTATGTTGGCGATTAGCTGTGAGTATGTTTGACAGATGCTCTGTGAATACTACACGCATCCCTGCAGACATGCAAAGAGCCTTCTCTCTTTCCCTCATCTACATAGAGCACTACACCTTGACACTTCAGTTTACCCCAATCTAAACACGCCTGTTGACTCTCAAAATCAGACACACCAGAAGGGGCTCAGAGCTACTTTTTCACAAATGCCTGGTTACAAACATTTTTTCAACATTACACAACATTGCATTTTGTTTGCAGTTAAGTTACATCACAGTACAGCATTCCAGAAAACATTATAGAAACCTCTCCTAACATTCAAAGACCAAAAGAATGGGAATGGGAATGCAAAATGGTCTACACCAAATTTGAGATTTCTGATAGTTAGTATATTGTATGTTGTGGACCCATCAAAATAAAGTGTTAGAAGATATTAAACAGACAGTCTACTAATACTCTAATGACTGCTAGTTGACATGTAGTTGTGAAGTTACTTACTGTTAGTAGAATGTCTACAGTGGACTATCGAAATAAAGTGTTACCTAATGTTTATATATAATCAGACCAAAATGCAACATCTGTGTTGTAGATAATCAACAAGCAAAACAGTTTTTTATCTTAAAAGACGATAATTTTAACTTATTATATGCATATTTTATTAACATTGGAAAAACATGGTCCTTCATTGGGCGTCGACCAAATGTTTTGCCTTGATCTTTAAAAGTGAAGTTTTCACCAATGACTTCAAAGAAAGGGATAGAGATTAAATATGAAACAGAGATCAATATGAACATCTCTGTTCTCTCGCATATTATTTTCAAAACCTTTTATATGTCAAATAATATGTGAAATTAGCTCAATTATTCTGTCTTGTCATACTCAATATGTGCATTGCTCTAATAAATTTATGTAAACAAGACATTCTGTAAACATTGTCATGTGGCCTGGTAGAATTTTGTTTCCAATTAAGTCATTTTCTTTATAACAAGTATTCCGTCATTTATTTTCATTGTATTTAGTTCAGTTCAATGCAGGGAGATTTTAAAAACTTTTATCATAGTAAAAATGTCATATTGTCATTTTGGTAGAAGGAAAATCATACTAGCAATAGCAGGTATTTTCACACTGATTCCAAAATGTTTTAATATGTTTGATTCCATAAAATTAAGAAACATTTGACACAGATGTCAACGTTTTGAAATGTTTCTCAACTGGATGTCATTTGATTTATTCATTCATTTGATTTTGAGAATGCTTTTAAAACATTATACTGTCTACTGACCACTGATTTTCTTCACTATTATTTGACTAGAGAGATTCAGTGAGTAGGTTACTAGTCAACCTTTGGGACTCTTAGTACTTTTGTAGCATTTCTGTGATACGGTACAGTTGTGATATTATCTCTACCACCATAATGCTTGTGCCTGAAAGATTATGCATATTTTCAGTATGTGGGTGTCTTTTATCGAAGGACGTCAGCTCTTTGTGTATGACAAACTGCCTGTAGCTGTAAATCTCTCCTGTGAATCAATGAATTGTGTTAAATTTGGCTATCTTTGACACCAGATCCCTACACCCAGTGATGGATAAGAAGCAGTAAATTGGCTTTATCATTCTGTCATCTGATCTTTCTGATGGAAATGTCAGTGAGAGGCCAAGACACTATCATCCAAAAGCTCCTCAGTGTGTAAATCTGCATGACTCTCGCTCTCTTTTTCTCTGGCTGCTCACTGTTAGTGAGCAGCCAGTCAGTCTAGTAACTCTGTCTTCCGAAGAGATTAATCATCTTCCTCCCAGCTAGGCCACAAAAGCTGGAAAATGATCCACTGACACCTATAGCCCACCGGTGTATAACCACTCTGCCAAGACAGAGCGAGAGATAGAGATTAGTGCTGGATGATACATTCAAAAACACTTAAAATATCTAATTGGAGTAAATAAAAATATTGCTTTCTTTGATATATATATACTGTATATATTGGACTATATGCAGTATACATCTAAAAAAACAAACATGCACAAATAAGAACAGATGTGGTGTGTAAATTACGAAAAGGTTGTTATAAAAACAAATTATATACAGTACTCCCCAACTTTCTTTGGTTTTCTATGGTTAGATGAATAGGAAAATCTATAAAATATTATAAAAATGTTAACATCTTAACTTTCATCTCCCCTTTTTGAACATAGACATCAAAATGCACTTTCTGAACTTACACGGTTGTAATTTATAACTGCTTTGGAATACAGACTGGTCTCATTTTCAATAAAATTAAGGTTCCTCTTGAGATTTAGTTTTTACTGTCACAAAAGCATACATTTCTGACACAATATTACTTCTGTCACAAACTATTCATCAGATATGGATTCTTGAGTCCCAGAATTTTCAACAATGTGTTTGGCCAAAAAAGACGAACAAGTTTTGATTCTAAAATATTGTATAAATTTATAATATGACACTTGACACACTACCTACTAAAAGGATTTAAAGTACCACTTCCATGTAAAGGCAATGTCTGATTTTAAAACAGTTTTCACCAGATGAATTTTGAGTGTTTAAACTTTCCAATGATATCTAATGTATGATGATTGCTAAAATATGTGATATAGGGGGAAACAAAGTTATAAAAAGCATTAAGCGTCCCACTATTGGGATGCTGACCCATAACAGGTTAAAAAAGAAAAAAAAAACCTTTGCTCCCTGTTCATTTATTTGTCCTTCATGACAACCTACAAATATGTGTTGAATCACATGCACAAAGGGCTGTCATTTTGCTTTTCAGCTCGTGAGTCACACACTTTGTGAAGTCTATATCACATTGGTCATCCTTCCTTTAAGCACAGGGGTCTCATTGTGTGGGTTGTATGGTATAACACTCTGATTGAAAATCTCAGCACACCTCCAAACCTCAAGATCAAATCAGTGAGTAGAATGTCTCTTTTCTGGTGACACACAGAGAAGCTTTCAGCTCACAGTGTCTTCTCTTCAGCCTAGTCTGCCTATCCTGGCTTGAGGTTGTATGGCTGGTGTGATATTAAATAAGCTGGTCGTGCCTGTGAGTTATGCTTCTAGGTGAATATGTCATAAATTACATAAAGCTTTATCAGCTTGACTTCACTTAAAGTATAACAAATGCATTCAGCCTGAATAATGAATTGGTGGGTATTTAAAGTATATTATCACCCACCCATATATTAAAAGTTGGGTGTATATCCAAATTTACCTACATACAGTAAACTCACATAAACGTGACACTATATAGCAAATCTCAATTAATAATGTGAAATTAACATGTCTCCTGCTAGGGCTTCTAATATCAGTCACATGACATTTATGTCTCAGGTAATTGGCTCAAAAAGTTATGCCAAAAAGAGTCTATGAAGCAAAGGTGGCAGCATGTTGTGTATTTCTGTATGCACCAGCCAAGCAGCTGCAATCATATAATTATTAATTATAGAAGCAATTATAAACCTTGAGGGAAACTCATATGATCTCTTATGCAAATGCAACCTATTCATATTGTGTTGGCCATTACACAAGATCTTCGTTTTCTCTCTAAAAATGGCTGGTTTTCAAACCACAGGCAATATTAAACGTACAAAAAATGTTTTACACTGCAGCATCTGACAGAGAAGAAGTCTGTGTTCATGTCTAATGATCTGTCTTTTGGGTCACTAGAGTCATTTGACCTGTCATGGTGAATGCTTGACTTTGTCAGGCTGAGGGACGACTCTGGTGGCATTACTACAATTCTGTGCAGAGGAAGCATATGTGGGAGGTGTTCATTTCATTACCAACTCTCCCAGATTTTCTCTGGAAAAGGTCAAACTTTTTGTCCTCAAATAGGCACCTGGGGAGTGTGATTTTTAGCTTGCGCCCTACAAAATGAGATTTTTCTCTCACTTAGTTTTATTAATATTAAAGCACAGAGCTTAGAATCAAAGCTAAGTCATGGCACTGCTGCAAAGGAAATGTCAGATAAATGCACTTATGCCCTGGTAAGGAAGCAGCTGGATTTTATTTGGCTGAATCTAATGACTTTAACAACATGACACCTTGCTTGACAAATTGCAATAAAGAAAGATATCCCATTTGTCAGGGTAACCACAATTGTCTTGCCAAATGAAATCAGCTTCTTGTATTCCCATGAACTATGTTTGAAATGCTCAGATATAAAGCCAAACATGTCGAACATATTTTGATCTAATCTAACAAAATTCCATATTGGAAACTGCATTTTTGCATTTTCTGAACACCACAAGGATTTCAGATACCAGGCATGAGATGACTCTTTGACTGGTTTCTACATGCGTCTAGACCCAAATACTCCCAATATCAGCATTTCCTTTTATTGTAAGCAAATAAAATAGTAAAATGTTGATTTGAAGTGTCAATCTTTGCACTTTGATTACAGTCAAAGGTATATTGAGATTCTTCTCCTCAACCACTGAATATAAAATAGAAACTTAAAAGTGTGAAAGTATTAACAAATTACTTTCAGCGGACCATGAATAACCCCAAAAGCTCAGAAAAGTCTTTCTGCAGCAATGTTATGGACGTGGCAAATATCACTGTAGTAATATGCATAGTAATATACAGGTGCATCTAAAAAAAATGAACTTTCATATATTCTAGATTCATTACATGTAAAGTAAAACATTTAAAGCTTTTTTTTCCTGTTTTTTGATTTGAGCTTACAGCTCATAAAAGTCAAAAATCCAGTATCTCAAAATATTAGAATATTTCCTAAAATCAATTAATCAAAAAAAAAAAAAAAAAAAGGATTTGCAAAACAGAAAAGTTCAAGTTCTTTAAAGTATGTTCATTTATGCATTCAATACTTGGTCGGGGCTCCTTTAGCACAAATGACAGCATCAGTGAGGTGTGGCATGAAAGTGATCATCCTGTGGCACTGCTGAGGCACTATTGAGCCTTCAGCTCGTCTGTATTGTTGGATCGACTGTTTCTCATCTTCTCTTAAAAATATCCCATAAATTCTCTATGGGGTTCAGGTCAGGTATGTTGGCTGGCCAATCAAGCACAGTCATGGTCAGCACTCTGAGCAGGTGCTTAAGTCCTGCTGGAAAAGTAAATCATCATCTCCATAAAGCTTGTCAGCAGATGGAAGCATAAAGTGCTCCACAATCTCCTGGTAGACAGCTGCATTGACTTTGGACTTGATAAAACACAATCGACCAATACCAGCAGACGTCACGGCACCCCAAATCATCACTGACTTCAGAAACTTCACACTGGACTTCAAGCAGCTTGGGTTCTGTGCCTCTCCAGTCTTTCTCCACACTCCAGACCTTGATTTTCAAATTAAATTCAAAATTAATTTTTATTTGAAAAGAGGACTTTGGACCACTAAGCAAAAGTCCAGTTCTTTTCCTCCTTATCCCAGGTAAAAACGCTTTTGACGTTGTCTCTGTTTCAGACGTGGCTTGGTAGCCCTTTTCCTTTTCCTATAATCATCAAAATTAAAACAAAAATAAACTTTTGAAATGTTTTACTTTACATATAATGAATCTAAAATAAATGAAAGTTTCACTATTTGAAATGTTACAAAAAATGATTTTTTCACGATATTAAATTTTTTTAGATGCACCTGTAAGTCTTTATTGTGTTAACCAACAATTTTGTTAACTAGAACTTTGATGGGTATTTCAAAATATTGTTTTTCCATGCTTTAGTAAACATTTCTAATATAGAATAGAATAGAAAAAAAAAACTATAGAAAATTAGGTTTCAAAGTGCCTGTGCAAAAAAAAAAAAAAAATTGGAAAGAGATTTGGGGGGAAAAACAAGAGATTTGTTGTGCATTTCAGTGAGTTATTCATGAGATATTGTTTATTAAATTAGGAGAGTAGATCGCAAGAGTATCTGCATTTTCCATATTGTTACAGAGGAATACAAAGAAAACAATCAGGAGAAACAGAAAACAGCGGAATGAAAAGAGCTCTTGTCACAGATATTATTGCAATACCAATGTCACATTAAGCATGATTAAATGACAGCAAAATTCAGCCTTATTTTCCATGTGACAGCAGGTCATGAGAGCAGGTTTGGGGCTATTCTATAAATGAAAGATTGTTATATAATATGTCTCAAAGAGACATTTGAATCAGGACAGCATTTATTTCTGAAAACAAGTTGATTGAGGATTGTGCTTCTCTCAGGGGAGTTTCTGCAGGTCTGACTGTTTATAGAGGTATTTGGCATTTTCAGTTCTGTGCTTATTGAAGCTGGGAAGAGTAATGCTATTTACTTCTTCAAAAGGAGCTTTAATACATCACATCTTTGTGTACTCTTGGAGACAGGAAAGGACTTTTAGATCCTCAATTTTTATGCAAACTAAAAACTGAGCTAGCAAACCAGCTGAGCAAAGTTCGCTAGTGCATGAGAAGGGAATGACCTTTTTTATTTATTTTTTTTCAATGGGATTGGTGAGCTGAGTCTTTCCATCCATTCGGTATAAATGTGTTTGGAAGCTTTGATTAATAAAGGATTAAGGGATGACGGATTAGAATGGTTCGGGTGAGGATACGCCCTGTGAAAATACATTATGTTCACATAGTCACATACTGTCAGCATGAAGACCTCAAATTAACTGGTTTGACCATGACAATTTCAGTTTATTAGGAATCATAACAGGATTAGAAATTCAAGTCATAATTATAGGCAATTTCACTTAAAGCAAAGCTGCAAGAGAACAAACCTAGCATATTTGCCCACTGGAATTAGATACACTTAAAGTTTGTTGAGGTAATAATAATATAATTTGTTTAGACATTTGAGAAGCTAAGAGTAAATTGAATCATGCTGTCATATATTTCTTTTATTGATTCATATTTTGCACCTCATTGGTTACAATTATAAAATCTAGCTACTGTCAGGATTGACTAAAGATGCACAGTGAATAATTAGTGCTGAAAAGGCGTACACACTGTTATTTTTGCGCCTGAACTTATTGAATATGCATTTGTAGGAGCTTCCCTTTCAGACGCAAAATTTATCAGAGGAGGTCACAGAGGGTCATTACTGATAGGGGTGGCTGTTTACAGAGTGCTGTATCAAAGCATATTAAATGAAAAGTTGACTGGAAGGAAGAATTTGGGTAGGAACAGGTGCACAAGCAACAGGGATGACTGCAAGCTTGAGAATACTGTCAAGCAAAGCCAGTTCAAACAAAGTCAGTGCATCAAGAGTCACCGCGCTCAGACGTCTTCAGGAAAGGGCTACAAAGCCACTTCTGAACCAGAGACAATGTCAGAAGCGTCTTACCTGGGCTGTGGAGAAAAAGAACTGGACTGTTGCTCAGTGGTCCAAAGTCCTCTTTTCAGATGAAAGTAAATGTTGCATTTCATTTGGAAATCAAGGTCCCAGAGTCTGGAGGAAGAGTGGAGAGGCACAGAATCCATGTTGAAGTCCAGTGTGAAGTTTCCACAGTCAGTGATGATTTGGGCTGCCATGTCATCTGCTGGTGTTGGTCCACTATGTTTTCTGAAGTCCACAGTCAATGCAGCCATCTACCAGGAAATTGTAGAGCACTTCATGCTTCCTTCTGCTGACAAGCTTTATGGAGATGCTGATTTAATTTTCGAGCAGGACTTGGCACCTGCCCACATTGCCAAAGCTACCAAAAGCTGGTTCAATGACCATGGTGTTACTGTGCTTGATTGGCCAGCAAACTCGCCTGACCTGAACCCCATAGAGAATCTATGGGGTATTGTCAAGAGGAAGATGAGAAACACCAGACCCAACAATGCAGATGACCTGAAGGCCGCTATCAAAGCAACCTGGGCTTCCATACCACCTCAGCAGTGCCACAAACTAATCACCTCCATGCCACGCCAAATTGAGGCAGTTATTAAAGCAAAAGGAGCCACTACCAAGTATTGAGTAAATATACAGTAAATGAACATACTTTCCAGAAGGCCAACAATTCACTAAAAATGTTTTTTTTTTTATTGGGCTTATGAAGTATTCTAATTTGTTGAGAACTTAAACTACTTCAGTCTGTGTACATTGAATTTATTTAATACACGAGTTTCACAATTTGAGTTGAATTACTGAAATAAATGAACTTTTCAACGACATTCTAATTTAAATACAGGCGGTAATTTGCGCTGCTTGTGGTAGATTGCACTGGTCATTATGGAAATAATCTGGCTGCGTCTGTGTTCTTTAATGTGCGAATTATCAGTAAATCACACGTAGAATGTTTCCCTCCTATTGGAGCTTTTATGGAATTGCGCTCTAACTCTAATTTGCCCTGTTTGACCCTATGTTTGTTGAATGCTCTATGAAAAATAACTGATGTTACCTCCAAAAGCATTGGCTTTCTGACTGTGTTTTCACTGAGTTGGAAAACAGTCTCATCTATAAACCATGATGGTGGTATCAGACTAACATTAGACTGACTAAATATGGTTCAGGTTTTGTGTTTTCGTTCTTTTTTTTTTTTTTTGGTTTTGCTGTTGCACACATCTGGATGTTATTATTATCCTCTACCGCCAGTAATCCCTACCTTTTTCTTAGCAGTAATGCCAGATGGAGGACCTGGGCTAGTCACTGCTTACACTAAGCACAGCAGTAATTCAGAATTTATAACATTGCCTAGTATGTGGCAGAAAAAAACACTGTAAAACAAGCTAAAAATTAAATTGCAGGCCTGTTGCTAGTGCAACAATGATTAACTTTTGTGTTTAGTAATATTTTGCTGTTTCAGACAGCAATATACATGTGCTCATTTCTGCAGCCTGTTTTTGAATAGCAGAATGCTCTTACTATTACTGCAGTAAACAGAGTATCTACTGTGCACAGAAAAGCTGCATGTTCTACATTTGCTGCATTGAAAAAAAAAAAGTATCCCACAATTTCCATTATAACAAATTAACTGGAAGTAAATAGAACTCTATTTTGACGAAGTGCCCATTTTAATTTTCAATATGGGTGTCACTCACATACAATGTGATGGGGTCATGTGACAGCACAATACTATATAAGATACTATGTATCTTATACAAGTATTACGTTTTTTTTTTTTTTTTTTAAATACCCAGAACAACTTCAATTCCATTCTTGCATGAGTCACATCCTCACTAACCATGATCTTGACGGTTTTCTATAAATTATATAAACAATTATATAAAAGGTCACCGGACGCATGTGACTATGTAAACTCTGGATTAAAATCTGCAGCCATTATGACATGAGGATATAGTCTGGCATGAGATTCCAACATATATTGCCTTTGACACTCAATAATTTTTCAATACATCTGAAGCAGTCATACAGTGATGTTTGGTAGAGATCATTTATCTTTGGAATTCCCATTACGCTACACATCAGTCAATGATGGATTGTTTTAAATATTAAATCCTAATAGAGCCTATAACCATCAACTCATTCATGTGAGAGTCTTGGCGTGATGCAATTATGAAATCTGTTATATCAACAAAGTCTGAAAAGCTTTTCTTATTATTTTTAATGGTCAATTTACACTATACCTCTGTTTTTCAACTTAGGAGAATGCTTTACAGTGGTGTCACCAGCGATCTGCCTGACCTCCTGACCTATCAGTCCTCCAAATGGCAGAAGTGTTAAAAAAAAAAAAAAGTTACATATATTTGCATTTACATTATATTTAATTTACATTTTATATTCTAGTCTGTACAAATAAAACCAAATGAATCCATCCCAAGTGTTTTGTGTAAGGCCAGATCTCTCTGTGGAAGACCGATTGAAAGGTGGACCATGAAGAGGAGGAACTCATCGAAGGGCTGCAGAGACTGACACTGTCCAAATAAATTTTAAATAATTATGATACATGCATGTAACGGGTGCATCAAAAAAATAAAAATATATATTAAAAAAAAATTCTCTGTCACAAACAATATAATACCAATACTTACCATTGCGTGTTACTCCAACTTCACTCCTCATTGTAGCTGTCCTTGCTCTGGTCACACGTACCATGCTGTGGGATGCAGGTTCAATAACTCTCCAGAAGGCCATTAAATGGTTCTACATCTCAAATCTAGATTGGATGAGACATTTTTTCAGAAAATACACACCACACAATATAATAACAATGCCAGTTAGTTTGCCTACACTGAACCTGAAGGTTACTTTAAAAATTGACATGCAAGTACTCTTATGAAAAAAATGATTTTAGCCTGGGTTTTTAGCTTATTCTCCCTCATGTCTAAATTATGAATTTCTTCTGTGGGGAAAAAAATATCTAAATAGCTGATTGACACAAACATTATTTAAAACATTTCTGTATGCCAATGAAGAAAGCAACCCATATGGGTTTACAACGGCATAAAGGTGAGTATATGATGACAGCTTTATTTTTATTTTTGGGTGAATCATCTGTTAATTTGTTAATACGTGTTGTCCAGACCCACAGAAGAGTTTTTTAAACAAACAGGCAACCACAGTGACAAAAAAAAACTCACAATAGGCCTACACTGTACTTGGTAATATAGTAAAGTATATGAGTGTGTAATGCTTTATATGGTTTATATGGTTAATGGTGTAATGGTTCATTATATAATCTTATAATGATTGTGAGGTATATATGCTAATGGAAAGACAGGTTTTGGCTGAAATGAAAGGCTTCAAACATGGATATGAGGGTTTAGATCTTACCTGGTGTCATTCTTGAAGTATCAGAAGTGATGTTAAAATCCTTACATCTACTACTCTGAATCCACTTATTGCGAGTTTCTTCATCAAGGGGAAAAACCCTGAAAAACCTTTGAGAAGCCTCACAAAACAGGACATGGAACTCTCCATTAAATAAATATATTACTATGGTATATTTAATTTGTTATATTATAGCAATAAAATGTATAAATATAATTTTTTATTAATCGTTCATTGACAAAAGATTGCAGCATCTGAACTTTTTATGCGCCCTGAGATTTCACCGGAAATACGTAGGCTGCGTGCCGTGCATAGAGTCCATTGCCCGTTTCTGCAGACCAACTGCCCCGTAGTGGTCGGCAGCATTTCCATTGCGTTATGGCTTAATGTCGTTGTGTTGTGGCTTAATGTCATTGTGTTGTGGCTTAATGTCGTTGTGTTGTGGTTAAATGTCGTTGTGCTGTGGCTTAATGTTGTTGTGTTGTGAGCTTATCTTTGCTTTTTTAATTGTGTTGTGTTGTGGCTTAATGTTGTTGTCTTGTGGTTAAATGTCGTTGTGTTGTGGCTAAATGTCGTTGTCTTGTGGTTAAATGTCGTTGTGTTGTGGCTAAATGTCGTTGTGTTGTGGCTTAATGTCGTTGTGTTGTGGCTAAATGTCGTTGTGTTGTGGCTTAATGTCGTTGTGTTGTGGTTAAATGTCGTTGTGTTGTGGCTTAATGTCGTTGTGTTGTGGTTAAATGTCGTTGTGTTGTGGCGTAATGTCGTTGTGTTGTGGTTAAATGTCGTTGTGTTGTGGCTTAATGTCGTTGTGTTGTGGCTTAATGTCGTTGTGTTGTGGTTAAATGTCGTTGTGTTGTGGCGTAATGTCGTTGTGTTGTGGTTAAATGTCGTTGTGTTGTGGCTTAATGTCGTTGTGTTGTGGTTAAATGTCGTTGTGTTGTGGCTTAATGTCGTTGTGTTGTGGTTAAATGTCGTTGTGTTGTGGCTTAATGTCGTTGTGTTGTGACTTAATGTCGTTGTGTTGTGGTTAAATGTCGTTGTGTTGTGGCTTAATGTCGTTGTGTTGTGGCGTAATGTCGTTGTGTTGTGGCTTAATGTCGTTGTGTTGTGGCTTAATGTCGTTGTCTTGTGGTTAAATGTCGTTGTCTTGTGGTTAAATGTCGTTGTGTTGTGGTTAAATGTCGTTGTGTTGTGGCTTAATGTCGTTGTGTTGTGGTTAAATGTCGTTGTGTTGTGGCTTAATGTCGTTGTGTTGTGGCTTAATGTCGTTGTGTTGTGGTTAAATGTCGTTGTGTTGTGGCTTAATGTCGTTGTGTTGTGGCGTAATGTCGTTGTGTTGTGGCTTAATGTCGTTGTGTTGTGGCTTAATGTCGTTGTGTTGTGGCTTAATGTCGTTGTGTTGTGGCGTAATGTCGTTGTCTTGTGGTTAAATGTCGTTGTGTTGTGGTTAAATGTCGTTGTGTTGTGGCTTAATGTCGTTGTGTTGTGGTTAAATGTCGTTGTGTTGTGGCTTAATGTCGTTGTGTTGTGGTTAAATGTCGTTGTGTTGTGGCTTAATGTCGTTGTGTTGTGGCTTAATGTCGTTGTGTTGTGGTTAAATGTCGTTGTGTTGTGGCGTAATGTCGTTGTGTTGTGGCGTAATGTCGTTGTGTTGTGGCTTAATGTCGTTGTGTTGTGGCTTAATGTCGTTGTCTTGTGGTTAAATGTCGTTGTGTTGTGGCTTAATGTCGTTGTGTTGTGGCGTAATGTCGTTGTGTTGTTGCTTAATGTCGTTGTGTTGTGGCTTAATGTCGTTGTGTTGTGGCGTAATGTCGTTGTGTTGTGGCTTAATGTCGTTGTGTTGTGGCTTAATGTCGTTGTGTTGTGGCTTAATGTCGTTGTGTTGTGGCTTAATGTCGTTGTGTTGTGGCTTAATGTCGTTGTGTTGTGGTTAAATGTCGTTGTGTTGTGGCTTAATGTCGTTGTGTTGTGGTTAAATGTCGTTGTGTTGTGGTTAAATGTCGTTGTGTTGTGGCTTAATGTCGTTGTGTTGTGGTTAAATGTCGTTGTGTTGTGGCTTAATGTCGTTGTGTTGTGGCGTAATGTCGTTGTGTTGTGGCTTAATGTCGTTGTGTTGTGGCTTAATGTCGTTGTGTTGTGGTTAAATGTCGTTGTGTTGTGGCTTAATGTCGTTGTGTTGTGGCGTAATGTCGTTGTGTTGTGGTTAAATGTCGTTGTGTTGTGGCTTAATGTCGTTGTGTTGTGGCTTAATGTCGTTGTGTTGTGGCGTAATGTCGTTGTGTTGTGGTTAAATGTTGTTGTGTTGTGGCTTAATGTCGTTGTGTTGTGGTTAAATGTCGTTGTGTTGTGGCTTAATGTCGTTGTGTTGTGGTTAAATGTCGTTGTGTTGTGGCTTAATGTCGTTGTGTTGTGGCTTAATGTCGTTGTGTTGTGGTTAAATGTCGTTGTGTTGTGGCTTAATGTCGTTGTGTTGTGGCGTAATGTCGTTGTGTTGTGGCTTAATGTCGTTGTGTTGTGGCTTAATGTCGTTGTGTTGTGGCTTAATGTCGTTGTCTTGTGGTTAAATGTCGTTGTCTTGTGGTTAAATGTCGTTGTGTTGTGGTTAAATGTCGTTGTGTTGTGGCTTAATGTCGTTGTGTTGTGGTTAAATGTCATTGTGTTGTGGCTTAATGTCGTTGTGTTGTGGCTTAATGTCGTTGTGTTGTGGTTAAATGTCGTTGTGTTGTGGCTTAATGTCGTTGTGTTGTGGCGTAATGTCGTTGTGTTGTGGCTTAATGTCGTTGTGTTGTGGCTTAATGTCGTTGTGTTGTGGCGTAATGTCGTTGTGTTGTGGCTTAATGTCGTTGTCTTGTGGTTAAATGTCGTTGTCTTGTGGTTAAATGTCGTTGTGTTGTGGTTAAATGTCGTTGTGTTGTGGCTTAATGTCGTTGTGTTGTGGTTAAATGTCGTTGTGTTGTGGCTTAATGTCGTTGTGTTGTGGCTTAATGTCGTTGTGTTGTGGCGTAATGTCGTTGTGTTGTGGCTTAATGTCGTTGTGTTGTGGCTTAATGTCGTTGTGTTGTGGTTAAATGTCGTTGTGTTGTGGCTTAATGTCGTTGTGTTGTGGTTAAATGTCGTTGTGTTGTGGCTTAATGTCGTTGTGTTGTGGTTAAATGTCGTTGTGTTGTGGCTTAATGTCGTTGTGTTGTGGCGTAATGTCGTTGTGTTGTGGCTTAATGTCGTTGTGTTGTGGCTTAATGTCGTTGTGTTGTGGCTTAATGTCGTTGTGTTGTGGCTTAATGTCGTTGTGTTGTGGCTTAATGTCGTTGTGTTGTGGCTTAATGTAGTTGTGTTGTGGTTAAATGTCGTTGTGTTGTGGCGTAATGTCGTTGTGTTGTGGTTAAATGTCGTTGTGTTGTGGCTTAATGTCGTTGTGTTGTGGTTAAATGTCGTTGTGTTGTGGCTTAATGTCGTTGTGTTGTGGTTAAATGTCGTTGTGTTGTGGCTTAATGTCGTTGTGTTGTGGCTTAATGTCGTTGTGTTGTGGTTAAATGTCGTTGTGTTGTGGCTTAATGTCGTTGTGTTGTGGCGTAATGTCGTTGTGTTGTGGCTTAATGTCGTTGTGTTGTGGCTTAATGTCGTTGTCTTGTGGTTAAATGTCGTTGTCTTGTGGTTAAATGTCGTTGTGTTGTGGTTAAATGTCGTTGTGTTGTGGCTTAATGTCGTTGTGTTGTGGTTAAATGTCGTTGTGTTGTGGCTTAATGTCGTTGTGTTGTGGCTTAATGTCGTTGTGTTGTGGTTAAATGTCGTTGTGTTGTGGCTTAATGTCGTTGTGTTGTGGCGTAATGTCGTTGTGTTGTGGCTTAATGTCGTTGTGTTGTGGCTTAATGTCGTTGTGTTGTGGCTTAATGTCGTTGTGTTGTGGCTTAATGTCGTTGTCTTGTGGCTTAATGTCGTTGTGTTGTGGCTTAATGTAGTTGTGTTGTGAGCTTATGTTTACTTTTTTAATTGCGTTGTGTTGTGGCTTATAATGTCGTTGTCTTGTGGTTAAATGTCGTTGCGTTGTGGCTAAATGTCGTTGTGTTGTGGTTAAATGTCGTTGTGTTGTAGCTAAATGTAGTTGTGTTGTGAGCTTATGTTTGCTTTTTTAATTGTGCTGTGTTGTGCACTACTGGGCAACCGTAAGACTTAGACTTTTGACAGCTCACTATAGGGTTTGAACAGAGTCAGCATCTCATGATGTTCTTATAATGATTGTGAGGTATATATGCTAATGGAAAGACAGGTTTTGGCTGAAATGAAAGGCTTCAAGCATGGATAGGAAGGAGGAAAGTTATAAAAGTTGTCAGATGCAATAGAGTAAGTGCTGTCTAGCTTGCCAAAAAAAAGTCATCTGACTCAGATGTGGCAGAGGTGAAACTGAGGTGAACCTTTGAAACTCTATCTAGATTCTTTGGATCCCTCATCATTAACTGTTGAAAGAAGCATCTGCAATGATATTAATATTATATAAAAATCAATTAAAACTATAAAAATAAAGTTCATAAAGACACATACTGGTGTTGGCTGACAACATCTTGCCTGAAAGTAAAAAAAAAAGTCTTATAGAGTTAGATAAAATGGATTGATTAGAGTTTGATCATTATGTCTGAGTTTTAGATTTAGGATATTATTAAGCAGGAGTTATAGGTGTTTGCTACTGTAGGTCAGTACTAATCAAGACTCTTGCTAGTGTGTTCTGCCATTATTCTGAAGGTCTGGCTACGTGAAACTAGGGTGTTGCTAGAGTGTTCTGGTTAGTTGTTTGGGTGGAGGATGGATGGATGAGTGGATGTATAGACAGATATTTTTAAATGACAATTTTTGTTTTAAAAAAAGACTTTCTCTTTGTAACAGAAGTCTACATTTGCCCTAGTGCAGACATCTCTGATGTAAATTAGTAAATCACATATTGTGAAACCCAGAGTTGGGGGATCATTGTTCAGGAACAGCTTTGAACATTTCAAACATTAAATGGAATAAATGCATAAATTAGGAGGTACAAACCATTATCCAAATGTTTTATTGTCTCATTGAGCACTGTTGATCTGGAATCAACATCAAACCTCCCTGGCAAAGGGGGAAACATCATCCTTTAAACTTTCTGTGAGAACAATGAGTTTTTTGAGAGAAGCACAGTCTCTTTGAAGAGCTACAGTACAGGTACAATGTATAACAGCTAGCAATATCAAGGACGCTACATGGAGCTATTCAGCCACGATGCACATGACACATTGACATGTCCCTTTTCTGTGGTAAAATGTGAACTCAGATCTATTTTTCATTTAATTTCTATTTTGTAGCTCTTTGCAGTGTTTTGCTCCTAAAAGTTGCCTCTGAGATTGCTATAGCATAGAAACATCTGATTTCATTTGAAATCATACTTGTTATTTTACTGACATGCAGTAAAACGACTGAAAAGTAATGCATCACGTGGCTATTTTTAAAGATTATTCAGATATTGAATAATGCATAACCAAATAATTCATACTGTGCGGAGCCCCTGCAGTCCCCTCTTCTTAATCGTTTTATTTTATTTGGTCCAAATTCAGGCACTGCCATCAGCTCTTAGATTGGTCTCGGTTTCATATCTGAGGCAGGGATTTACAGTAGGCAGCTCCACCAAAGCTATCCCAGAATCACTGAGAAGAATACAGAAGATGCTCAGTCTTTGAAGTGACAGCAAGGATTATTCAGTGCCCAAAGGAAAGGCCACAGGAGAGATTTGGGTAAATCCAGGTAACAGTCCATGGCTGCAGTTTGCTCTTTATAAGTGCTGGCAGAGCCAAAAAGCAGACTGAGCGGAAAGCACACTCTCAGACTCTCCAAGATTTCATCTATATTTGTTTAGAACCATTTCAGGGACAATCCCCAATGGGCAAATGTGTTGTTCAAAAACCACAGGGGTGATAGAGCATGGTAGTGAATTTTTTTCTTTCTTTTTTGTTCCCTTTACAAGGTACTACAATGAAACACTGAGCATTTTTGGACATTATCACTGGATTTGACCAAGTTTTCCACGTTAATGCCATCAAAGATTGTTCGAGGCACTTATTTGGTCACTTGGCGAAAATGAGTTGTAGACTATAAAATATCATCAATGCAAAATTAGTGTTTGTTAGAGTTTGGGTCAGTTTTTCATAACGTCAGTTTTGAACAGGATTTTAGAGCAATAAATGAAAACAAAATATTTTAATAAATAATGCGAATCAAACTTTTTTTTTTTAATTCTTAAAGGGATAGTTTACCCAAAAATTTTAATTCTGCCATTTACTCACCATCATGGCATTCCAAACCTGTAAGAGCTTGATTCATCTTGAAACACAAAAGATAATTTAATGAAATTTGAGAGCTTTCTGACCCTCCGGTGAAAGTCTAGGTAACCAACAAATCTTTTGATTTAAAGATCAAAAAAGTCATTGTAAATGAATCTATATTATCTATATGACTTGAATCTATATCACTCTTGAATGTTTATACGTGAATATATTTCATTTTTTTCATCATATAACAATATATCCTCACAAGATTAGCCCACTTGATTCATATGGATCCGTTGTCATAATGGATAAAATGATAAAAGTCATAATGGATTTATGATTTTGTGGATCTCCTAAGTTTTGTTTACCTGCACTTTCAATGGAGAGACAGAAACCTTTGAAGAAAAATTCAAAGATTAACCGATGACTTAAGGTTTTTAAATGACATGATTAAATGATGACAGAATTTTTGGGTAAACCAACCCTTTAATCTTACTTTTTTTAACATGAATTTACTACATGGTCAGAGATTAACATAGGATACTGCTCCAAACAGCTTGATTTGTGTTAATTTCAATAATGCCCTCATTGTGTCCTAACATTACCCTTATTATCCATCTTTTCCAGCTCAGCACTAATAGCAACACCCTATGTGCACTTCAGTCCAGACATTATCACTTAAGTAGCTGTGACATAATTCATCTTTCATAGTCCTGTGCTGGTATGTCTTCATCTGCTGTAATTAAACTTCATAATTAATCACCTGTTTGACTCAAACAAACAGAATTAATCAGAAACAATAGCCTTTGAAGTGTGTGTGGCCACTGAATGTTAATTTGGGCATTTTTCATGCTATAGTCACCATTCTGTATGCCGTTTCATCTCTCCTCTCATTTATCTTTGATTTACTGAAGTTAGGCCAATGAAACCTCAACGACTGATGGAATTTACAAATTGTTGTCTATAATGATTCATCCTAATTGTTGTATTATGGCCAAATGAGAGTTTTGTTGCTATTAATCTTGGTAGCAAGGCCGATTACATGTGTAATCGTTCACACTGGTCCCTATAATGCGTACAGATTTTTTCTCTGATTTTCCCAAACGCCAAAAAAAAAAAAAAAAAAAAAACTCTCGGTATCCACTCTAACCATTCAGACTGAAGTGCATTTCGTTTCAGTGCATTTCCAGATTGAGTTGGTAAAACTGGACTCTATATTACAGGTATTTTGTTGTTCAGAATACAAACTAAACCAATTTGAGGAAGATAATTAATTCGAAAAGGCTGGCATTTAATGTCAAGACTTCAGTCATATCTTTCCCTAATGGCTGATCTCTGGGTCACTCTGAGCCGTGCTGTTCACACTTCATTAAGGCAGTTAACTGCATGCCCATTACATCAGTGACACGCGAACAGACTGCCTGCGTCGCTGAACGATCATACTCGACATCTCAAGTATCTTTTCTGCAGATGAGTCAATTTGCTCTTAAATGGATCACTGTCAGGGAACTGTTGTGTGTGTGTCATGTGTTCCTGCCTCTTGTGCCCTTATTTGGTTTGTTTCCTGTCCTTGTTAAATGTAATCATTAGTTAATTCTTGTCTAGCCTTGTTCGTCTCGTTATCTATGATTTACCTGTGTATATTAGTCCTGTCTGTTCAGTTAAACTTCGTCTGGTCTACTCGTTACTCCCCGGTGTTCCTGTCTGTGTCTTGCCCTGCCCTGCCTTGTCTTGCCCTGCCTTGTCTTGCCCTGCCTTGATGTTTTAAGTAAAGACATATTTGAGTTTACATCCTCGTCTGCGTGTTCCTGGTTCCTCCCTCGTGTGTGCACCGTGGCAATCACTGCCTCCAATCGCTCAATGACAATCAGGAGATTAATGACTTGAACTGTGGATAGAGTGCCTAACAAGGGTGTCTAGTGTGCGTTTTCATCTGGAAGATGTCATGGAAGTGATCAATAACATGTGCTGCAATGGCTTGAGTCCGTCTACACTGGAAGAGTCAAAGCTGCATGTCAATGTTCAATAATGTACACCAATCAGCTGTGAGTTCATGCCTACAGTAAAGTGCAAATATAATCTGTTGAAATAAAATCTTACTTTATTTAAATCCATTGGTGTAAAGCTGATTATGGATGGGTTACTTCTAACCATTTGCTCATGATTTAAATAATTGTACATATTGTGTTTGTATTACCATACAGTACAAGTGCCTGCAGATACCACACAGACCAAAAAAATAGCTGTTGTCACAGCTATTTCATAACAGCTATGATATTTGTAAATAAAACCTTTTTATTTCTAGGGAAATACAGTGGCTGGAGTACATGTTGTACAAAAATACAGTACATGCTGCAACAAGCACAGTGTGGAAAGCTGCATTGATTATAATTGGGGCAGTTTAGTTTTGATGCATCGCCTTGCTCACATCTGCTGTAGATACAGTATTAATACATTTGCTGCTTTTGCCATATTCTGCACAAATGCTCCCTGATGGATATTAGAGCGAGAAGGATGATGGCATTAAGAGATCAAATTCAGTCAACCAGTCATTATTGCAAAATAGTCAGAAACCCAACATGAAGCAGAGTTATTGCATAATAACTCTTATCACTTTGTCTCTTAATAAATGGCCATTTTTGATTTGAACTGAAATATATTTAAATTGCATATAAAAATTCCATTAATTTGGATAACATTTTTGACAATAATAAACTTAACATGATGCATACAGTATTTGTCAGTCATACATAAATGAAACAGGTATGTTTTTTAAATAAATGTATCATCAGTAAATCTCATACATTGTAACTACTTGAATATTGCTTGTTTCACAGCTAGCCGTATTTTAGCTATGTTCATACTTCTAAACTGAATGAAGTAATTTTCATAATGAACAAATTTATATTGATTCTAACCTGTTTGAATACATGCACACATTTTGAAATACATCAATTATTCAAAATTTAAAAATATGTTTACTTGATAAAAACACAATGTTTGCTTTTTTAGGGCAGATTTTATTTTGTAATTCAAATAAATATTACATTTATGCCTAAATATTGTCGAATGCAAGTGTAATTGGTTGACTAAGACATAGATTTTACACTTATAAAGTTATTATGCAGTTATTATATAGTCGTTATGCAATTATACAGTTTAGCATATTTACAAGAACAGTTAACAACAAAATTACAGACAAGTATTTAGTTGATGAATTGCTACTTATATATGATGTTTAAAACAGAATGCATTCCAAACGATACCCTCTTTCACAGACTGTAGTTTAGCATCTATAAAACATGCATTAGACTGAATGTAGGCTTAAAATATCCTAAAATATTCAGATGCTGCCCAGGCACTGACAATAACTCATGCACTTTGCAATAGCCAGCTGCTATACTGAGTCCATGAATTGTGAAGGATGGAAAGATACACAGAGGAACTAGAATGAAGGAAGGACTGAAGGTATATGTCTGTTTGTGTCTCATTAGTCTTGCCTCGTCCCGGAGAAGCACCACCCTCCTTGTCGATGAAGCATTGCCCTGCAGTGAACATTGTGATGTTTCTTTGTGGTCCTGTATAGAGAATGTGACAGTGTGTCAGTGTTAATGCATTCTTCCTCTCCGGCAACACAATAATGAGGGCTATATGTGTGACACTTTTCAGCTAGCTTTTAAAAATGTGACAGAGCCTCAGGTCTGGTTCTAGACAAGCCCTCTGTCAACAGACTTTCGCCTCCAAGTTTTGCTCTTTGGAGGCCATGCTACAATGAGACTGGTATGTTCAAATATGTGAGTTATGAACATTTTACCTCCCGGAAAGTTCATACTTGTGAGTTGGGAAGTCGTAATTATGATGTCAGGTGCATTCAAATCACTTTGGTTGGAGCAAGATGGCAATGTACCATTTCTGCATGAAATTCAACAAGAATAAATGTTAAAAAGATAATATTATCATTATTGTTTTATTGGTTTTAAATTATACCCTTAACACATAAACTTGCCCTTGTAGCACCAAGACGAATTGCTACTGTTTGTTTAGCATTATACATTCTGATGACCAGTGTTGTGGGTAACACATCACAAGGAACTCAAGTTACATACTGTAATCAGATTACTTTTAATTAGTAAAGTCACTCATAAAGCCTCTAGTAACTACTAGTAAAGCCTCTTTTTCAAATAAGTAGCACAAGTATTGAGACAAATTGGGAGTAAGGTTCAGAGGCACTTCCTATTATTAATTTCACTTTTGGTGTGAAAGAGCGTTTACAGTTGCCAAAAATTTAACTTTTCGGGGTTTTTTATTAAAAATAAATTTGCAAGCCCAGCTCAGGTGACAAAAAGTAACACAATAGTAACGTAATGCATTACTTCCAAAAAAGTAACTATGTAACGCAATAAGTTACTTTTTATGGAGTAACCCAATATTGTAAGGCATTACTTTTAAAAGTATCTTTCCCCAACACTGCTGACGGCAGTGTCTAACATGTTTTTTCATCATTTTGTTTTTTCTTTAATAACTGTAATAACCAACAGCATGCCAAACAGCTGCTGTCCCTTTAGATTAACTTGTATTTAACCCTGAATATTTTTTTAAAAGAACAATATTCTAATTAGTTTTTAAAACTTGGGGTCAGCAAGAGGATTGCTACTCTGAGTTTCAGGAGATAAAGCAGTTGTGGGTTAATGAAGCAGATTTCTCCTCCTAGCCTAGTGAGTCAGTATTGATTACTGACTAATTACCAGCACAGGAAAGAGCCATCAACCAAAGAAAAGCCAAGGGTGAGAAGGTCTTAACGGGAAATTGCATTCTGTGTATCTAAATGACTCAATTAGGGGCTCTGAGCCCACAATGATGTTAACTATAGCTACCATCTTCCCATAGTTCTAATTGAATAAATAGAACTGTGCTGTAATTTTAACACTTTTAAGGGGTATTAGCACCGACTGTAGCTGTGTTGCGATTGACAGGGTCCCTACATCCCTGAGTATGGGATATCTATTGAAATTCACTTCACTTGACAAAGTAAATATAAATTTCCATACTACATTTGTTTATAACACATACATGTGTATTTATATAAATATACATTTATTATTAATGCAATTATAATAAAGTGGTATAGTTGACAGTGCTAAACTGGGGTGTGTTTCCCAAAAGCAACTATGGTCGCAAATTTCATTGAACTTTATTGATAGTGACAGAACTTTTGGGAAACACACCCCAGAGTGATAAATGTCTGTTGGGATGTTCAGTATGGAAGTAGATGTAATATGGTTATATTACATTTGTCTTTTATATTATTTAACCATGATTATATAGTTGCAACCATCATCTTTTCATGTTCATGAACAACCGCATACAACTGAGTCTAATTAAACTCAATAAAAATGATGGAGCCTTCTATCATTTTCACAGCATTTATTTTAGTTAAACCTCTTTTCTACTGAGTAATGCAACATAAATGGTGGGTAAACTGATGTATCAAACTTTCCTTATTCCTTGTACCATTCACAGTGCCCTTCAAACTGAATTGAAGACTGATTTTGGACAGGAATCTCACTTAAGATGGAAGAATAGACCACTTCAAAGGGTACTTACGGTCGAATGGGATGCACCTAGTAATTTGTAGCCACAAACTGACCAGAAGTCATTCATTGTCAATGAGAGCTGACAGTTTGACAGAAAGCTCAATATTGCAGCTGTAGGAATGGAAGTCCTGCCTTTAAATTCAAAGAGCCACATTAAAATTCACATTGTCTGGTATTCTGAAAACTACAGTTTTAGTGTAAACAATAGTTTTTAAGCTAAAGAAGCTAAATATATGAGGATTTTTTATTGGGTAGTTTATTTGAAATACATCACTACAAAGTAATCTGGATAAACTCTATTGGAGACATCAATGTTTCCCCATTCAAGTAGACAGCAGCTATATTAGAATGACTATTTAACTTAATAACGCATAGCTGCTAAGATGGAGTGAACTAACTTGCCTATAAAGGGTCTTTGGCAGCAGCGACTGTTAAGAAAATGATGAAGATGAACAAACAAGCACATGAGCAATGGCGCAATGGCAATGGGAGGGAAGACAGTGGAGCTCAAATGATCCACCTTCTGATCTAGTAAGATAACACAGTTGAGTGGAAATGCCTACTAAAAATCAACAGTGATGTGTCTTGTCAACATCAAGTGATTAAATTGCACTAAGCCTATTTCACACATCGCACATCCGCATTATGTAAGCAGCATTCAGCATTTATTTTTGAGCCATATTAACAGGTTACATCATTCTAACACAGTCTCATCCCAACTCGTCACATATTGACGCTTGGTTTTTGCGTCGCTTTTCGACGTGAAGGGAAGGTATTTTTTTTAAATAGGAAACACTTAGCGTATATTAATCATTTTTAAAAAAATTATGCCAGTACTTGCATCTGCCTCCTATATCTTGCGTTTTCTTCACAGATGGTAGGTTTAGGGGCAGGGTTGGGTAAGTCACTATTTTGACTGTTTACATTCAAAAATCACACCTCTACATATATGCAATAATGGCAACCTTATTATGACGATAAAATTCCCAATAGCGCGTTAGCATATCGACGCCGAAAAATTACGCTTCCCTTCACGTCGAAAAATGACGCTAAAGGGATACCTTGAGCGTCAAAAAGCGACGCCAAATCCAAAGCGTCAATATGTGACGACTTGGGATGAGACCGGGTTGATCATTCACACCGAGCACATGAGCAGAGCAGTACACCGTAGCTGAAGCATAGCTAGGTTTATAGTTTTACAATGAATCCATGCTCTAACAAACATATTTAAGTCTTTTGCAGAATAAAAACTATTATAAAGAAAAATAAAATATTGGAGCAAATTACCATAATTAAAGGTTACTCCACCCCAAAATGAAAATGTTGTCATTAATCACTTACCCCCATGTCGTTCCAAACCTGTAAAAGCTTTGTTCATCTTCAGAACACGATTCAAGATATTTTGGATGAAAACCGGGAGGCTTGTGACTGTCCCATTGACTGCAAATTAAATCTTGGGTTACAAATCAGTGACAGACACAATAAATGTATTCTTTTCAGTAAAACTGACTGAATCGTGATGAGCTAAGCACTGATGTCTCTCATGTAAATTATATGCCACGACGATCAAGATTTCTCAACAGTGTACTATTATTCAACAGCTCTCTTCTGATAACTATTTTATGACCACTGTAAAAAGAAATGCTCAATGAAATCGCTTCTGTAGAGCCGTAGTTCTGTCACGCAACAGAAACGCTGTCAGCATGAAAGCTCAATGCGCTCCTGCTGCTGCAATTATCCTGCTGCAATGATTACGCACTGCAGACGCACCAGTCATCAATGTTTCTGTGAGGTACTGTAGTGCTGTGGGAAAACATGTCTTCCTCAGCACTGTCTCTATAAGAGGTTCCCTGATGTACTTTACATCCTGTGCCTTTCTACAAGACAAAACCACTTCCACTTGCTTTGATATCGACCGCCCCCTTGTAATCAAATGAGACCTTTCCCCCATCAGACCCGTATTGGATGGAGACATTTGTTGCAGTGCTCCCACTCAATCCATAGGTCAGACATGTCATTACATTTCATTAGTTCTAACCGTATCAATGATTAAAGATGGATGGAATAAACTTCTGTTGGCCAATCTTCTTTTTTTTTTAAATTGTCAGATAAACAGCCACACAGACGTAAAGCCTGGTTTAAAGCATTCCAGGAAATGCCATTTTATCAACGACGCCGTGAACATGGTGACGTTTCTATGTGGCTCATGTAGATGATGGAGATTACGTCAAAGGTCTGAGAAACATAAATCTAGCCTGCGGCTCACAGGTTTTTTTTTTATGCATATTAAAAATCATACAGTGAGAGCCTGTAAGCCTCTTGGCATTTGCCTGTCGTCTGTGGATTATAGTACAAACTGTTAGCCGTTAGCAGATGGATTAGCTTTAAATATGACAAATGCAAGAATATTCCTTTTGCATATTGACACAGACTCCAGTAACACATCGCTTGTTCCCGAAGATTTAATTCGCCATGCATGACATTACATTGTACATATAAACAATTCTACTCAGACCAAAGGATAATGAATACTTGTAGATTTGCAAGTGCTTGCGTGCCCATAACTGAATGTTCAATTTAAACAGAATGAATAATTAATTTTAAATCAATAATATTACGCTATCTTTCCAAAACTAGTTATAGAGCGATATTTTAGGGATATACAAAACTCAGCTAAACTCCTATAATCCTCATAAAATATGGCAATCTATTGAAGTCTAAGAGTAATTAACTTGAAATTTATTGTTGGAGGTGTTAAACTTGTTACACAAGCACTTCTTTTATTGCTGTTGTGGTGCTGCTTTAAAGGAGATGAAACAACTTTTCTGAGAGAGTTTAACATGCTGACTGTCCACAAATGCACAAACCACTGCTGTAATCACTGTCTGTAAAAATACTAAAGCTAAAAGATGACTTGTTAGTGGACAAGTTTCATTAAAGTGAGTGTGAAAATTGTGAGTTTACAAAACCAAAAGTGGCTATAGGTGAAGAAACACTCATGAACTTATGGTTCATTGAATCATACTGTACTAATGTTATACTGTAGTTCTATCAGACTTATCATTATATATTAAAGTCTACATACAAAGTGGATTTCAATAAATTTGCAATGCATTTTACTTCCATAATCCAATGTGTCTGTAACTAAAACCGGATATTCAGTGCTCCATGCATATTCATTAAAATATAATTAGAGAGATAACCTACAATTCTTTAAGTTTACTAAACATATGAAATTAAATATCAGAATCAGAATGAGCTTTATTGGCCAAGTATGTTTACACATACGAGGAATTTGTTTTAGTGACATGATCTCCACAGTGCAACAGAGAGACAGCAACAGGACAGGACACAGATAATAAAGAATAATACAAATATCCAAATAGGCAATATACAAAACAGCAAAAACACAGTATATAATATAGACAATTATGTGTGTACAGGTCTGATATGTGCAAATTTGAAATTAAAAAATTAGATGAATAAAAAAGTATGAACAGTCTTGTATTCAGTCCCAACAGATTTTCACATATTCCTGGAGCTTTGTTCTAGCACAAGCCTTCTCTATGTTGCAGGATGGTGACTATAACTATAACTTTAAAGGAACACTCCACTTTTTTGGAAAAAGGCTCATTTTACAACTGCCTTAGAGTTAAACCGTTGAGTTTTACCGTTTTTGATTCCATTCAGCCGAGTCTGGCGGTAGCACTTTTAGCTTAGTTTAGTATAGATCATTGAATCGGATTAGCGTCTCGCTCAAAAATGACCAAAGAGTTTAAATCATTTTCCTATTTAAAGCTTTTATTATTATTTTTACAACTTGATGTTGCAGCTGTTCTTTCTTCTTCTTCATGAATCAATCGAAAATCAAGACACTGTGCATCATGTGATCACACTATATTTGTAATTAATTGTAAAAAGCTATTTAATCCAAACATCTTTTTCTAGTCCACTCATATGCCTGGAGTTTTCATCTCATAAGACTTTAAAAAGATTGATCAAAAGTACTATTTATTTTTTCGGTGTAAAGCTTTTTTTAATGAGGAAAAAAATATAGAGTGCAGCATTAAATGTGAGCTTTGATGCGTGATGACAAAACCTTGAACAAATGAAGCTCTTCTGAGAGTTACTGAGTTTTCTATGGGCCTGTGTAGATTAATCTGTCCGGATTTAGCTTTCCTGCAGTCATTTATCATCTGGCAAGGAGTTGCGATGCTTTCCTAAGTGTGATAAATCTACAAACGTTCCACATTCACCAAATATTGTGTTCATCACAATTGCTCGGTTTTACATTTGGGTGTGCTTTGGTTTTACTTATAATGTCCTCGACCTCTGCGAAAGGCTGTGGGGGGATTTCGGCCATGGAAATTTGAGTGAATTCCATACAATTTTAAGCAGGACAACACCCACTCTTGGTTTGCCTATAGTGAGCTGTTTCCTTTTTCGGTCCTGCAGGACACATCCATGCTGACTGTGTGTTTTTGAAGGCTAGTTTTAAGTCTCAGAGGCTCTGCTCTTCTTTGACAACATTAATGTAAGACAAAATGCGAAACAAGAAGACTTATCATATGAATGAGCTGTTATTGTTAAAGGGAATACTGTGTTAATGTTATGTAGCTTAAATTATGATTGAACGAACTTACCCACAGTGATAAAAACAGAACTGACAAGATCGATTGACCTATCGTGCCTCACCGGTAATCTTAGGAAATCTGCGTGCAGGTTTCTCTCCAGGGCATGACTAACTGTTGAGAAATGGCTGCCTGTGCTCCTGCCTGACCTGAATATGGAGTAGTGCTTTTGGCATGACTCCCAGATCATGGGAAAATTGTGTAAGACCTGTGTAGGATCTTCCCTGTGGTGCCAGCTGATGCCCTGTGACTTGCCTTAATATATTTGCATCATCAGGCATTTGATGTTGTTGATAAATACATATAGCCATAAAAATTATGACAACAACACAATACACACAGTGTTTTGTCATTTTAGCTTATGTTTACAAGTTTTTGAAGTGTTCGTTTCACTGGACCTGTTCCTCAGTGCTCCACATCACAAGTGCAGTGTTGTACAGCTTCTTCTTGTCTTCAATCTTTCCAACACCTGCAGTACCTCTGAAGAGAAACCAACTTACAGTGTGCAAATCATATTACTGGCAAATATCCGGTAAGGCAGCTAAATCTGGCTCTCAAATGAAAATACAATTTGCTTTCAAAATAAAATAAAAATGGTAACTGAGTTGATGCTTTACAAATACCTAGATAAGCCTTTAGGCTACACAGTATGAATTGGTTTTGATGATTGTTATGTGTGTGAGGACAGCAAGGTCTTTCATTATTGCTATTTAAAACAGTTCTGTCATGACAACTCTCTGAAAGATTAGTGCAGAGACTTGCTACTGCCAATACATCCAGACATGCTGCTGTGAAATTATAGGAAATACTGCTTCTGCACGTATAACATATATGAAAAACATTTATGAAATAACCCCCATAAATAACAAACATGAAATCACCCCATAGCAGATCTATACAGGTGGAGCTGGGGAAGGGGAAGGCTGTTGTTAGCTAACTCGATTGAGTTCCAGTTATGTTCGGATTTTGTCAATTATAGGGTTCTATTTCAGTTAGGATGCTGCACTAGAACATATCTTTAAAGTGTCAGCATTAGAGTTCACCTGTGGAGACCAAATGTACAAGAGTGTCAGCAGTATATGCAAAAGTAATGTGATTTTTCGATTGAACATCTTCTCTGCCTAGTTAAGCTGAAGAGAAGGTCCTTAAAGTGTCCTTGTTTGAAGTTTTCCTGAAGGCCTTTTGTCTTCTGCCCAGAACATGGAGTGGATTGTCAAGAGCTGGCATGATGCCCTGCATCAGAAACAAATTTCCCCTGTTGGAGTGAAATCAATTATTCATGAAGTTTGCATGGAGCATTGAGAATGAGCGCAGAAGTAAAGGTGAGGTGAGAGGATAGGAAATGGGTTTATGGATTGTGTTGATTGATAGCTTTTGTGTGTGCCAGCACTGACTGGATTCATTGCTGACAGAACAACAGTGCTTAAGCATACAGTGTATGAATATTTCTTCAACTATGGGCATTTTGACCTTGTAGACTTTTAGAAAATACTGCAAATCATGTCCTCCAAATCTCAAATTGTGTTTAGTAACATTCTTTTCAAGAAATGACATGCCACAGTTAACTCCAAAGGTTAAAGTGAAGTGATAAGGTTATTTTCATAGCTAGCATATTATGTTTCCCAAATACATCCTTGTGAAAAGAAGCACACTTTAGCATACTTTTAAAAAATTAGTCAATTTGTTTTAATGTGTACTTGAGTGTGTTAAGAAACAGTCACTTCTTACATACACTTAAGTATATATGTATATATATATATATATATATATATATATATATATATATATATTCATTCACAAGGGAACACAGCATTTGAAAAATTATAAAACAATATCTCTCTGGAGACTTCCATCAACTGAAATTGATTTTATGTCAGTCTTTTTCACTTTAGACATTGAAACACAAGCCAAACCTTTGACCTAACCCATGAAAATGTAATGAGATTCAGTAGATCTCTTTCATCTCATAAACCACTGAAAGACCTTCATACAGTACTTCTAAAACATCTAAATGAAAGAATTTGGCTGAATCAGTTTGAACCGGCTTTTTCATGCAGTTTCCACAGTTAATAAACTCTAAAATCTGAACTGGGTTCAGATTATATGACTAAATCATGTGTAATGATTTGTGGGGAGTAGAAACGATTTTGAATAACCTTTTTGCAGCTCCTCTGGGAAATTCACTGCTTCCTTCAACCTATTCTCATGGGCAATCAGGACACTGATAAAGCTGTGGATGAAAAGGTTCATCAAGGAACAGATGATTCATTGTGACGCATTGATATACCCTCACTCTCCTAATAAATATAGATGTATTGTCCTTCCACATGTTTGAAGTTTTCTTTCCTTGACTGAAATACCATCCGTCCCCTTCATTATCGTCATTCTTGACCCAGAAAGGTCGTCTGTGGGGATATGTCTATATGGATCAGGCTCAATGTCAATGAAACCATGGCAGTTTCCTCCCATTTATCCCATTCTACTGACTCACTTGAAGATGTTGTTGTTTACTGATCATGCATTTTTCATGGGTCACCATTGGGAGTGCAGCCAGGGGATACACCGGCCATTAGGAATTCTTATCAGGTGCAGTCGTTGCAAAAGGAGAACGAAATTTACATCCCATCATAGTTCAACCAGTCTTTCCACAGCCTGCACAGGCCCCTGGGTCAGCCGGGAAAAAATGGGCACCTGCGTGTATGCTTTTCTAGGGAGGGCCTCTTTAATATGCAAGATGGTATCCAGACTTTCATCCCCAGAATTAGCTGGCAGGAAGTTGGATAAAGGTTCTCCATGCATGCCTAAACAAGCAGCTGTTGATCTGCCAAGCCAGCAAGTGGGCATGTGAGTTTGTTGCTGCATGGCTGCGTGGTTTATATGCTGGTGAGACTTGGTTCTGCTCAAAAAATGAGCTATTCTAGGATTTCACGCACTTCTGTTGTGCACGTTGCCTCCAGCTTGTAGCATCCACTGCAGATTCATTACAATCCACCCGCAGAGGAGAAATCGACTGCAAGATGTAAAGGTTCTGAGAAAATACAAGCTTTGTTCCATAACTTTGCAGGCAGCGTCTTCAAAGGCAGCATTCTAAGCAGCATGGAACCTCATAAGTTAAGAATTTGGAACACTCTATCAGGCAGTAACTCAAAATAATGTTTTGGGTTGTGTAGTTCTTCATACAATGTTTTTGAAATGTTGAAGCTTCTACAGAAGTATAGCATTGCTTAATTATTTTCTTTCAAGGAAATTAATAGTATTGTTATGCACAGCTTCCTGCTGTAGCACTATGGTGTAATTTTTGCATTAGCATGTTGCAAAGCTAACAATGTGGTACTTTAACATCCACACAGATAAATTGGGTAAAAAACATTCTTACTTCTGCCATCTTGGGTGAGGATTTTTAGTGAGTTTGTCACAATGCTTTATGGGATACATTTAGAATTTGACCAAAAGAAGATATCATAAAGCTGTAATACACCCAACCAAAATCAAAGAAATAGCAGTAGCTCTAGTTGCAATGTATGTGTCTGGGCTGAAAAGTTGCACTTGAACACACACAGACTACAATCAATGACCAACTAGAAGAGGAATGCCCAAACTCGGTCCTGGAGGGCCGGTGTCCTGCAGAGTTTAGATCCAACCCCAATTAGACACACCTAAACCAGCTAATCAAGCTCTTACTAAGCATACTAGAAACTTCCTGGCAGGTGTGTTGAGGCAAGTTGGAGCTAAACTCTGCAGGACACTGGCTCTCCAGGACCGAGTTTGTGCACCCCTGAACTAGAACATACATTTTTTGCCTGTGTGAGAAGAAATAACTCTGCTTACCAGCAGGTGGCAGTAAAAAAGGTAAACTAAAAACTTGCACTTGTTTATAAAGCTAAACAGCCAATTAGGGGTGTGTTTCCCAAAAACTGTGGTTACAAGTTTCGTTGCTCAACCGGACCAAAAAGCCTGTATCTGGGTCCGGAAATTGCCACTGTTGTGGAACAAGGCTGTCAATCTGAGCTGACAGATGCTCAACGTTGGTCTGAGTTGGAATGATGACTGGCTGTTGGCTTGGTGTATTAAGGCCTTTACTTTTTGAAATAGCCTTTATATCACAAGTGCAAGTTTATTTTAATGATATTTTGTCAAAATCCACTCCCCTTGTGAAAACCCCGACTTAATCCATCTAGATGTGCCAAAACAAGCTGTAACAAGTTTTTCAATTTATAACTGTTTTGTTTTGTCAAATTTGTAGCTAATTTGTATGAATTCTCATTCCTATGCTTTTGGCCTATCTGCTTACACCACACACACATAGGTTTTCATGTGTTTCATATTATACAAATTCATACAAAATAGCTAAGTCATAGTAGCGTTTTTGCATGAGATTGGGTTGGAATCTGTAGCTGCTGTAAGGAATAGATTTCAGCACCAGATTTTAGAGGGAAGCACAAAGGGCAGTAATGGTCTGGTTTGAGGTTGTTTCAAAGTGGAGTTACATCTATCTGAGCAATACACTTGTGAATAGGAGGGATTCTGGAAGATGTGGATGTTGGGGGAAGGGCATATATTTCAGGATAATGTGGAGAAACTGGCATGTTGGTAGATAGATAGATTCTATAGTTGTTCTATTCCTTGAATGTTCCATTTGCACCTATTACAGCTTTCAGAAAATGTTCTAGCTATAAGGTTTTGATGGAAAATTTCAACCCACACTTTCTGTAGCACTTCCCAGAGGTGTGACCGGCTTGTAGGGCATTTTTCTCTGACTTTACACTTAAGCGCATTTGCTTTCCATTTTCCCTCCGTGTAATGCGTAATAAAGCAGTGTTTAGAAGATCAGTGCAACTTTGTTTACTTCACAGAGTTTACCGTTGAAACAGCTCTGTTCTGCAGTTCATAAGTCCCCTCTACTGTCAAACTATGGATCTAGTGGATCATTCAGTCTGTCTGCCATATTTTTGTTCAGACCAATGTGAAAAGCAGACCAAATTTTTGTTGTAAATCTTAACCGGTCAATGGAAAATAGCCTACCTTGTTATCAGAAGTGTTGGGATTTTTAGAATGCACATTAGCTTATGTATGGAGCAAATTTTAATTTATCCCTCTGACTCATCCTTTTATTAAAAAAATATTTAAGGCTTATATGTTATATTTTTATTTTTAAAAATGGTCAAAACTTTATTTGAACATGTAGTACATGTCAGTAGATAACATGATATGAATATTTGTTGTTAGTTTAAAATCTGCCATGATGTAATGTTTTATTTCACTGTTTATGCAAATAAAAAGTGCATAGTGCTGCTAATTTTATTTTTTGACTTTTGTCATAAAACATGGTAAAATTATTTCAGTGTGTGTATTAGTACTTTTTTAATATTTCCAGCAAATTTTAGCAATGCCGTGTATAACCGTTTGGATTGATACATTACCGTATTTAATAGATTTAAGAATTGTATAAAATTGGTAGCTCTCAGCCGGTTGGAGACCCCTAATCATGAGCTTTCATTGTTTTTGTTGGTTCATGCTGAACTGGTGTTGATAAATTTACTCTTTATATTAATGTCAATTTATATTGTCACTGTTTTTAAGTTACATTGTCTGGAGAGTTTTACAGTTTTTAAGTGTCCAAATGTTGTTTGTATTCTATTTATTATGAAGGGCAGCTTCATCAATTTGACAACACATGTGCTGCAAATGCTCACAACACAACCAAATAAAGAAACGCACTGCAAATAGAAAAAAACACCTGCAAATTAAGAAAACAACTTCCTCAATTTGACAACACACGCGCTTGCAAATGCTCACAGCACAACCAAACAAAGAAACGCGCTGCAAATAAAATTCTTTATTTGGTTGTGTTGTGAGCATTTGCAGCGTGTTTCTTTATTTGTTTGCGTTGTGAGCATTTGCACCACCTGCTGTCAAACTGATGAAGATGTTTTCTTGATTTGCTGGTGCTTTTTCTATTTGCATAGGTTTTCTGAAGTTGCAGCGCGTTGAGCTCTCCGTCACCGTCATTTTGGCCAATCTGATTACACCCCACACGTAGGTTTTCATGCATTTCATATTGTACAAATTCATACAAAATTGCTACATCAAGTTGTGTTTTTGCATGAGATTGGGTTGGATGTGCCATAGCTGCTGTATGGAAGCTTGGGTCAGTTTGCTATGAATAGATTTTAGCACCAGATCTTAGAGGGAAGCACTAAGGGCAGTAATGGTCTGGTTCGAGGTTGTCTCAAGGTGGAGATACATTTATCTTAGCAATACACTTGAGAATAGGAGGGATTCTGGAAGATGTGGATATTGGGGGAAGGGCATATATTTCAGGATGATGTGGAGGAAACACAATATGTCCAGTAACGGCTCTGCTGTGTGTTATTTAAAGCATAATGATATATACTAGCATTCAAAAGCGTTGAATTACCAAAGCATGTTCATGTTTAGACGGAAACTGGCATGTTGGTTGATAGATAGTATATTATATAGTTGTTCTATTCCTTGAATGTTCCATTTGCACCTATTACAGCTTTCAGAATATGTTCTAGCTGTAATGTTTTGATGGAAAATTTCAACCCACGCCTTCTGTAGCACTTCCCAGAGGTGCGACTGGCTTGTAGGGCATTTTTCTCTGACCTTACACTTAAGCGCATCCCACAGGAGCTCAGTGTGGTTTAAATCAGGCTAAAATGGAGGCTAGGCCATCAAAGACAGTATACTCTGGCTCCCTGTTTTCTTCCCCAAATAGGTTTTGCATAGATCAGAAGTATGCTTCGGATCTTCGTAGTGCTGCATGATGAAATTTGAACCAATCAAGTGCTGACCACAGGGGACGGCATGATGTTGTGAAATAGAATGGTAACCTTTCTTATACCTTGCACTCTGCATCAATCTCCCAGCTCACCAGCACCAAAGCAGCCCCATACAATTACACTTCATTCATGCTTGACAGAAGGCATCAAGAATCCTTTCATTTGCCCTGTGTTTCACATGTGCAACGCTTCCTTGATTTAAACCTCTCAAACTCATTTGCACAGGGTACTCTTGTCAGTCACCCACCATCCAATGTTTGTTCTTTTGCTCATTTATCTTTTATTTTATTTTCTAGTTTCTGCTTTTTAAACATTTCCTTTATGTCTAACATCGCTGAGTTTCTTGGCAAACATATACATGGAATCGCCTTCATTTTGCAATGAATACATAAAAAAATAAAAACAGAAATCGACTTGGAGTTACAATATATTGCAAACCGAGGAAGGAAAATATACCTTCTTTATTAAACATAAAAGGTTTGAACTGAAAGATCATTAAATCACTAAAAGAATGAGTGTTGCAGTTCAATAAAAATAGTTAATTATAAATCACAGTAAAATATAAATACAGTCATTTTCAGCAATAGTAATGTTCTGGAAATGTAATGTACTTCAATACATCTAATACAATCTTGGTGAATAAAAGTATCAGTTTCTGTCAAAAACATTAATATTTATGTGTAACATGTATATATTATGTATTGCTAGTATATGTATGTTCTGAAACTGACCCACTAAATGATGAGATCAACAGTGTTCTCATTATTATTGAGTTGCTATAGGGTTGTGACTTACAGTAAATTCTGATGTCTGGGACAAAATTCTTGGGCATTCGACAGAATGTAATGTAACTAAGAGCCAACCGCGTTTAAAAGTTTTTTTTCCCCAGTTGGCTGGAAACTTTATGAGAAACCAGAACACAATATCTGGTTTAAATTGAATTGTAAGAAGCAGCAGTGCCACTTGCATTGCTTTTTGAATTGTGTTCTGGCACATTTCAGAATGCACCAATGAATGATATCAAGTTTGTGTAGCCAGAAGCGCTCGCATTGAGTCATAGATTGCTGGACAAATGTAGCGAAAATTCTGGGAAATCAGATGTTACCACTAAAATAGTCTCCTAGCCTCAGAGAATATACTCCTACAGACTGCACACAGTTTGTTTACTGGCTGTCTGATGCATACTTAGCACAAAACCAAAGAAAACTTGCTCCAATCAGATTGTCTACCATGCAGCTTTCAAGAATCGCCACCTTTCACTGACTTCTTTACACACTTTGGGTTCACCCTTACAAAAAAGAAGTTTATTCAAGTGCGCTATTAGTATACTTCTTTTAAATTAAAAATAGGAAAGTATATTTTAGTCTACTTTTTATGTACTTCTCAGAAATGGACTTTATGTAAAATGAGATTTAAGTATACTTGACTTACACTTAGAAAAAGTCTAAATATATTTGAGCTATACTTGTGCTCCTAGAATCCGTGTTTTCATTGTTATATGGTAGGGGGCGCTAGTACACATCTTCTGTACATAATTTCCAAAAACACACAAGTGAAGAAGAAACTGAAATAACAGATGCAGCGTCAAGCCCTCCCGAGACGAGGGCTTGACGCTGCGTCCTCCGAGGAGGTTGATGTGACGAGCGTTGACGAGGTTTCGCCGCCTCTCTCGCCCCAGAGAGCTACTTCTACACAGGAGCCTTCCGTTTTCCCCGATCTCCTCACCGAGGTGTCGAGATCGCGGGTGAAATTTTTTCGTCCCGGCCAGTCGTTCCCGCGGGAACTGAATGAGCGCGGGTATGCGGCGATGCCGCGGGTTGAACAGACGCTTGCGAGCTATCTGTCTCCCTCCACGGCATCGCCTTTGAAGGCTCCTGCTCTGCTTACAACATCTTTGGTGGGCAGAGGGTATGCGCGCTCTCTAAACTCAGGTGGCTGCTGGGCGGGCGCAGCCTCCTCTGCATACCAGCTCCTCGCGCAAAAGGTCCTGACAGGCGAGCCCCAGGACCGCGGAGGGCGACCCCTACTGGGGTGGAGTGGCTTGCACCGCGGCACTCGGTGACCACTTCACCTCGGTGCCCTCCAGGGACTTGTCTGCTGACCCTGCCGCTGTTCCAGGGCACAGCCGGTCCCAGCGAGTATATTTCTCAGGTTTGTCCGCCCGGCAGCGCGGAGCTGAGAAACTCGCCTCAGCCGCCAGATTACGCGTCTCATTCCGGTGCGCCGCATCGAGACAGCGGTCTGGCCGCTTCTCTGAACCCAGAGGTCAGTCTCGAGAGACTGATTCCCTTAGAAGATCATTGGGCAGCGAGCTGCCGAATGTGTCTCTTTGGGTCCTGCCTTGCAGGGTCTGGTTCGTTCAGAGGTCCTGACGGGTGAGCCCCAGGACTACGGAGGACGACCCCTACTGGGGTGGAGCGGCTTACACCGCGGCACACGGTGACCGTCTCCCCTCGGTGCCCTCCAGGGACTTGTCTGCTGACCCTGCCGCTGTTCCAGGGCACAGCCGGTCCCAGCGAGTATATTTCTCAGGTTTCTCGGAGCCGAGAAACTCGCCCCAGCAGCCAGGCCACGTGCCTCCTTCTGGTGCGCCGCTTCGAGACAGCGGTCTGGCTGCACCAGAGGTCAGTCTCGAGAGACTGATTCCCTTAGTAGAGCATTTGACAGCCTGGCAGCGGCTGCCGAATGTGTCTCCTTGGGTCCTGCAGACCGTAGCGAGAGGCTATCGTATTCAGTTCGGCGGGCCACCCCCGCCGTTCTGCTGGGTTGTTATGACTGCGGTCCGCCCCGGGCAGGCTCTGGTTTTGGAACAGGAAGTTGGTACTCTGCTGAGGAAGGAAGCCATCGAGTTGGTTCCTCCTCACGAGACCCAGTCCGGTTTCTACAGCCGGTACTTCATTGTTCCGAAGAAGGATGGAGGGCTGAGGCCCATACTGGATCTGCGTCTACTGAACCGCTCAGTCAGAAAGCTGAAGTTCAGGATGCTTACTATCAAGCAGGTTGTGACTCAAATCAGGTCCGAGGACTGGTTTGTCACGATAGATCTCAAAGACGCATATTTCCATGTTTCCATCCTTCCTTCTCACAGGAAGTTCCTGAGGTTCGCCTTTGGGGGCAAAGCGTACCAATATCGGGTTCTTCCCTTCGGCCTAGCACTTTCACCCCGCACTTTCACCAAGTGTGTGGATGCGGCACTGGCCCCCGTTGCGGCTTCAGGGCATCCGCATACTCAATTATATCGACGATTGGTTGATCCTCGCTCAATCAGAGCGGTTGGCGGTTCGGCATCGAGATGTCGTTCTCGCCCACATGAAAGAACTGGGGTTGAGACTGAACGCCAAGAATAGTGTGCTTTCTCCGGTTCTGAGAATCACTTATCTAGGCGTGGTGTGGGATTCGACCACGATGCAGGCACGATTGTCCCCTGCTCGGATCGAGTCGATCCTTACTACAGTCAGGAGAGTGCGAGAAGGCCGGTCACTCACTGTCAAGCAGTGTCAGAGACTGCTGGGGCTCATGGCAGCTGCGTCCAGCGTGATACCTTCTGGCCTGCTGTACATGAGACCCCTACAGTGGTGGCTCAAGACCAAGGGGGTCTCCCTGAGGGGAAACTCACTCCGCGCTGTCAAAGTGTCACGCCGTTGTGTCTGTGCCTTCGACATGTGGAGGAATCCTTGGTTCTTGTCCCAGGGCCCGGTGTTGGGAGCTCCTTGTCGCCGCGTCTCGCTAGCGACGGACGCTTCCCTCACCGGTTGGGGTGCGGTCATGAGTGGCCACCCTGCCCGCGGTCTGTGGAGAGGTTGCCACCTGACGTGGCATATCAATCGGCTAGAGATGTTAGCGGTGTTCCGTGCACTCAAGCACTTCCTCCCAGACCTGAGAGATCACCACGTGCTGGTGCGGACCGACAGCACGGCAGTGGTCTCTTACATCAACCACCAAGGAGGTCTGTGGTCGCGCCCCTTGTATAAGCTGGCACACCAGATCCTTGTGTGGTCCCAGGGCAAGCTCCTATCACTGAGAGCTGTGAGGCTGACCCTGAGGGGTGAAGCAGATATGGAAGGTTTTTGGCCAGGCACAGGTGGACCTCTTCGCCACTCGAGAGTCAGCGCAATGTCCCCTCTGGTTCCTCCAGCTCCTCCGGGACTGGACGCTATGGTACAGACGTGGCCGAGGCTCCGTCTGTACGCCTTCCCCCCGATCGCTCTGCTCCCTGGAGTTCTGGCGAGAGTGCGCCGGGACGAGGTCAGTCTACTGTTAGTAGCACCGTTCTGGCCGGGCCGAGTATGGTTCTCGGACCTGATATCTCTCCTCGAACGGCACTCCGTGGGAAGTGCCCGTCAGGAGGGACCTCCTCTCACAGGCCGGGGGCACCGAGGTGCACCCTCGCCCGGAGTGATGGAAGCTGTTGGTGTGACCCCTGAGGGGGCACAGCTCATAGCTTCCGGTCTGTCAACCGAGGTTGTCGAGACCATCCTCCAATCCAGAGCTCCCTCTACGAGGAAACTGTACGCCTTGAAGTGGAGGCTCTTCACTTCTTGGTGCGGGGACCACCAGCTCGACCCAGTCAACTGCCCCGTTGGTGCAGTACTGGAGTTCCTGCAGGCCCGTTTCTCCGCAGGGGTAACCCATTACACTGTTAAGGTCTACGTGGCAGCTATTTCGTCATACCACGCCCTTACCGGTGGCCAGTCAGTGGGTAGACACCCCCTGGTTACACGTTTCCTCCGCGGTGCGCTGAGGCCTCCCGTACGATCACCCTACGTGGGATCTGGCTGTGGTTCTGGAGGCTCTGTGCAATGCACCTTTCGAGCCCATTCAGGAGATAACTGAGAGACTCCTCACTATCAAGACCGTTTTCTTATTGGCTATCACCTCTCTGAGGAGGGTGAGTGACCTTCAGGCCCTGACTACGGCCTCTATTCACTTTGCGCCCGGTTCGGCGAAAGTATTCCTCTACCCCCGCGTGGGGTATGTTCCGAAGGTCCCATCGGTCGTTCCACAGCCGGTCGTACTGCAGGCCTTCTGTCCTCCTCCCTTCGGGGAGCCAGACCAGGAGAAGCACAACCGTATGTGTCCAGTGCGAGCACTAGACGCATACATCCACAGGTCCTCCCTGTGGAGAAAGTCGGACCAGCTGCCCGTGTGCTATGGTCCGCCTAAGAGGGGTCTTCCTGCTACGAAGCCCTCCTCTTAGTAGGTGGATTGTGGGTGCCATGGCTTTGGCATACGAGGCCTCTGAGCTCCCCCCACCGGTGGGAGTCAGAGCGCACTCAACCCGAGGTGTGGCGGCCTCCAAGGCCTTCTGGGCAGGTGTTCCATGCAGGACATCTGCAACGCAGCTGGGTGGTCCACGCCCCTGACTTTCGTTAGGTTCTATGACCTCGACATCCGAGCCACTCCTGGCTCCTCTGTCCTTTCGTCCTGACACCAGGCAGGGACTTGTCAGTCTGGCGGCGTTGGTATCTCGTTCCCATATGCGTTTCGACGCAGCTCGAAGTTCCTGGAAGGGAACGTCTCAGGTTACGTATGTAACCATGGTTCCCTGAAGGGAACGAGACGCTGCGTCGCGTTGCCACACTTCCGGCATCCCTGCCAGCGCTTGCTTCATGACTTGAAGCTGAAGCCAGCTCCGTCGCACGTGCTTATATGCTTCCTGGTCGTGACGTCACCCCGCCCGTGACGCCTTGCCCTTGTTTGACTGATTACACATCATATTCAGAGCCTGGTCATGCTGAAGGCGTTCCCATATGCGTTTCGACGCAGCGTCTCGTTCCCTTCAGGGAACCATGGTTACATACGTAACCTGAGACGTTTACTGAGACTATACTTCAAAGTGTACTAAAAATACTACTACACGTATTTAATTAGTAAACTATCAGTATACATATAAGTTCACTTTTAGTATAGTTGCAGTGCAAGCTAAACACTTTGTAAACTAGCTGTGTACTCAAAGTTTACTACTGTTATACTTAAAGTGTACTTTTATATACTAGAAAGTGGGCCAGTTTGGTCCCAATGAGTATTGAAATAGTACACTTACAAGTATACTACTAGTACACTGATATTTGTATACTTACTACATAAAGTATACTTAACATATATGAACTTTACTTAAGTATACTGTACATAATAAAATAAACTTGAAGTATACTACTTTTTTTCCCCAGCTTGACACCGAACATAATGTTTACTATTGGACCCAAATAAAGTAAATTTGCTTTCATCATGGAATTGAACTTTGGACCAGTTCTTCTCTCCACACACAAAATACTCCAAGGTTAGCCTTATGAGAAGTTTGCCCTGTTCAGTGCTGAACTGGTAAGCAATTCCAGCTGCAGTGCTGAACCGATTGCCCATTGTCCCCATTATCCAGTCCTTTCGCGCATTTGTCTTTTGTGCAACCTGGTCTCATGTCATAAACGTAGGGCACTTTTTAGCGAGACACGAAATGCGTACCAATAAGTATATATCGCTGCAGTTTCCAAAAGAAATGAACACTAGAGGCAAAACTCCAACGCCTTTTATTCCTTTTGACACAAATTTACAGAGTTTCGATTAATAAAACGTAGTTTTCTCACAATTACTTGAAGAATATCATGTTATGACTTCAAAATAATATTAGGTAACACTTTAGAATTGGGAACAATTATTCACTCTTAACTACAACTTTTCCCTCAATAAATTCCTCATTTGCTACTTATCAATAGTTAGTAAGTTAGTTGTTAAGTTTAGGTATTGGGTAGGATTAGGGATGTAGACAAAGGTCATGTAGAATAAGGCATTAATATGTGCTTAATTACTACTAATACATGGCTAATAATCTAGTAATAAGCATGCTAATAAGCAACTAGTTAAGAGACACTAAAATAAAATGTTACCTAAAATGAATATGCTGGGAAATTTGAATATTGATGCTTTTGAACATTGGTATCACACATATCCAGCTTCATATCTATGGGTTTTCATAGACGGTAGGTTTGTTCAGTACAGTAGCTCACAGAGTATGGAGATGTACTTTGAAAGGTGAGGAGCTCCGGGGCGAATCCCGTGTAACTACAGTTCAACAAAACAGTTAAAATCTGCATATAAGGAAGTTAAAATAGCATGGTTGCATCAACAAATGTGTTTTTATATCAGTTTTGCATTTGTCAACACTATCGGGTAGGTTTAGGGTTGGTTTTGGTGTAGGGCATATTTCCAACAAGAGAGCATAACATTTTTGGTGATAGTCCCCGGATATCTGAATTCTGAACCGCTGCAATACGTACCTGAAGCAGCATAATAAAAACGTGCTAGGGTATACGTATTGAACCCAAGTTTTAGCGCCACTCTAAAAAATGCCCCCAGGTAGGTTCATGCCATGAGACCAGGTTGCTTTTGTGGATGACCAGACTTTAATGAGTTAGTGACATTGTAAAGATGTAGCATTCTAGAAATCACAGATTTGGAATTACCAACTTCTCTTGCTATGGCTGCTATTGGCCTTCATCTGGACAACCTGCTGTCGGAGGGTTTCGGTCACTTTAGAACGGCTAATCATCTTGCAAAGTCAGTGAAAACTGAAAAGTTAGGTTGCCAGTTAAATAGAGTTTGTTAGATAATTATGGAAATTAGCATGAGGTGCCAGAGTAACACTAATAGCTGGGAGGGATCTGAAAGTGTTCTCTGATTTTGATCAGTGTTATTTTTCAGATATCTCATTACAGTTTTTTATAATGTGCTTCAGAATAGATTTAACTCATGAGATATGCTTAAAAAACTGTGCTTTTACTCCCGTGAGGATAACTTCAAATAGGACTAAGCAGTGACCTCAATATTTAGGAAATTGTAGGTTGTTCTCTTATTTTGATCTCGACTGTATTTGATCAAAAATAAAATAAAATTAGTAATATTGTAAAATATTTTTACAATTTAAATAACCATTTTGTATTTGAATATAATTTAAAATGTAATTTATTCTGGGATGGCAAAGTTGAATTTTCAGTATCATTACTCCAGTCTTCAGTGTCACATGATCCTTCAGAAATCATTCCAACATGTTGATTTGCTGCACAACAAACATTTATTATTATTATCAATAATATTTTATGCTTTGATGAGTATAAAATTATCAGAATAGCATTTATTTAAAATATAATTTTGGTTAAAAAAAAAAGTTTTACTGTCACTTTTGATCAATTTAATGCATTATTTCTGAATAAAATAATATATTTATTTAAAAATATATCTTACTAAACCAAAACTTTTGAACAGTAGTGTGCTTTCCCCAGAATGTTTTACCTGTACACATTTGTACAAAACATGCATTTGTTCATTGCAAATAAATCATTTAAAGGCACTATCACACTTGCTATTTTTGATATAACAATTTTATTACAAAATTTAAACCTTTTTCATCTTTCAGTGCTGCCATGCTTTTAGCATATAACAATACAGTATAAAATCTCAACCCGAAATGAGCTAATAAAAGCAGTTTTTCTTTGATGCTGTTGCAGCATTTAGATGTTCATGCTGTTTTTCTGTACACGTAACATTCCTTGAAAAATACAAACACCTGCCGAACACGCCACGATTAAAACAACTTTGAATTATCAGCTTATTCTCGCAAACCGTTTGAACCGTTACGAGGTGTAATCAACATAACTTAGCAGTAGTTACACAAGGAAAGAAAGAGATAAATAGAAGTACACTGCAAATAATGACAAATGTGTCGAGATCTGATCTTTTCAACAGCCCAAGGCACCCAGGCTTGAAATATGTTGGCAATTATCAAGTTATTTTTACAAACCCACACACACACACATACACATACACAGACACACCAACAAAAAAAGAACAAACAAAAATGCTTGAAGCATGAGGTGATAAGACAGAACAAAAGCATGATTAAAAAGAAAAGAACACACTCAGCTTTGTTTGTTTTACATTCTACATCCAAAGTTCACAGTGAGTATCCCAGGCAGTGGGTAGATCTATCTAATAATCCTGATGGGGAAAAGTAACCTAAGTGGTTCAGAAATCTACTGCGAGACTATATGGCTTCCTGTTCGAAGGAAGGGGTCAAATGATCCAGGCTATAAAGATGGAAGTCTGAGCCGTATCGCGTTAAGTAGTTTTCCGGTAAGGCGTTGCTTGCCCAACAGACAACCAGAGAAGAGCAGAACCACGGTGCCTTCAAGCTAAGACCAACATCAGCATATGCCTTCAAGATCCAGAAATAAATGACAAAAACGTGATTGTTTTAAGTGATAAGAGACAAGAAATATTGAAATATCTAGAAAATTCCAGTTGACTTTGATGTCTATGCTTTTTCTTGATTGAAAATGTTCTTTAAGGATGAATGATTTGGTAACAGACACCTGGAAACTCATATCTCTCATTGGCTGGGAGATTTCTGAGCTCTTTTAGTTCAGTTGGCGACAGGCCTCAAATGTCCACTTCGAAGCTCCTCCGTAGACCTCAATGCTGGTTTCCAACCAAGAGAAGACGTTCCCCACTTGTGCTTTGCTGCTGCATGTGGCCAGGTTATAAATCTCTCCCACGGACAGCTTTCGGTCCCAGATGTTGAAATTTGCCATGTCACCGACAAACGCTTGAGTGGCATCAAACCCTCCACCGAGAGTATCCTGCAGGTGGATAACATTTATTTGAGATGCTGATAAAATAAACGCTGAATGCCTTCAAAGACATATGATTGGTCCCTGTTAACCTTTGAAGCTAATCTGCCCATAAATGATTCATATGTGCCTTTCATCCCTACAGGCGTCTTTGAAGGTCTCTGCATTTCAAATGGGCCAAATTCTTATCTACTGGTCGTTTTATAGAGTGTTTCAGAATGGACTCTTTTCAGTGATATCTTCTTATAATTGGCTCTGTTAATAAACCTTTAGTTGCCATCTAAAGGTGCGGTGACATTGCCATTGTTCTGCGATGTTTCGTGGGTGTAAGGAATCCACTTGATCAGATTTTTCAGATCAGGGCAAATGATTTTCCCTCACAGATCAACAGAATGTTGTTTAGTCAGAAAGTGACTTCTGTGTGAGCTGTGCTTCATACATTACTACACTTTTGACAATTAGACATTGGAACTTTTTTGCCTACATGTTAAACTTCTTCTATTATATAGGCTAGTTTAGTAATATCACACAAGCAAGAGTGCCGTTTTCCCAAATATCGGCATGTGAATGTGACGCAAATGTGACATTAATTTTATAAAATACTTCAACAAACAAGAAGTTATTTAGTGATATATTGAGTGAGTTTCATTTTAGATACAATATTGATTTTTTTGTTTGTTTGTTTTTTTGTTTCGGTAATGAAAATCATTCCAAACAAAGCTGAAGCAGGACATTTGTGCATCTCAGAGCAACACTACAGTGTTTCATTGCTGAATGAATCTGTTTTTGAATGAATCATTTGAGTCAATGTTCCAGTTGTTAAGACAGTTGCTTGCTTTGTTTATAAATGAATCAGCTGTTTTGAATGAATTGTTTGAATGAATGATTCAGTGAATCACTTATTAAGACAGAGACTTGCCGCCACCTACTGGTGGTTTTAGTGTCATATTTAAACCAGCCAATGTGCCAGCACAATGTTGATAATAATCGTTATCGAAAATATCGTGATACCATTTTTTGGCAATGCCGCACAACCCTATCTGCAATGCATTATGCCTTATTGCCTTATCTGAAAAAAGATACATGCATTGCTGCCATTCAATTTAGTCAAAAGTAGGTGTTTTACAAAGCAGCAGTTAAGCTTCCTAACTTTTGGTCCAGCTTTTGCCTGAGAAAAAGCCTACAATGTCTTAAAATACAGCTACGTGGGCAGCTCACTATGTTTTGGAACAGATCCATTGTGTATTCTTCACTCATCTTTAAATCATCCTTGAGTAACATCTTGAACTACCACGCCACACTTTGCCATGCTGATGAGTGAATTAAGGTTAAACAGAGGATGCATACCTGCTCTTGTCCCAGAATCAATACCCCTTGTGGTTTGATTGGATGGTAAGGGGCCAGACTGTCCCCATTTCCCCTCATTACACCATCCTGATAAGCTTCCCAGACTCCGTCTCGAGTTGTCCATGTGACACAAATGTGATGCCATTTCCCATCATTGATCAGGAAAGGCAGCTTAGCAACCTACATCAAAAGAGGGCAAAAACCAGAAGAAACCTAAAGATCTGACTCTCCGTATCCTTTAATTATAGCAATACAAAGGAAATTATTCATTTAAATGTTACGAAAAAACATGCATCCCTAAATTTCCCAAATGACAATTAATATTTTTCTCAATATTGTTCAGGTCAGTGCTTATACAGCATGAATGTACCTTATCATTGATGAGCATTTCCATTGGGTTATTTCCCCACTCAATAAGAACCAGTTCATTGGCCTGTCCCGGGACTGCATAAGAGAAAGGCGTCCCCACTCCTGGAGAGGCATTGGATTTGAGCCACATGCACACGGTGAAGGCGTACATCTCTGGCAGGCTCTTCTTGACTTTAGCATACATGTAGTTGGTCCTCAGAGGGAACGTCAGCTGAAATTTATCCAGTGGTCTGTTTTCCTTTTGGCCTGTTTTTAAAAAATAAATACATGAATACATTTAAATAATTAGTCATCTAATTCCATCAAATATACACAGTATACAAAATCTCGAAACATAATTCTCAGTAACTTTTATATTGCTGTCCACAATGAAAGAAAAAAATAAGGCATCATGTCTGTTTATAATATTTTTCCAGGGAATAAAAAAGCATTTATTGATTTATTTAGTTATTTTTGCCTGGAGAAAGACAAGCACTCTAGTGCTGTCATCCCACCTGGGAGCCTCCCTCATCTCATTTATTTCTACTCTTGTGTTTGATGCTCGTAACAAGTAATAAGGAGTAAAAGCCGCAATCAATGGGCATCATTACTGAGGTAGAGAAATAGTTTAAAAAAAAAATTCAATTCTGTCATATAGTTTACTAACCCTCAAGTTATTCCAAACCCACACAATATTCTCTCTTCCATGGAAGACATTTGTGTGTATGTATACATACATACACACACACACACACACACACACACACATATATATATATATATATATATATATATATATATATATATATAAATTCTGTCTGGTTGACCTGTAGGAACACGACTCTGAATTTATAACATTTACAGATAAAAATAAGAATAACATGGAATTTACAGTATGTACTAGGGCAAACCCTTTCTAAATAGCATTAAATAGCGCAAGCAATTTTTCAAGCTGACATAGCAGCTCGCCACATGAAACTATATGCTCATTAACTTCCTGGAAGCACTTAATGCTCTCATGCTTTTGAGAACTTGGGTCATGCACTCTTCCGTTGCAGATCGATCTGACCTTGCCTTATTTCAAATGCATTACGTTTCATATTAGTTCTATACTTTCATTTACCATTTTTTATTGCTTTGATCAATTAATCATTGAAAGCATATCAGTTTTTGTGACCTACAGATGATTTTCTGCAAATTTCTTAAAGTTCGATGCCTTCATCACACATATTTATAACATGGCTTCAAATGAGTGGGAGTCCAGTGAATGAGACAATTTTTTGTGCATTTTTGGAGCTTGACAATGTAAATTGTCATATGTATCTATTTGGATGGAAAAGCTCAGCACAGACATTCTGCAACATATCTTATTTCTTTGGGATGAAAATATGGGGAGTTATAGTTATAGTATCCTTATAGTATTAATGCATTTTAGATTGTACAAGGCTGTGGGATATTATGCATTTTAATGTCTGAGAAAAACGTGATTCACGTGGATGAAAATTCACAAAACTCACGAGCTTGCAAAAACTACCTGTAAATGATGCTATAAAGCTAGTTGGGTGGAATTGGATATGCAAAGCAATGCAGCTCTGTGGACCCCCTCCTCTCCTGCGACACACCAGCGCGACACTACAACGGCTATTTATTATCCAGGCTGGCATCTCCAAGAATATTTTCCATGTAGAAAAGCAGGTCAGGAAAACGCCCGATACATCTACATGACATGTACATGATAGGTGGAGCAGAAACTCGAATAGTTACCTTTCTCTAGATCGGTTATTCTCTGGTGCAGTGAGGTGAGAGTGGACTCGACGCGTCCGCGCTGCTCGCTCTCGTTGCGCATCCCGGGCTTTCCTTCCTCCAAACCGTTCACACGGGACAGGACCTGCTTCTCCAGGTCGTCGATTTTGGTCTGCAGAAGATCCTTCAAGCTGTTCGCCTGGACGGAGTTGTTATTCCGGCTAAATTGCTACGAAACAAAAAATGTGAACATATATTTGTGAGAGACATGTTTGATTTAAGTTTAGAATAAATACGCCACGGTCACTGTTTAAGAACCTTAAACAGGTACACTGCTGCTAGGAGTGAAATATATTCCATATCCAAACAATTTAAGTTGCATATCACTATTTAGTCAAATATTATTTAATACCTCACTAAAATAAAATTTTTAAAAAGTCCAGATGTGTTTATTGGTTAATTGTTTGTTTGTTTGTTACATTTGCATTACATTCATAAGAATGCGTTATGATGGTGCTCATTAACAGAAAATAGTTTACATTAAAAATAAGCCAAACGTTCAGTATTTAAGAGCGGCCAAATCAATAGTATAGTTATTTTATTATTTATTTATTGTATTTTAATCTACATTTTCTGTCTAGTCTCGTGTAGGCTAATGCGTCTTTTAAAAGAGAATTGTGCGCAAACATTTAGCACCGATTTACGATACAGTTATCTGATGTAAAAATAAAAAAATAAAGTTGCGACAATCGCGACACAGTTCAATCTGAATGCCTTCTCAAATAAATCCACCGTGCTCGACATGGAAGAAACCGCTCCAGGAGAACAAACATACCTCCAGGTTCTCCAGCCTCTGCTTAAGTGACTGTAAAGTCCGTGAGAGTTGAGCCAGTGTGTCTGTCGGACCCCTCGACACATCTCCCATTGTGTTCTTGCTGCCCATTTCCTTCCGTCGGCCGCCGACCCTCGCGTCTCCGGGCTCGGGCGCGCTCTGACTTTCGCACCTCGTCAGCTTGGAGGTCAGTTCCCTGATGGTTTCCTTCTGGTTCATGATTGTTTCCTTCTGCTGCAGCACCGTCTCTCTCAGTTGCATGACAGTGCTCTTGAGATCCTCCCCAGGCACGCTGTTCTGCAGTGTAGCGGCGCATATGTCCATATCCTTGGGCACGGACGTGCAAATGAACTGGGTCTGTCCAAAGTCCTGGCTCATCCCGTCCGCCAAAAGACAAGAAAGTATCAAAAGTTTCCAGTGCATCCCTCTCGCTCCAGCCTCCATGGCGTGTTTGTTTCTGAAGAGTCTTCTGGACAAGTGATTTCAGCAGCGCTCCTTCTCTCTGTCTGACAGCTTGTGCTGGTTGTAATCTGGTTGTGGTGCGCTCGGGCTTTATATAGCAAGCGCGTCTGCGGCGGTGAGCTGCATCACGCGCCTGATCATGATCTCCCGCCCCTGGATATTAAAACAGGAAAAAAAAATCCAGTAAGTCAATAAAACTAGTTTTGACCCCAGCGGACGGATTTTCATTTTTCTAAAGCTCAATTAATTCCACACAATCATTGGGAGATTTCCGTCTTTGCGGAGGGATAAAATGTTGAATTCTTGTATAATTTAGAGGGAAAAAAAAGTTTTGTAAACTTTGGCAATATATTGACTTATGTGTTATGATAAAATAGGTTTGTTGAAATTCTGTTTATTATAAGTACCAAGTATGAATATATTTCATAATTCATGGAAAAGGGGGGCATTCCCAGAAATTCCTGTTTTGAACAATCATAACATATTTAATCAAACCAATGAGCTGAATTACCAGAGCACATTATGTTCTTAAACCACCCAGTGCTCTCTTAGGAAAAGTAAAATCTGAAAAGCAACAAAGACTGAATAACTTGCTCATCAGAATAAGCACTGTTATTTTTCCACAGAGAGCTTATTTATTATTTATCAGTGTTGCATTAGCTGGAAAACAGTCTGTCGCAATACTAATAGATCAATCATTTGTGTAAAGAATAAAAATATAATAATAAAATCAGTTTACTTTTTTTGAGTAAAAGAGGATCTAGAAATCTTTTATCACAGATATGAACCTCAATGCTTTATACTGAAAATATATAAAAAGCATCTCTAGTTAACACAGTGTAATACTTTGCAATAACATGAGCTTCTACAGTATCGAATTAACAGGCTGTATAATGTTTCTGTATTGATTTAGAAACATTATGCTGCCATTTCCTGTCTCCTTTGTCCACTTCACTAAATGGGTGTCTGAAAAGAATCATGAAGACAACAGCTTAATTAGTGATGAAGCATAATTGCAGTATCAGAATGATTATTGATCCTCTACCGCAGCACACATGACGTGCATCACCGACGGTAACATCAGTTCCAGCAGTTCTGTCATTGAGTAGCTGGAGAATGTGCTGCTGCAGATGGGTGTAAAATCTATTTGCAACAGCTATAGACTAGTCTGACAATGGCCATGCTTGTGTGACATTGCACATATCTCTTGACATCACACAGTGTGAACACCAAAGTGCATTATGGTGGACTTCAAAGTGAATCAAAGCTGGCCGTTCCATGAATCAGAACTAATAAACTCGTATAGCTACTGCACATTATCATAAAGATGCAGGTGTATTAGGGTAAGGTGCATAGCACTAAAATAATGTAATAAATGAAACAACAAATTTAACGTGAAACGTAATAATAATAAAAAAAATGGCTTGTCGTGGTTCTCTGACTGGTTAATGGTCATGTGACATGCAGGTGAACAAATTAAATATTTAATATTTTTAGTAATATTTTTGTTTTGTTTTGATTTGTTGTTATTTTAAAAATCTTTATTTTTGTAGTCCACTTTAGACATTCTACTAACTGTAAGTAACTAACTAACTTAACTACATCTCAACTAATTCTCATTCATTTTCAACTACGTCTACTAACTCTCAGTAGGGTAGGTTAAGGGTTAGTATAGTAATAAGTTGACATATACTTGCAAAGTTTATCATAGTCAGTATGTTGTGAACTCATCAAAAAAAGTGTTAGAAGTTATTAAGCAGACAGTCTACTAATACTCTAATGACTGCTAGTTGACATGTAGTTGTGAAGTGACTTACTGTTAGTAGAATGTCTACAGTGGACTATCAAAATAAAGTGTTACCAAAATTTTTAACTATTTTAAAATGATTGCTCTTTATCTTTGTATTTTTATACAGTTATCCTAAATCACCTTAATAAATGAGTTAGGCCAAAGGAAACCAAAAAATCATTAAAAAGAAGTCCAATTATATAACCTAAAATGTGTAATGTAATGGATTACATCTCTAAATACAATTTTGGTCACGTAATTTGGCGACAGTAAGTAATCTACCCAGCGCTGATTGAACTATATAGAACTTTTTTTTTTTTTTTTTTTTTTTTTTTTTTTTTTTTTTTTATAATTTAAATGCATTATACGGATGTAAATTAGGTTTTACAGTTTAGCATGTTTTTATGCATTTGCTTAATTTAATATAATAGTTCACCATGTACCTATAGGTAACTTATAGTTAACCAAGAGGTTTTGCTGCATTTTTACAATCGTTGTCTATTAAAGTTGTCATGAAACAACTGACTTCACTACCATACTATGACGTATTTCCAAGTGAAATGGCTATCAAAGGACTAACATATTAATTGCTGATTGGATTGTAAAAAGTGAGCTCTGAATAGTCTAATGGAGGCAGATATGGCTTAAAGGCAGTATGGACTTACGTCATAGACGGCAAGAGAGTAATATGAAAAAAAGAGCAGGTTATCACATTATTGATTAAAGATTATAAGGTCAAAAATGCATGCACATGAATCATGCACAAGAAGATCCTCTAAATGCATTAAGATAAATAGGGTCAGTTTCAGCTTATTCTTTTTCCATTAACATTTTGTTAAAATATCCCACAGAATGGAATTTACTACACATTTGGTAGATGCATATGAAAGATTTGCATATAATTTAACAGTTCAGTAGAGCCAGTGTTTTGAGTTGAATGTCAATTCGGCTCTACTGTGGGTTTTTTTATGAACAATCTTCCGGTGAGTGCTCTGTCTATGTTTTTTAAGTAATTGTATTCAGCTAAACGAGAAAAAAATGATAGTCTGAATTTTCCTTTATGGAATGAAGAGGCAGTGCATCGTAAACAGGAAGTGGCATGCCACAGTTTAAGCCATTTATGTAAAATAAGGTGATTTGCCATTATTCAACAAGCACTTACTGACCATCATTACCGCTGACCTGCGTAGATAAGGGCTCATCTGAGAGCTCATTAAAACAAGAGGTTCAATAATCTGATGACTGTGAGGAGGAGAGATCTTTGGGCTTTGTATGAAACTTACATGACACACCTCACCTTTCATTTAGCAGTTATATTTATCATATATATATATATATATATATATATATATAAGACATTGATTTGTTTAATCGCTTTCTAAATCAGAAAGCGGATTTGAAGGCTTTTCAAATCATTCATAGCAATATAGATATTTTTTAACAATTTATCCACCTCCATGTTGTGTAATAGCTGGGCTGAAAGCAGCACTGTGGGCGATCAGTCTAATGATTATATTTTGGCAACCTGTGACAGTCAAGCTTTTTCCTACACAGCTACATAAACAGATTCACATATAGATGCCAGAATGGTTATTGGAAATTCAAAACATTTCATATTTTCCTGCTTATTATCTTTCACAAGTTTGTCCTTTTGCGCAGTGCAGGTAACAGAAGTATAAAGAAAACACCCTTGAAAATACAAAGTAATCAGCCCAGGAGATCTTAAATTACATGAAAACTCTGTTGAACTCTGTTGAAGTTCAATGATATGTCCAGAAGTTAATTGAATTGAAACATCTTCCCACACAAGTGACACTTTCATTTAAAAGATATCCTTGACATATTCTTGACTCTACAAAGTCTTCGCTTTGGTGAAATGATGCCGCATAGACATCTGTATCTTATTCGTCCAAAATCCTGTTTGACTTAACACTACATTTAAATGTCAAATATGTTCTTAGATGTGATTTTCATGTTTAAGGTAGACATCGTACCGCTGGACGTCATGCTTGGGGTGCATGTCTTGAACAGCTTCCTAACTCCTAATAGTATAATGCCTTGTTGAAGAAACAAACTAGCCTAGACTTCGTCACACTTCTGTCGTTCAAACCACAACAGAAAACAACTATGGTCGCAAGTTCTGTCGTTACCAATAGAGTTCAATTTAACTTGGGACCATAATTAGTTAACAATATGCTTTTGGGAAACGCAAACTTGGTTAGAACTGCCATTAAAGATGTCATGCAGGTGTCTGCTAATTAACATGGGGTGTTTCCTTAAAGCTTTGTTAGCCAACTAAGTTCCATTGTTATCAGCATAGTTCAACGAGTCAGTGTTTCCCAAAACCATAGTTCCAACGAACATTCGCGAACACCATCGCAAAGTTGTGTGGTTGGAACAACAGCTCTCGATCTGTGATTACAAGCATAGTTTCCTATTTGTACAACTTTATATGTGACCCTGGAGCACAAAACCAGTCTTAAGTCGCTGAGGTATAGATTTAGCAATAGCCAAAAATACATTGTATGGGTCAAAATGATAAGTTTTAGTTTTATACCATAAATCATTAAGATATTAAGTAAAGATCATGTTCCATGAAGATATTTTGCAAATTTATTCATTTTTGATTAGTAATATGCATTGCTAAGAACTTCATTTGGACAACTTTAAAGGCGATTTTCTCAATATTTCGATTTTTTTTGCACCCTCAGATTTCAGATTTTCAAATAGCTGTATCTCAGCCAAATATTGTCCGATCCTAATAAACCATACATCAATGGAAAGCTTATTTATTCAGCTTTCAGGTGATGTATAAATCCCAATTTTGCAAAATTGACACTTATGACTGGTTTTGTGGTCCTGGGTGGTCTTTATAAATTTGAGTAAAATAAGCAAGCTGACATTCAGTACAATCTATAATTTTCATTTCTAATTTAAACAAATTTCATTTATGCATTTTAAGAAATTTAAAGCATTATTTTTGAAGAGTGTGCATGTGCGTACATGCTCTATTATGTAAGAAAGAGCCAATAATTGAATCTGTAAATAAAGCAAAATAAGTGAGATGTGCCATGTCCATAAGTTATAGCAAAAATATCTGGCATTAATTCATACCGATTAGTTAAAATAAGTTATTACTGCTTGCGTGACATCATCAGCCAATGTGGTTGAACGACAGATTTGCGACAATATTGTTTTGGGAAACAATCATGATTAGCTAACTGATTTCTTCAACGATGCTTTGTACTATGCTAGTTAAGCACAGAGTTATGTCATTATCGGGCAGGGATCTCCAACCCTGCTCCTGGAGAGCTACCGTCCTGCAGATTTCAGTTCCAACCCTGCTCCAACACAGCTGTCTGAAATTAACAAGTAGCCTTGAAGACCTTGATTAGCTGGTTCAGGTGTGCTTGATTGGAGTTGGAGCTGAAATCTGTAGGACGGTAGCTCTCCAGGAGCAGGGTTGGAGACCCCTGTTATAGGGGAAACACAGCCCAGTTCGGGCTTAAATGTCATATTATTGCTGTAAATAACAAACATGGCATCTGAGGGCTGCTTCACTCTTTTTACACCTTGATTTGCCGGTTCAGGTGTGTTTAATTGGGTTTTGAGTTAAACTCAGCTGGGCAATGAACCTCCAGGACCAAGTTTGGCCATCCCTGCCTTATGGTTTTCTTGTGGTGCTAGAACTACTGAAATCAACAAGAAACTATTCTTTTAACCACAGATCGAGAGCTGTAGTTCCAACCACACAACTTTGCAAGGGCACTTGTGAATGTTCGTTGAAACTATGGATTTGGGAAACACCAAATTGTTGAATTATGTTGGTACCGACATAACTTGCTACCTGGTTAACAATGCTTTTGGGAAACTGAAACCCCTAGTACATTTTCTGCTTGATGTGTTAGTCCAAACTGAACACTGTCCATATTAAAAAAGCAAAATCATCTCTGTAGGGATCTGCACTGCACTGATCATTATTATTAAATACTAGCTTACAAAAAAAAAAGCCATTAAGTATGGGCACTAATTTGGCTGGGTTTACTCTGCTCATTCAGAAACCCTAGACAGTACCTTACTGGAAGAGCAAGTCTAATGTACAATTTACTGCTCCCAGAATGAGTTATCCAAACTCTCTTTCTCATTAAGGTCTACAACAAAGAAATTGTTCTAGTTTACTCTCTCACACGTACACATGCATTAATACTTCAGAGCTTCATTACGAAACAGACTTACTCCTGTTGTGGTCGACCACTAAATAATGCATCCCCCTTAACGGCAGAAACACACAGAGTAACGACATAGATCAATGACTGTAATTCCACATGCTGCCTCTCACCTTACCGTGCATTAGGAAAAGACAGCATTATCTTCTGAAGTTGTATTATGACACTTTGTCATACAGACGTTTTCGACGGAGGTCCTCTAAAGAGCCAACTGGGTTATGAGAGGTTAGTGCCCAGTGCTAATAAATGGGAGATGTGTATTTCTTGGCTGCCTCAGCACAGATTTTGAGTTTTCCCTGGCCTTTTAAATTATGATCCATCGTAGGTCCACTGGCACTGTGAGCTTGTTCATTATCTGTCACTTTGTCCAATGGGTTTTTAATCAGAAAACCTTTCATAGCATGATCTCCCTCTAAACCTGCCCTTGTTAAAAAGAAGTTCACTTTAGTATAAACTGACAATGAAAATGTATTATATTCTATTTAGTGCTTTCAGACGATTAATCGTGATTAATCGCATCCAAAATAAAAGTTTTTGTTTAGATAATATGCATGTGTGCTGTGTATATTTATTATCTATATATAAATACACACATGCATGTATATATTTCAGAATATGCTGTTTATATATTAAATGTATCAAGTTATGAATATATGAATATAAATTATATAAAACAATTATATGAATATAAATATAGACCTGTAAATACATGTAAATATTTTCAAAATATATACTGTATGTGTGTGTATTTATATATGCATAATAAATATACACAGAACACACACATACACTCACCTAAAGGATTATTAGGAACACCTGTTCAATTTCTCATTAATGCAATTATCTAATCAACCAATCACATGGCAGTTGCTTCAATGCATTTAGGGGTGTGGTCCTGGTGAAGACAATCTCCTGAACTCCAAACTGAATGTCAGAATGGGAAAGAAAGGTGATTTAAGCAATTTTGAGCGTGGCATGTTTGTTGGTGCCAGACGGGCCGGTCTGAGTCTTTCACAATCTGCTCAGTTTCTGGGATTTTCACGCACAACCATTTCTAGGGTTTACAAAGAATGGTGTGAAAAGGGAAAAACATCCAGTATGCGGCAGTCCTGTGGGCGAAAATGCCTTGTTGATGCAAGAGGTCAGAGGAGAATGGGCTGATTGATTCAAGCTGATAGAAGAGCAACTTTGACTAAAATAACCACTCGTTACAACCGAGGTATGCAGCAAAGCATTTGTGAAGCCACAACACGCACAACCTTGAGGCGGATGGGCTACAACAGCAGAAGACCCCACCGGGTACCACTCATCTCCACTACAAATAGGAAAAAGAGGCTACAATTTGCACGAAAAAGAGGCTACAATGTGCTCTGGTTTCCGAGCACATCACAGCACAGAGACAGCACTCATTAAGATAATAAATGATATTCGCGTCAATTCTGATTCTGGCAAAATATCAGTGCTGGTACTACTAGATCTTAGTGCTGCGTTTGACACTGTCGATCATAACATACTTTTAGAGAGACTGGAAAACTGGGTCGGGCTTTCTGGGATGGCACTCAAATGGTTCAGGTCATACTTAGAAGGGAGAGGTTATTATGTGAGTATAGGAGAGCATAAGTCTAAGTGGACGGCCATGACATGTGGAGTCCCACAAGGCTCAATTCTTGCACCGCTCTTGTTTAACCTGTATATGCTCCCACTAAGTCAGATAATGAGGAAGAACCAAATTGCCTATCACAGCTATGCTGATGATACCCAGATTTACTTAGCCTTATCTCCAAATGACTACAGCCCCATTGACTCCCTCTGCCAATGCATTGATGAAATTAACAGTTGGATGTGCCAGAACTTTCTTCAGTTAAACAAGGAGAAAACTGAAATCATTGCATTTGGAAACAAAGATGAAGTTCTCAAGGTGAACGCATACCTTGACTCTAGGGGTCAAACAACTAAAAATCAAGTCAGAAATCTTGGGGTGATTCTGGAGACAGACCTTAGTTTCAGTAGTCATGTCAAAGCAGTAACTAAATCAGCATACTATCATCTCAAAAATATTGCAAGAATTAGATGTTTTGTTTCCAGTCAAGACTTGGAGAAACTTGTTCATGCCTTTATCACCAGCCGGGTGGATTACTGTAATGGTCTCCTCACCGGCCTTCCCAAGAAGACCATTAGACAACTGCAGCTCATCCAGAACGCTGCTGCCAGGATTCTGACTAGAAACAGAAAATCTGAGCATATCACACCAGTCCTCAGGTCCTTACACTGGCTTCCAGTTACATTTAGGATTGATTTTAAAGTACTTTTACTTGTTTATAAGTCACTCAATGGCCCAGGACCTAAATATATTGCTGATATGCTCACTGAATATAAACCAAACAGACCACTCAGATCATTAGGATCGAGTCAGTTAGAAATACCAAGGGTTCACACAAAACAAGGGGAGTTTGCGTTTAGCTATTATGCGGCCCGCAGTTGGAACCAGCTTCCAGAAGAGATCAGATGTGCTAAAACATTAGCCACATTTAAATCAAGACTCAAAACTCATCTGTTTAACTGTGCATTTGAATGAGCACTGTGCTATATGTCCGAACTGACTGTAATATATTTTATGTATAATCATTTTCTTTAAATTTATTTTAAATCATTTTCTATATCATTTTAAAATTCCTTGTTTTTATTATTCTTATTTCCATGTTTTTATTGATTTTAATGTCTATTTCACTTTCTTTTATGTAAAGCACTTTGAATTACCACTGTGTATGAAATGTGCTATATAAATAAACTTGCCTTGCCTTGCCTTACAATTTGCACGAGCTCACCAAAATTGGACGGTTGAAGGCTGGAAAAATGTTGCCTGGTCTGATGAGTCTCGATTTCTGTTGAGACATTCAGATGGTAGAGTCAGAATTTGGCTTAAACAGAATGAGAACATGGATCCATCATGCCTTGTTACCACTGTGCAGGCTGCTGGTGGTGGTGTAATGGTGTGGGGGATGTTTTCTTGGCACACTTTAGGCCCCTTAGTGCCAATTGGGCATCGTTTAAATGCCACGGCCTACCTGAGCATTGTTTCTGACCATGTCCATCCCTTTATGACCACCATGTACCCATCCTCTGATGGCTACATCCAGCAGGATAATGCACCATGTCACAAAGCTCAAATCATTTCAAATTGGTTTCTTGAACATGACAATGAGTTCACTGTACTAAAATGGCCCCCACAGTCACCAGATCTCAACCCAATAGAGCATCTTTGGGATGTGGTGGAACGGGAGCTTCGTGCCCTGGATGTGCATCCCACAAATCTCCATCAACTGCAAGATGCTATCCTATCAATATGGGCCAACATTTCTAAAGAATGCTTTCAGCACCTTGTTGAATCAATGCCACGTAGAATTAAGGCAGTTCTGAAGGCGAAAGGGGGTCAAACACAGTATTAGTATGGTGTTCCTAATAATCCTTTAGGTGAGTGTATATTATGAAAACAAAAACTCACAATTTCATAATTACTTCTATTGTCTTTGAAATGTGGTTAAAGTATGCTTCTACATAACTGTATTTAAATACATTTGTAATTACACATTTGTAACGATGAAGTTACAATTTAGTGTATTTAAAATATATTCACTTTAAATGTAATTTCAAATCATACACTACAATGAAAATTATAATCATGTGCTTTAATATGTTAGTCAATGCATCAAAATAAGTGTACTATTTTTAAGAAAGACAAAATACTATAAAGTAAAACTTTTAATTTGACATTATTTAGAAAGGTGTACTTGAGTGTGAAACATAATCATGAAAGTGTACTCTGAAGTGTCCTTTATTATTTATAATACATTATCTGCAAGTATAGGTTTTTAAAAGTATACTTTTAAGGTTTGAAGTACACTACAAGTGCACATTCAATATTAAGCACACAAGGGGCGATTTAAATAAGATGTGGCACAAAGGAATATTTCTTATTTAGGATTCATTTTCAGGCCCACATATTATCTGTATTCACAAAACTCCACAGATTTGCAAAGAATTGAGATGTCCATCATTCATATTCATATTCAAACATAGTTCCTCTCATCTCCTGCCCTTTGCATATCTTCCGGGCTAATTATTCATCCTTTCAGCTACCAATAAGGGTGTAGTTCTTTCAGCTCCATTTAACACCATTTCTGAACTCATTCGGCTGAATTCCGCAGTCTTTTCTCACAAAATCTAAGCAGAAAATGACTGCAGATTCCATCTGGACCTGGTTATCCTTCTGCATGGCTAATTAGCCGAGTGGATTAAGCTATCTGTTCTCCTCCCATTAGAGCTGTGTTTGTTCACTGAGCTGTGTAGTAGTGTAATCTATTAGTTGATCCATTCCCAGTTTGCGCAGTGCGTTAATATAACCAAACAATCAAAGAGCCTCAATGTGTTAAATAATAATGTGCAATGATTTGTAGTCTTGCTGGTGCTGTCTGGGGAAATAGGTGTTTGCAGTCTTGCGAAAGTGAAACAGTGAGCAATAATATTAGCAATGGATTCTTTGTATTTTGGTTTGCTCAGTAACCCTCTGTATTTATCCAAAGGAGTTTAAGAACAGTTTATGGATGGATCGATAGATGGATTGTTTGAGGAACTTGAATACAAAACTCCTTACAAGCACTATAAAAAGTTCATGTCCATATCATTTGTCATCTACTAACCTACACCCTGAATTCATTACGGTCGCATCTGCCTTTATGCTTACAGGAATTAATTACCTTACTTCATCATGAAGGAAAACCCCAATTAAAGCGTCCCTGGACAGGAGGGCCAGGATCATCCCTGCCTTCCCAGAGCAGCATGGATTCGGTCACTCGAGGGTCACCACACTAACTAGACACTCAAATACCAGCTGAAATGAAAAATACCCTTGAATCGACTAATTAAAGGCAATCTTCATGCCTTGTGGTCACACATGAGCAGCACTCTCTCCTTTGTCTTTTCATGAAATATTTTCCCAGATGAATGTGTTTTTAGCTTCACTCCGTATGTTTTATTAAAGGTTATAATTTCATTATTTTCTTCCTAGGCATCCTGAATAGATATTGTGTATCATCGCAATGGGGTTAGACGTTATTATTTTGTTTTTCTTCTCCTTTTTCGTATTCTGTTTTCAGCTGCACTGATGGGACATAATTGTTCACTGCGTGTCAGTTGCATGCGCTCACAAATGATCTGACAGTGAGCCAGTTTGACACTCATGGGATTTCAGCTAGAAGATTGATGAGTATTTCAATTTCTTGCCAACAGAATGACGAAACTAAATCAACCAGGGATTTACATGTCAATCTTGTATAATCAGACTGTTAGTAAAAAGTCCAAAATGCAGCTTATCATGGTCAAGAACCACCCAATTTAAACATTACACTAAATACAAAGTTCTAACTTGAAATTATAGAAGGCGCAGGCCGATAGGTCAAACTCAGTCTGATATGGTGCAACTGATTGATTCTTTTTGTATCAGCAGCCAATGAGCTTGCTGCTCAACTTTAAAATACTTGGCTAGTGTTTGCTATAGCAGTTGCAGTGCGCTTCAGAAACCCTCCACCTTCCCCAGCTCCACCTGTCTAGATCTGCAATGGGGTAATTTCACATATGTTAAAACACATTAATATTGTCATGTATATTATGTTAAACTCATAGTTAATAATAATAATAATTTGTTACATTTATATAGCGCTTTTCTAGGCACTCAAAGCGCTTTACATAGAAGGGGGGGAATCTCCTCAACCACCACCAGTGTGCAGCATCCACCTGGATGATGCGACAGCAGCCATATTGCGCCAGAACGCCCACCACACACCAGCTTACTGGTGGAGAGGAGACAGTGATGAAGCCAATCAGTAGATATGGGGATGGTTAGGAGGCCGTGATGGTCAGAGGCCAATGGGCAAATTTGGCCAGGATGCCGAGGTCACACCTCTACACTTTCCGAAAGACATCCTGGGATTTTTAATGACCACAGAGAGTCAGGACCTCGGTTTAACGTCTCATCCGAAGGACGGTGCTTTTTACAGTACAGTGTCCCCGTCACTATACCGGGGCGTTAGGATCCACACAGACCACAGGGTGAGCACCCCCTGCTGGCCTCACTAACACCTCTTCCAACAGCAACCTAGTTTTCCCAAGAGGTCTCCCATCCAGGTACTGACCAGGCTCAACCCTGCTTAGCTTCAGTGGGCAACCAGTCTTGGGCTGAAGGGTGATATGGCTGCTAGTTCTGTCAATAGATCTGATAGATCATAAATAACTGCAACTACATGTCCGCTAACTCTCATTAGAGTTTTAGTAGATTGTTAGATTATGGTCAGGGTTAATAGAATACGTTGACATTTGCTTGTAAGTAGGTTGACCATTAAAAGTCTTAGCAGATAATAAGCAGACAGCCTACTAATACTCTAGTAGTTGACATGTAGTTACAAAGTTACTTGTAGTTAGTGGAATGTTAAAAGTGAACTATGTATGACCAGTCAGTCGATCCGATATTAATATATTTTAATGTGCTAAATTGCAGCTTCATCCTTACAAATTGACATGCAAGTTTCAATAGAAATTACAATGTATTTTAGTTTACATTAAATGCTTGTCAGGATATTTAGCAATATACATCTATATTTCAAAGACAATAAACGTAATTATGAAATTATATTTAAATCCTGTATGTCATTAAGTCCCTACTTAAGTGGGCCAAAAATGCAGTATGAAGCTCAACTAATTATATTTAATATAAATATATTGAAGTATTCCCTTATGTGGGACTATGTAGCATTGGTTAGGATGCTGCAGTATTCAAAAAGAGAGTTTATGTGCATTAAATATATTTATATATTGAGCTTAGACTGAAATGAGATTTTTCCACCTTAAAAGCAAATGAATAACAGTTGTTCAGCTCAGCACGGTTGAACAAAAGTTTATCACTGGTGTAATCATATCTCTTTATTTCTTCACCAGCGAGTTATTAGGTAATAAGAAGGAAGGTTGTTTGTTGCCAGTTGTATTTTTATCTTTTCCTGTTTGTTCATTTTATAGGGTTAGCTTTTGATAGATGTTTTGACAGTAACTCTATTCTGGTAATGAATTGTCAAACTAATCTCTCCAAACTGTGAGAGATCGTCCCTGGTCTTTCTGTTTCGGCTTGATGTGATGCTGAATAGTCTCGTAATTTCAGGTCTGATGCGGATGGAAACTAATGTGAAAGAATAGGATAATTCATCTCTGGTAATTATGTTTGCTAGTAATGACTGCATTAGACGGTAATAGTATTTACATACGGTATGAGTCCGAGTGCTTGAATTATGACATGTTAAAAGTTTAATATTGCCAATAGCACAGCTCTTGAATTATTTGTTCTTCAAAAGCCGCAGACAGTATGATACTAAATAATGACCCAATGCATGTCTTCATCCCACACTTGACAGCTCACATAAAGCAAATCAAAATTTATTTGACATATACATATAATACAAACATCATATTCTAAAAGTTAGGATTGAATAAATGCACATGACTCAGATAGCATTTAAAATTGAGTCACACTGATAAATATTTTACATCTAAAGAAATGTAATATATATATATATATACATTATAGATTAAATCATAATTATATTGTCTGTCTGGCTAAGCACCAAACACCCCCTATAGCAACCAAGACACCTTAGCAACAGCCTAGCAAGGCTGATCCAGTCTCTCTTCAAACTGCAAAAGTATTCAAACAACACAAGATTTATATAACCTTAAAACATCAAACTAAACTTCAAACTTTCTTAAACTTCCAAACAATGCTTGTCAGGCCAATATTCAAGGTCTGTCTTGACAAAGTTTCCTTTTGTAGTTCCTATAGTTTTATTCAGCTTGTACTGAAGCTGTGTGTATTTGGCTATAATGTTTGAAAATGTCCTCACAAATATTGTGAAACGTCAAACCCCAGCTTGTGAAGACATTTGAAGTAGTCGTCTAAATGACTACTTATTGGTTACATAATTACACTTTTCCTCTCTGAATCAGCCTAAAAAGACTGGATTCTGTTCTGGAAACAATCCTGTAAGTGGTATTACCTCATGAAGAGAAGAACAGACATTAAAAACCTCTCTTTGTGCCCTTTATCATTCACCTTAAAGGTGACACTGGACCACAAACCAGTCTTTTTTTTTTAAATTGAGATTTATGCATTTATGCAGAAATCAGCTTTCCATTGATGTATGAGGATAGGACAATATTTGACCGAGATACAACTATTTGATAATCTGGAATCTAAGGGTGCAAAACAATCAAAATATTGAGAATCACATTTAAAGTTAGTCCAAATGAAGTTCTTAGCAATGCAAATTACTAATCAAAAATTAAGTTTTGATATATTTACAGTACACTGTAAAAAAAAAAGAAAAAAGTTGAGCCATCTTAAAATTGTAAGGTGACCAGCTTCAGCAGATTTTTGAGTTTTTGAAGGTGGTTGCCTTAAAAATTTTAAGTTGGCTCAACTTTATTAGTTTTTTTTACAGTGTAGGAAATTTACTAAATATCTTCATGGAACATGATCTTTACTTAATATCCTAATGATTTTTGGCATAAAAGAAAAATCGATAATTTTGACCCATACAATGTATTGTTACAAATATACTACTTTTTTGTGGTTTTGTGGTCCAGGGTCACAAATGCCCTTCTCTTTAATTTACTTGCTGATCAATAGTCACCCTTTCACCAACATGTGTTGCACTGAATTGGTCAAGGCTTGAATCGAAGTCTGCACATTACGGTGTTTGGTTACAATGCAAGAGATTAAATAACTACTTATGAAACAGACCCACACTCGACTAGCTTGTCAAACCATAAAGCAAGGTCATTCTCTATATAAGATTGTATACATTTCGTGGCCTTGAATGTATTTTTCATAGACACTGAGATGGTTGAATAATATTAGAATGTCAAACATATTTCCTGAGATTTCCATGCAATTAATCAGTATTTTGTTGTTTTTTCTGTACTTTCATCTTAACCCTCAGAAATCGTTTTTCATTTTCATAAGGATACTTACCTTCTGACCTATTTACTTGCCCTTTTTATTATGCTCAGATTAGGTAACATAAGCGTAACCTGGCCTATGTTATAAGTATAATGCTTGGACAGCTTGTACAGAAGAATTCTTTGTGGTATTTTCTTGCTCAAGGTCTAAAAATCAAAGCCTCTGCAGGCAGTTTTGGTAAGCAATTAAATATCAGTTTATTGGTTACAATCATGTATATAAATCAAAATGTAATACAGCTTAAAAAAAAAGTGTAGTGTTTCACTATAACATTTGGATAACACTTTAGAATAGGGAGCACGTATTCATTATTAACTATGACTTTTCCCTCAATAAACTCCTAATTTGCTGCTTAATAATAGTTAGTAAGGTAGTTGTTAAGTTTAGGTATTGGGTTGGATTAGGGATGTTGAATAAGGTCATGTAGAATAAGGCATTACTATGTGCTTAATTGCTACTAATTAATGGCTAATATTCTAGTAATGTGCTTGCTAATAAGCAACTGAGACCCTAAAATAAAGTGTTACCAACATTTGCAGCAATGTAAGTTAAGTGTTATATATAAAGCATTATGTTCAAATCATGGGTCAAAAATAGTCAAGGTAATTGCATTATCTTCACATGTATGTGATGTGTTCATAACATGCCTGATAGTTGCTTGGGATTGGCTTGCTGTCAACTGTGAAGAATACTGCACATAATCCTTCTTGTATGTAGTGAGGTAAGCAGTTATATATCATCTATAGTCACAGACATGAGTCAGGGAAGGCATTCAGGTAGATAGAGAAGCTTTCAATAACCCAAAATAAGACATATGAAATATGCATTTCTCACTTCATTCTGTACCGTTCCTCCTCCTGTCACGTGGCTCCTCTAGATGAATCTTCCGATTGCTTGACTTGAGGAACTTCCTCACATTTCAATTATTCACACCGACAGGTGTTCAGCGGCGAAGGTTACATAATTATCCCAAACTCCACTGTCTTATAAAAGCACTCTTATATAGGCCATGATTTGCATGTATAAAAACATGTAAAACTGATAACACTGGTAAATTGTAAATCTCCATTTACACATTTATAGTGACATTAAGACAATTTTATTCATATAGTGATTTTAGTAACACTATTAACCAATTCTCACTATTAACTAGTTGCTTATTAGCATGCCTATTATTAACATATTGGCTGTTTATTAGTACTTATAAAGCACATATTTTGCATGACCATATTCTATATCCCCAATCCTCCCAAAATCATATTAATAAGCAGAAAATTAATAGTTTATTGAGGTAAAAGTTGTAGTTAATGATTTGATAATGACAAGAATTGGACCGTGACTGTGATTTTTGCATTAGATTTTTTTCCATAACATCCTTTTTTAACACTTTGATAAAAAAATATTAATAATAATAAAGAAAGAAATAAAAATATTTGTTCATATATTTATTGTGAGCTCTTTGTAATCAGTTGTTGTATTAAATAATTGGCCCCACTTTATTTTAAGGTTTAATTCTCACTATTAACTAACCATTAGCTATGACTTTTGCCTCCATAAACCCCTAATTTGCTTCTTATTAATAGTTAGTAGTTGTTTTAGTTTTAGGTATGGGGTAGGATTAAAAGATCTAGAACTTGGTCGTGCAAAATAAGGCATTAATATGTGAAGAGTTCATTTGCAAAAAACAGATAACTCCGTTTTTAACAATTTTCAAAAATCTATTTTTTATTTTCATTATGCGTTCCAGTTAATCTCAATCAAACTGCAGTTGGGATATTTTGATTAGGTCAAAAATAACTAATAAATACAGCTAACTAACACAATAAAAACATGATAACATAATAAAAAAACATGATTTTTGAAAATAAAATAAAAAACAGAGTTATCTGTTTTTGCAAATCTTCATGTGCTTTTTAAGTATTAATAAACAGCCAATATGATATTAATATGCATGCTAGTTAATGGTGAGAATTGGTCCTTAAAATAAAGAGACCAAAATATTTTTAGTCATAATTGACCTTAAAACAATTAGACATAAAATGGATAGCATAGTTTAACTTTATGATGAAAAACTGCCGACTTGTTTTCAAACTTTTCAATATATACTGTATATTTTTGTTTGTTTGTTTTTTATAATTGTGCTGAAAGGTTTGATGGATGTGGTTGCACCAGTTTTAAACTTGATTTCATGGAAAAACACAATTTTACAAAGTGGCAACGTATGTATATAAAAAAAAATGATTTAAAAAAATTACGTAAACATGGAAGCCACCCATAAACTGAACCCTCGGTGGGGCGTAAGCAGATTGTATAAAAGTGTATGAGTGGCACTGTACAAAATCGTCAGTCTTTACAAACTTGTAGTAACAGAGGTGTAATATAAAGCTCTGTTTTAGATCTTTATCCTTCTTATTGAATGTTCTTCTACTTCAGTTCATAATCAAGTGGTTTTTAGGTCAGAATTTAGTTCTATCTTCAGAAAAGGATATATGCTGCTCTGAATTGGTCAGTTAAGAGGCTTGGATCAAGAAGTGATGGTCAAGTTGGGTAGCTACAATGCAAGAGCCTGGTTACTGAGTTTAAGTTATAATAATGGTGAAGAAGTTACTGAACATGAGACCCACACTCGGCCTGTTTTTTATTCTATCATTTCTTCTCAATATAAAGCAAGGCCATTCTCCACAGAATACAATCTGGCCTTGGATGCAGCATGCAGTTTCTTCACAACACTCACCATTCTTCTGTCTGAATGTAAAAGTCTGAGTCACACACTCCCACTGGCTCACTCTCACGCTCAATACACACTGCCAAGACACGTTATTGACCTTGTCAGGCGTTTTTAAACAAGTTTCCAATGTCACTCTGATCGTGCACAAGGCTTGCAACGCCATCTGATTTCTCTTTCCTGGTGGGATGATGGAGGTTTTTCAAATGATGTGTGGTTTATGGTATTTTTTTACTCACCCTTAGGCCACCCAAAATGGAGATGAGTTTGCTTCTTCATGGGAACAAATTTGGAGAAATTTAGCATTACATCACTTGCTCACAAATGCATCCTCTGCAGTGAATAGGTGCCGTCAGAATGAGAGGCCAAACAGCTGATATAAACATCACAATAATCCTCAAGTAATCCACATCTGTCCATCAATTAACATCTAGTGAAAAGCTGTGTTTGTAAGAAACAAATCCATCCAAACCAAATACTTCAGGCTAAAATATGAATCTTACAGTTCTAAACAAATATGTTGGTGGATTTTGATGTGAGAGGACAACAAGGAGATGACTTCTTCACAGGAGGAAGCAGACTGGTATTGTTAATGATAGATTGTGTCTGACAAACAAGCAGCTTTTTGCTTCACAAGATGTTATTTGATGGACTGGATTACTTGTGGATTATTGTGATGTTTTTATCAGCTGTTTGGATTCTCATTCTGACGGCACCCATTCACTGCAGAGAATGCATTTGTGAGCAAGTGATAATGATACATTTCTCCAAAAAAAAACTTTTTGTTTAATCACTTATTTCTTTAATCATTGGTTAAATACCTGTAGAAGGGCTGCAGTGTTTTTAATGAAGAAACGAGGGAACATCTGTCCACAGCTACACAGTTATTTCTTCCTAATTCTCCCAATAAACGAAGACATTCCTGGACACAGTAACATTGTCTAAATATCTCTCTCCATTTTCACAGTTAATCATATTTATATAGCTTTGCCATTATATATAAAGATGAAGATGATACATTTAAGGCATTTGCATCACATAATCAGCTCCATGTGTAAGGCTTTCCCAATGTAATAAACTTAGCTCACATGGTAAGCAGGTATAAATCTTGTGAAATACAGTTTGACTCAAAGCTGTGTGAAAACAATGGCATGGTTTCTTCAGCAAATGCATGTTCATCCTCATAAATGATAAGGTTTTTACATATTTATTAGGTTTAGTGTAGGTGGTATGTTATTTTCAAACATGGCAGAGCATTAACCTTTCAGCTGCACTCTTCAGGCGTTTGATTTCCAATACGTGCATGAACAAACATAATAAAATGTTGGCATGTTAATCTGTTTCTGACTAAACGTAACACACTTTTAGCACCATTCACTGTATGTTTCACTTTGAATATAATATACAATGTGTAATTTAATTGGTTGGCCATAAATTTGAATGTAAATAAAAGAATATGCAATGTGTTTAAACCACGCAAGCAAAAACAGACTGCTGTAGCGATATAAACTGAAACGTGTTATACTAAATATTAGTACTTTTGCAATACTGTTCAGACAATCAAATTTGAAAAATAGAAATGAATGAAGTAACATATAAATAAAATAACATTTAAAATATTAATACGTGACCCTGGACCACAAAACCAGTCATAAGTGTCAATTTTGCAAAATTGAGATTTATACATCACATGAAAGCTGAATAAATAAGCTTTGCAATGTTGTATGATTTGTTATGACAGGACAATATTTGGCTGAGATACAGCTATTTGAAAATCTGGAATCTGAGAGTGCAAAAAAATCTAAATATTGAGAAAATCGCCTTTAAAGCTGTCCAAATGAAGTTCTTAGCAATGCATATTACTAATCAAAAATGCTTTTTTTTTAAAAAAAAAGTTTTTATATATTTACAGTAGGACATTTACTAAATATCTTCATGGAACATGATCTTTACTTAATGTCCTAATGATTTTTGGCATAAAAGAAAAATGGATAATTTTGACCCACATTACGTATTTACCCCAGCGACTTAAGACTGGTTTTGTGGTCCAGGGTCACATATGAACATTGTATAAATCTGAATAATAACAGTACAGTATCATGGACATTAAGTGTACTGATACTTTGAACTCTGGAAGTGCAAAGTGGAAGCGAGAAAGGTATTTGCTCAAGTTATTGTTTTGACTGTGACCCTGTGAATTCATGCACATTCTGTTCATTTCTCGTTTTGTCTCCAATGTATAAGGTGTATCCCTACAGCGATTCCTCCATCTCTCTCTGAATGGCCTTGCCTTCCTCTCAGACCTGAGAAAAAGCCCCGCTCACACTCTCACATCAATAATTTATCTGAAGCCCCCCCCCCCCCCCCCCCCCCCCACCACCACCACCCCCACCAACTGCAATCTATAAATAGACTTCTTTTTGACTAAATATTTCATTCCCATCTATCTGTCTCTGTATTTCTCTCTCCATCTCTCTCCGTGAGATTGCAACACACTGGGCATTCAAACAGAGCAGATGCAAACAGAGCAACAATCTGTCGTCTCTCTCTCACCTCTCTCTGAGAGATCCCTGAACACATTGATTCAATGGAGTAATGGGGGGATCTCACAAAACCTGTCACTATCACAACCACAATCAAAGTACAAAAAGAAATAAAGATACATGATTTAAAATTTTTAATTAAAATTACATTAAAAAAACATGGGTGGAAAATTTGCTCAGTTGTAATGAAAAATATAGCTGCAAGCAGCAATTAAGTGGTCAAGCACACCAGAGGTAAAATGAAGAGCTAAGGAACTGTTTTTAATTACTCAATAAAGACCAGGGTTCTCCAACCCTGCTCCTGGAAAGCCACCTTCCTACAGACTTCAGTTCCAACCCTGCTTCAACACACCTCTTTGTAATTAAGTAGTCCTGTATACCTTAATTAGTTGGTTGAGGTGTGTTTGATTTGGGTTGAATCTGAACTCTGCAGTATTGTAGTTCCTGTTAAAGACATTTGTTGATACAGACCAATCTTATGACTTATGGCCAAGTTATATTAAAAAATATAATTTTTTTATAATTTTTTGACCAGTGCGTGGCGCTATGCTGAAAATACTCATGTGTCCTCAGGTCATGCTTGGTATGTACCGAGTTTGGTCAGAATCCACTAAAGTATTGCGGAGATATAGTCTCATGTCCATTTTTGCGCAAGCTTTGTGAAATTCATTAATGCACTTTACGAAAACAGTTTGGTCTGCCAGCATGGTCTGAAAATGAAAACTAACAGATTCAATAAGATGAAAACTAACACTTCTTTTTACAAATCAAGCTTTCTTTCTTTCTTTCTTTCTTTCTTTCTTTCTTTCTTTCTTTCTTTCTTTCTTTCTTTCTTTTAACAAAAAGTTTCCAAACTTTGTTTTGTTGTTGTTGTTTTTCCCCTCTCATATTGTGAAAAAGTGCTTAAGTTAAATGGAAAAATACTGTATCGGTTTAATTTTATTAACAATTAGCATTTTCATCAGCTAAAACATTACAGTAAACATTTTTTTTTTTAATTTGCAATTCAAACCTGTGTGCTTTGTTTGTTTGTTTGTTTGTTTGTTTGTTTGTTTTCAGTGGAACATAAAAGGATATATTCAATTATCTTCACACAGCCCTAACAACAATGTCTAAAAAAAAATAAAAACAAAAAAATATAAAGACTTAACAAGGTTCCATTTGTTCAAATTAACAATGAGCAAATTATCTGTTTGTATTCATGTAATATTAATTTTTAGTTCAATAAGGTTCATTAAATAAAGTTAACAGATTCAAATTTTGATTTTAATAGTGATTTAGTAAATGTTGAAATTAACTTTAAGATTAATAAAGGTTTTATAATCATTTTTCATTGTTAGTTCATGTTAACTAATGTAGATCACCAATTTGAACAAATAGATCCTTGTCGTAAAATGTTATCGAGTATTTTATAATAATTATTCTAAATATTGTTGCATTTATGTTCTGTTTACCCAAGAGTTATCATTATAGTAACACCAGTTTCAGGTGATGCATTATGCACCACTGAAATTTAATGACGATGCACTTCTGAGACAAATGCTGTTCATTCATTTCCTCGAGACACTGTGGGACAAAATGTGGTTTATGGAGGCAATATTACAATTGGGGCAGCATGAACAAAAAAAAAAAAAAAAAAAAAACTATATATGTCATTAGTTTTTCCCTCTCTTTGCCACATCTAATTTAGCTTTAAGTAAACAGGAGAATGCATCTATATCAGAAGGGAACTGCCTCTAATTATTCACCAGTAAAAGGAATGGTGGTGTCGGGAGAGTTTCTGCGTCACGCAGACCATTATCTGCCGCTATATCAGGCATCAGTTCACACTGCTTTATTCCTGGGCCATTTAAGGATGTTGCATGTGGTGAATATTCTCTTGTGTCCTTCCTGAACCCCTCTCTCGCTTGCCTTTGCTCACAGACACACAGATAATCCACCTGAATGGGAGCACATGCTTTTATCTTTATATAATGTCACTATGACCAGCATGCTGGTGAGCTGAGCTGGAAGATTTTGCTCATCTAGTTTCTGCAATTACCACAGTATACCGTCCTCACATCCTTTACACTTTATATGAAACAGTATGCCTATTCCTGGCCCTTTATGGCTCCTTCATCAAATACAGCTTCTCATATGTCTGGAACAAAAATGCTATGATAAATTTTAAACATTGCCTCATCTATATTTTTTGTTTTTTTTACTGTAACATGAAATTTATGGAGCCATAAAAATACTGCTACACTGACAAATGAAGAATTTACATATTGTTTGCTCATTTTGCTGTGTATGAAGTCAGAATAGATTTAGCGCATACTTGACTTGAACATTACAGAGAAAAAAAATTACAAAAAACAAAAACGAAACGAGATTTAATGCAAACAACATAGGGATGTTGACATGTAGTTCTGTCATGTGACACCAAATATATTTGCATTTTTTCTCAACAAAGTGTTTCCAAACTAGTTTTTCACAGGATTTGTAGTATTGATGTAGAATTTATGTGCTAAAGTTAAATGTGTCAATTGTGTTAACAATTGTATTGACAAGAAAATATTTTATTGACAAAGTTTATCAGTAAACCAACCTGTAGGCTGTTATCTATCTGGGATCTGGAAGGAGGACCCAGTTACAGAGTGAGTGACAAAGGTTTGACAAAACAGACTGATACAGGAGGGTAGTGAGGTGCACATGTGATAACATCAGGAACATCGTAAACCAAGAGACAGCTAGGGAAGGCCACTGGAAAAGTCTCGGACAGCAACTGGCTGATTACAATAGCAGCAAAAGGAGCAGCAAGACCAGGCAGATAGAGAGGACCAAACAAGGCACCATAGAGCTAAGCGCAGATAATTTTTGGCAGCCAACTCTGAAGCAGACCAAGTGCCAGGACTCACAGGAACAGGTCAGGACAGTAACTCTAACACAAAACGACAAGACAAGACTCCACAGGAACACAGTTACTCCAAAGCAGGCAAGGAGATAAATAAAACAAAGAACTGATAAAGACTGAAGTAACAAAATAAAGACCAATTTAACCAACACAACTAACTTTAAAGAATATCAAACAAAAAAGATCAGGACTAGAAGACTTGAAAAGTTATTAAAAAAGCAAAGGCAAAAACAAACAAAAAATGCAAAACATGGAGCAAGACAAGAACAGGGAACTACAAAGGGAGACAGAAACACATACTCCACTACATCCAAAGACAGTGACAGAAGGGGTGAGAATGACAACAAACCAGCAAAAACAATAGGGCAAGGGGCCCTATAGATAGGGAGGAAAGCACACGAGGAACAGGTGAAAGCAATTACACTAACAAGGACGCAACAAGGGCTAACAAGAGGTTGTGGTAAGGATGAAACTAGGAGGAGGGGCTAGAGAAGCACATGGCTGATGAAAACAAAGCCATGTGCTAACACGAGACAACAAACACAAGAACAAACATAGACAAACAGAGTGTCAGGGCCAAACCCTGACACTATCTACCTATCTATGGTGAAAGTTGGTTTGCAGAGCTCTGTGAAGAGTTTGGAAAAAAAGTATTGAGAAATACAATTGTAAAAAAGTGTAAAAGCTAAAATTTAAGATCTTTTTCTGTTCTCAGTCTCTTAGGTTTGACAGCATGATAGAACATTTGGCTTCCTTCAAAATATCATTGCCCAGCGCTGTCACTGGCCCTCATTCCAGGCTCACGAAAAGAGCAAGTAGCCAAATGTCATGGCAACAGAAAACTGCCAGTATACTGTCAGTTTTCTTCAACCTTTTCCAAACTTTTTGTATATGTAAAGGTTATTAATATAAGTTTAAGTTTCAATAACAAATGTAAGTTTCAAGACTTGAGTCAAAAATTTCCAGTACTACATTTGAGTCCCAGAAGTGCAGACATTTACAGAGACCTTTAGAAAGGAGAAGAATGTCTAAACATCTAATGAATTCCCCATCGTTCAGTATTATTGAACTGTGAGAGAATGCTGACCAACACTCAGTGACCCAACTGCCCACTGATGGAGAGGCAGAGACAGCTGGAGAACACTGACCTTGGAGCTAGAGAGAGGGAAACATCGATTTCAGCCAACTATGTAATAGATTTAATGAGCAAACATGAGGAATGATCACCGAGGATTGACCTCCAGGGAGGAAGTGTCACAGAGAACAGTTGAAGTTAATGTTTCACTCATAGCAGACTTTTGCGATTTGGATAAGGATCACACTTCAGTCCCTTCATTCAGTTTTGTGCTCTCGAGAAAATTCTCAATTTAAAAGTGTCAAATTCAAGGAAATCTTGATAACACTTTAAATTAAGCTTCTATGTTCAAGGAATAGAGATATTCTTAATGCATTCTGATGCACACACACACACACATACAACCCCTTGCATTTAAAAAAAAAGTAATAAAAAATAATTAAAAAAAAGAAATAAAAAACTCAAGGCTGTGCATTACTCATTTTATTGTGGTATTGTGCATACGGACATCCTTCACTCATTGCAAAACCACAATCATGGCCTCTCATGGCCTATAGCTGTAATATGTAATGTTCAATATCAGCAGGTTGGGCCAGTAATTTTGTTGTGCTTTTTTGTTGTTAAAAATGTCCGTTACTCTGTGGAATTGTTTGTGATTGTATTATTTTTGTAGCTAAGATTATTTATAATAGAGTCCCCTATCCTCCTCGCTTTCCATCATTAGATTATATTCCAATTCTCAAGCGCTATCTAAATGATTAGCGTGAGTTATCCTTTGGAGACGTGCTGAAATGTTGGGTAGGGCATTTCCAATAAACTCTGATCTTGTAAGGCTTTGTTTTTCATAGCTTTTGTTGTTTTACAGGCCCGATGGCTCAGAAGCAGCTCGCTCGATTCTGCCGGCAGGTAAATCCAAATGCCAGCTCTTCCTCTGCTGCCTTTGTCCATCGATCAAAGAAACTGCTGCCCAGGTTTCAAACCCACAGAATATTGCACATTTCTGCAAAGTCAAAGCGAGCAGCCCTCATCTCACTGAAGGTTATGAGCTTCATGATGCTGAGCTGGCAAAGACAGTGCAGGAGATGGTGATGATGATGGCAGCACACCATTCTGCCACACCATGGACAATGAATCAAACCTTGATGCCTACAGCTGCCTTCTGAACTCAAAGAGAACCTCATCAGGGACTGTTTAGGACAGCATGGACTCAACGTGTCTCTACCTACATTTTTGCAAAGCTAAAAGGAAAAAAAACACTAACTATACATACAATTCACTGCATTCGTTTCCTTGCAAATCATGTTTACAGACCGGATTATTGATCAATAAACAATAATTTTTTACACATTTTTTTTACACAGTTCATTCAATACAAAAATTTACTGAAAGCTTAGCAATATGCTAACTCCAAACTTGGTAAAAAATAAGTTGCAAGTCTTCCAAGAAGAGCACTATTTGTGTGATACACAAAGCTGAACAGAGATATTTTTAAATGCTTCACTTTCAAACTCCCATGACCTGAAAAAAAGGTTTCTAATTATAGTAAGGGATGCCAAGCTTGACGTCTGGGATTTTTAAACAGATGATTCATTATCTAGACTTCTAAATATACAGTTGTCACACTGATGCCCGATGCATGACATTCCTGGGTTAAAAATAAGCTCATTACGCTACATAGTATGCAAATTAGCAGTACATCCGTATTTCCATTTATAGGCACATGCAAAAATGTTTCATAAATGGTTTGAAACAAGAGGACTAAGCACGCCCCCATTGCATACATATCCAGGTCCTAAATGTGACGTATGCAATATAGCTATCTAAATGCACAACACTGTCAGCAAGATCTAATTGTCTTTACAAATGAAGGTGAACTTTTACAGTGGCACTCTAGGCAGCTGGGGTGGAAAATGAGCGTAATACCTTAGTGGAGATCTCTAATCTGCTTAATTGGATTGTTCCTCCAAACATCTAAATGTACCTTCTCTGATTGCATCTATTTTTGTTCTGTATACCCTGTAATTGGACAGTGGCTATTTCAAGGACCCTTTGTTTTAGCTGTGCAGAGAGCACAGTTGAAATAAAAGTTTCACTAACTTTAGAATTAGTGTTGTAGCGATACGAGGATCCCTAAGAAACAAGCTCATACAGTATGTTTCAACCTTTCACTCTTGCAGGTCTTATTTTGCTTTGAGATGTTCAGAAAGTGTCCAGGTTTGTGTAAATAATAGACTCCTCTGAATTCTGTATGAGTCTGCTGCCTTTATTGGAAGTTATTGTTGAGTGTAAATTCAGGAGCATCTGGTGAGTAGGAGGACAAAATGAGCAGCAGATCAAGGCCTGCAGGAGAACAATGCTTTGTCAATCAAAAGTTAATGCTGCTTCGTTCAAAGTAGCGTTCCAGCAGGGCTGTGAAATGAGTGTTGCTTTGAAATTCTGTTTAACCATTTTTTAAACCGAACAGCAGACAAGAATAATTGGAAAGATGGGCGAAGGGTTCGATACATGACACAGGCTGGATTCAAACCTGCATTTCCCATGTGAATACCTCAGATCAAGATGCCTGGAACACATGCTCCAACCACTAGGCTACAGCTCAGATTACATTCATTTATTGGCAAATGTTATAACTAAGTAAAGAGTTAAGGGTCTGAATCTGCAATGAGATGTTGAATGAGGAAAAAATTATAATAACTTGAAGCATTTTAGCATAAGGCTGCAACATAAAATGTGAATAAAAACAGATTTTTTTTTTTCGAATTTAGAGATATGTGGGTGTGTTGTCCAACAGCATACAACTGACTTTCACTCATAGCTGTGCTCATCTTCTGTCTCTTCTATCACTTTATAGTCTAATAAAATAAGAAAAGACAAGAAAATTATTTGTAAAGTATTAAAATTGTATAATTACTTCAGTAGCCAATATATAGCTAGTTATCATATTATTACCAATTTTTTTGGACAATACAATGTAAATACTAGCAGTACATGTGTAGTGATTTAGGGCCATGGTATATATCAAAGTACCATGGCATCACCATATGATACATCACTATACCATAGAACCAGCACTGTAGTTTCTTGTAAGGAATAAGTTAATGTAAAAAAAGCAAAAGAAAATCTCACTGAGAGGTCCTGTTTGAAATGCACACAGTACGTACTGCGAGGTAAACCATGGCTAGCACCTCTCACACCCGCCTGACTCTGTGCGATTTCCTCTGAGGCTGCCAGACTGAATGTATGAAACTATCTTGACAAAAACAGAAGAGTGGAGCTCCAGGAAGTGATTTCTTTTCTGACGGCATGGCTCTTTTTTGGAAGGAATACAGCAGAATTCCCTCTCGGCACAACCTTTTCTCCTGTATATCATTGGTGTCAGCTGCACACAGGTGACCAGCTGATGTTTATTCATTTCACCTGTATGTGCAGAGAATTAAATTGTACACATTTTTTTAAGATTTTTAGTTTAAAGTGTGTGTACATATGATGCATTGAGAAGTTAATCTTAATTTGAGATTTTTTAAGGCATTCATTTTATAGTCAATTGCAATGTTTGTTTAGTAGATACTAGAGAAGCAGCGATTTGTTTGATATATTGATGTTTGATGTAATCACTGCATATCTGAGAGCTGCTGTGAATGTAAAGGTTATCAGGGAATAAAAAAATGATATTATATAATATCATTATATACATATATATATATATATATATATATATATGCCTAGTATATATTTGTGTGTGTGTGTGTGTGTGTGTGTGTGTGTGTTTATTTTTAATGGACACCAGTCATTTATATATACTGTTATCCATGAAGTTGGCAAAAAGGTCTAAATAATATAAAGTGCAAAAAGAAATTTAAATTTAGTTATGGTATTTGGTAAACTTCAAAGTAATTGAGCACCACTGTGAAAAATAAATAAATAAATAAATAAAATAAACGCAATCCCTGACATTCCCATCCGGACTGGATTTGATTTCTCAGAGGATGCCTGAGTTAAAAGAACAACAGTAGGTAATTTGTTTTGTAATTTTACCAAGGATTTTTGAAGAAAAAAATGTGTTCAGGTCAGCTGGGATTGGAATCACAAAGTATATCTATAAAATACAACTTTATCTCATCTCCTCAAGGTACACTATACTCGTGTCTCATTAGTGCCATTGTTAGAATTTTAATTTTGTTTTGTTCCATGTTGCTGCTTCTGTTTAATTCAGTGTTTCTCAATCCTGATCCTGGAGGACCCCGTATGTGGCAGTATATAAAAAGCAGTATGTCATGTGATTAATATGTTTGACAATGCCAACATGGCAGGATTATTATGTTCCTAATGATAGTCCATATTCATACTATATAATATGTGCTGTATAGCTTGAAGCTGTGTCCTGATCCTAAATCTTTCCTCTGTAGAGCAGAGGAGGCACTTTCAGCACCACGGAGAGCACCCCACTCTCAGGCTCTGCCATTAGGGACGGTGCTGGAAGTCAGATCTAACTGGAGGTGATCAAGACCATGGAGAGTTCCCTGCAAACACAGGTGTGCAGAATTTCCCTGTATTTCTCCACTGAATTATTGCTCCTCCTGCTTCCCCCTTTCATACTCTGTAAATAAAATTAACTTCTCTGCCAATTTCCCCATCTCTTGGTGTTAAACCATGTTTTGTTAAAAAAAGCTGTTACAGTGCATACTTTTATAGAAGACAATTATTCATTAAATGCAGTACATACTCTGAGAGCACAATATTTGGGGTCTGAATTATGATGGCACCCATTCATTGCAGAGGATCTATTGGTGAGCAAGTCATGTAATGCTAAATTTCCCCAAATCTGTTCCGAAGAAGAAGAAAACTCCTCTACATCTTGGATGACCTGAGTCAATTTTAAGCAAACCTTTATTTTTGGACAAAGTATTACTCTAATTTTTTGTTCATTCAACTGTTGCATAATAGCAAATCAGAAACCATGTTCTCTCCTGTTTAGAAATGTCCGTTGCCAAACTTTCACTGCTGATAACCACAACCCATTTCAAATACTGTATTCTTACTTTTACATTTTCAGTTAATTAATCTATTACTATTTCATCCGGTCTTCATGCAGGTGAAATTAAATAGGTCATTGCACTAAGAGACACATTTAAGCCCGATTTACTCATCCATTCATAACTGTGTTACACAGATATCCACTTTTCTACACAAATGCAGCCCATCACAATCATATTTTCCATGACCTTGAGGATTAATCCGTCTGGCATTCTAAATGAATAACATGTGACGCCTTTTCCACGTGTGAGAGCGGATGTGTTTGTGTTTCAATCTAAAGTATAATATTGTAGGCTTGGTTTCAGTGTGTGTCCTTTAGCTAACTATGACAGAAACTCGGCTGGTGAATGTATGGGAGCTGAGGTCTGCACTGCAGTCGACCTGAAGAGCAGGGAGCTCAGCTGTGAGGAAGAACAAACGGTGCACACAACACTGAAGAAATGGGGGGGGGGGGGGGGGGGGGGGGTGGTGCTGGAGTGAGTCTCTTGACACTGAAATACCTTGCATCTTTTTTCTTAGCTGGTTCAGATCCTCTTTGAGTGAAACTCTGGGCTTGTCATCTTTCCTGGCACAGCTGTAACATGTTCCCACTGAGAACAGGCGATAGGTAGGATGTATTGGCCAGAGATAACACATGCTGCAGTCTACTTTAACTTACAGTAAAGAGTGCATATGTGGGTATGAATGCATACATGTATGTGGCTCCCATGTGGAGTCCCAGGTTCAGTGCTTCCGCCAGCTGTTAACTCACATGGCCATCTGTAGTGATAATCAATGGCCCACGGTAATATTTAAGACTAAGCTGGTGGCTTAAACAAATATGGTTATGGTTATTAAACTGTCTGCTTATTTCTTTCCAAACTGTAATTTGATCCCTTGGGAAAACTGAAGAAACAGTACAGAATTAGTGTTGCATTTTATCTCAGTATGGTCTATTCAATTCGAAAATCCAGAATTTAGAAAGTCACATGCAGTGGAAGTATAAATGTGCCAAATATGTGATGATCTACGACTTGTTTTTGTCAAGATGTAGGTGAATGTCGTAGTTTATTTAAACCTTAGCTGGTGATTGGGTAGGAGGCAAAACCAATACTCTGCCGTAGGGGCCACTGGATTCCATGTGTCATTTATGGCTATACATAGTCAATGGCCAGTCGCTGGTTCCTTGGGTCTTCTTCAACAAACTCCAGCCACATTTCCTTTGGTCCTGCTCGTCGAACTATACAATGGACAATGTCAGTCTGCTTTTTTGGATTTGTTCTTTGACTGAAGGAGCACACACAGCAGGATGAGCAGGAGGAATCAGGTGAGTAATCAGGGCAATGATAGTTTGGTGTCTTGATGTAGGGAGTGATGAGAATGGCTTGTCTTACAGATGATGGATAAGAAACAGTGCCGATGTCCGAGACGGGGAGGACAGAAGACATAGGAGGAGAATGACGAGGAGAACACTCTGGAGGAAACACAGGAGGAAGTACAGGAGTAAACACTTTCAGGAGATCGCTAGGAAATGCCACTTGCTTCAGGTAGGAGTCCACTAGGTATCAACAAGACCAGACACTGGAGTGAGGTGCTGTGAGTGCTTATGTAGTGGGTGAATTGAATGAGAAACAGGTGTGGGTGATCAGAATTCTGGTGATGAGGTGAGCTGGGATTGGCTGGGCTGTGGATCAGGCTGTTCTGTGTCAATGAGTATCACAAATAGAGACAACCAGAATCTGAATTTGAAAGACCTCAAGCTTGTTCATGTCTTGTTTGGGTAGAGTTCATGTGTCCAATCCGTACATGAAAATTGGTATGATTACTGTTTAGAAGAGGTGAATTCTGTCCTTAGTGGACACCATTTGAGTGATTGTCTTGCTGTGGTGGTAGATGCCAGTTTCTTCTACTGCACCAATGATATTTGAATTCTTGGACCTGTTTGATTTGGACTTCAAAGGTGGCTTTCAACATTGGCTTGCGATCCATCTGTCATTTAACTCTGGTCTTGTCTACACTGATTCTTCCACCATTGGATTGGGCGATGTGGTAAAGGATGTTGGTGAATATGGCACTGCTGACTGCAAACGTCAAGAAGCTGTCTACGTCGTACTGAGCTCCACATCTGTCCTTGAATGCTGTGGCATCAATCAAAGTGACATATACCTGGCAAACTCCAGTTTGGAAATAGCTGGTTTTGGATCTGTACATTGCTGGATGAGCCATTCATTTGCATGAAATAATTGGATGATGATAGCCAGAGGGGAACGTTTTTCTCCTGCTTCCATCAAAATGGAGTTTTTCATTCTTTGACACAGTTGCCTCTGTTTGCTCACTGGGGGATTAAAAAAATATGTGTTGACTTTCTAGGAGTTCCTGTTTGAACTAATTGGGGGGAGGCAATGTGACTCAAAACTTTACCATGGTATGAGTAACAGTTTGAATCCTACTTGCGTTTCTCGGCTGGTATATTCACAATGTATCAGTCAAGTAACATTCTACAAATAAAAGAGTTGTTAGGATAAAAAAAAGATCACATTTATCACGTGTTGCAGGGTCGTGTTGCATCTGGTGATGACACGGTTTAACCTTCAGTGTAACAATATAATGAGCAGGAATGTACCGTGTCTGACTTTGAATAGAACACAGTTTCTGAGTTGCAGAGAGGGAGTCAGTCCCTCTTCTGGACGTCTGATGAATGGGTTTTATCACTGGGTGGTGAAGAGACGTCATTATGACTGTGAAGGGCCTGTGAGAGCTGTTGGCCTGAGCTCAAAGTGTCTGGGTTGAAGTAGGACGATCAGAAGTGCTTACGACCTGGAGCAGATGGGAACAGTCACAGCGAGCCACTGCAGCTAAATAAGAAATTACAGCACATCCGCCAGTTCATCATCTGCATCACAGCAGTTTCGTCACCTGATGTGACTCATAGCCACACTGAAGGTGCTTCTCTCTGACCGCTATGGCATATGGCTTTTTGGTTAACTTTGCTCCAACATCCATATGATGATTATGTATGTCCACCTTCTTATTAGCCCTCACAGCTTATTTTTCATTAAGTTATTCACGTTTACTATTAAATCATCAAATTTAATTTGCATATACAGTATTTCTACCTCATCCACAGCTTAGGAGAAAATGAGACGTATTTCAGCTTGATAGAGCTGGTTTCGGAATCAGCAGTTTTTTATGAAGCAATTAAAGAAAGTCTATGCTTTCCTGGGGCCTCGGTGGACCTATCAGCCCTAATTGCCAAAACAAATAAAACGACAGAGTGTGAGCTTGTGGCATTTTATGTAACTAATGTGCTTATTTGAGTCAGGGTCTTGCCTGCAGTTTCACCAAAGTTATCTCATTAGTATTCATAGGTGTTCGTAATAAAATGTCTAAATCCAACATGCATATATTTTCAAAGTTTATATAGATACTGAAATCCACAATAGGAACATATTGACTGCATTTAAAACATGCAAGTTTAATTAAGTTATAATTTGAATGCATTAAAGTTTATTGCCATTGCATGTATTTAAGGCATTAGGTTAAATAATTTGATATGATAATGAACTGATACATGCAAATGCACATACAAATCTATAAATGAGTGAAATGCATGTTAATGTTGCAATGTTTCACAATGTGTGTGCGTGTGTGTGTGTATATACAATGCCGATCCTAGACTTCTGGGGGCCCTACGCAAAACTGTGTTGCAGGGGGGTGGTTGGGGTATGTTGGGATGAAAGAATGGATGAAACGCATTTGTCCGTGTTTCACTCCATCTCGAATCGCGCTCACGGAAAGGATTCGAGAAACAGTATCTCTTCCGCGGCTCTGTATGCTTTCAAATAGTTTTTTTTTTGTAAGATCAAGAGACTGTACGACATTCACGTTACATGATTTTGCTGATTTTTATGTAGAGAGGGTGACAGCGCACCGCATTAAAAGAAGTGATCATTCATGTTTTCATAACCGCTGGCCAAATTCCAAAACGAAACTAAAATTAAAACATCTGAGAGCAAGGGGGCCCCCTGGTGCTTCAGGGGCCCTGCGCAGCTTGCGTATTCTGCATATAGGGAGGATCGGCTCTGTATGTATGTATATATATACAGTATATATATATATATATATATATATATATACACACACACTGAACAAAATTATAAACGCAACACTTTTGTTTTCACTTTTTGTTTTTGCCCCCATTTTTTATGAGCTGAACGCACAGACTTTTTCTATGTACACAAAAGGCCTATTTCTCTCAAATATTGTTCACAAATCTGTCTAAATCTGTGTTAGTGAGCACTTCTCCTTTGCCGAGATAATCCATCCACCTCACAGGTATATATATATATATATATTTATATACTTTGTTGTCCATACTACGTAAGTCAATGGCTGCCAGCAATTCATTGGTTACGAACATTGTTCAAAATTGCTTTCAACAGGAGAAAGAAACTCATACAGGTTTATAAAGGGTACATAAATGCCAGAATTTACATTTTGGGTGAATTGTTCCTTTATGTATAATGTATTGCAAGTAACCCACTGTTATCACCTTACTATTTCCACTTAATATTTCAGATAGAATACCAATCAAAAGTTTGGTCACAGAATTGATGTTTCTCATGATTTTAAAGATCTTTTGATCAAAGGCTTCTGGTTAATGCATGCACTGCTAAAATATTTATTTCTTTATTTAAGCCCTTTTCTCCTCAGTGTTTGTGCAGCACTTTATGAATCAAGATGACGAGAAGAAGACAAGGGACTGTAAAAAACAGTGACATCTGAGTACTCATGGGAGAATTGCGCGTGAAGAGAGTCTGACTTTATTAGCAGGGCCATGAGTGTGTATGTGTGTGTGTGTTGAGAGGAGACAGAATGTGCTGGCTCCACAAAACACCTCTGCTCAACAGTCTGTCTTTCTGTAATAATGTGCCACTGGTAGGAGATGCAGAGAGCTTTGACTTTTTTATGGTAGAGGTGTGTGGGAGAGACGCCCATCACCTCCAGGAGAAAACCTATAAACACTGTACTCCTATAGATGCTCGGAGTCACGATAATCAAATCATAGATGTGTGTGTGTGTGTGTGTGTGTCTGTGTGTGTGAGAGAGAGAGAGAGAGAGAGAGAGAGAGAGAGAATCATACAAGATATGGAATATTATATTAAAAATGAATAAGGTGTCATTACATGTTGTAACCAAAATCACTCACACGCACATGAAGTCACTAGCTTTCAGCATAAACACATTTCCCTTCAGATCTGTGACACTAATTCATAAAAGTTAGTGCTATTCTTTTGAGGTAGTTAATTATTAGCAAAAAGAAAGCTGGCAGAAAAATTTGATTTAATATGATCTTCAAATTCTTCAGCAAATACTGATAATGCTGTTGAAGTGTATTTTGAATAAGAGGAAGAGAATTAACTGATTTAAAATTCACAACAATGTCACACAAGCAAGTTATTTTTGTTAGCCTCAAGATTTGTGACAAAACATTGATAATTACATCATTAATTATGGATTTATTACGCTTATTTATTTACTTTGTAGAATGTTATGCTATGTGCCAATTTTATGTTCCAACTAAAATATAAGGGGCATATCTCTCTAAAAGAAGTTACAAATTTACATTTTACGTTAGTAAAATTAATACATCAAAAATACACACAATATTTTTATTATACTGTGTATGTGTGTGTGTGTGTATATATTTATATATATATATATATATATATATATATATATATACACTTATATACACTGTATATAAGTGTAAAAATAGATAATTTTGACCCATTCAGTGTATTTTTTAATATTGCTATAAATATACCCCAGCTGGTTTTGTGATCCAGGGTCATATATATACATAGAGAGAGAGAGAGAGAGAGAGAGAGAGAGAGAGAGTTGTTGTTGTTGTTGTTTGCAATTGCAATTGCATAGAAAAGCACCTATATATTAGGCTCTAATTTCTTCCAGCATAGTCCATAAAATCAGAGTTGAAATAAAATCTAATCATTAAATTAAATAATTCCATCTAATATCATCTAACAATTCTGGAAACATACACATGTTATGTGTATGGACATATTATGGATAATTCATCATGGGGAGGGGGGGGTATTAAAAACTACAGAATTTCACTTGTTTTTAAATGAATTATTTACATTAAAATTTGAATCAGTTTTATTTTAATATAGTTTTTGTTAATAATTTGAATTATATTTTCCGTTTTCATTTTAATTGTTAAATGTTATTATGTTTAGGTTTTGTCATTTTTATTAGTTTTATTAAAAGTCTTAGGTTTTCGTTTCAGTTATTTTTATTTTTGTATATTTTATTACATTTAAATTTGTGTTTATTTTTTAAGTAATTATTTTATTTCAAGTATTTAATCAACTGATTGATTGATTGATTGATTGATTGATTGATTGATTGATTGATTGATTGATTGATTGATTGATTGATTGATTGATTTAGTTTTAGGTATCACTAATAACCCTGATTTGAATCTCAAATCTGCATCATGTCTGGTAACTCAAATCCTTAATTCAAACTAAGCAACTAACAGGAATGTGAAAGTTTCTCTCATGATGGCTCGTAACCCCTGACTGCTCTTCACTGCATTCTATTGCTCTACTCTTAAACTTAACCTGGCTTCAAGTATACTACTCCTAATTTCAGTGGTCTGTACACTACAAAATCCACTATCAAACTGAGAATTTCTACTGAGTGTCCAGGTGTGTGTTGTACTGAAACAAGTGTTTCCTTTACTGAAAAGAGTTAAACGCGATCAGCAGTGGCACAAAGCAGCAGGATCTCTGTGAGCAGGTTTTTTCATCTTCTTATAAAATAAATCAAATAAATCCTTGCAGATAAATTGCCAGTAGTCACTGCAGCACTGGTATAAAGACGGCTCTGTTTGGGAGCACGGCAGAAACAGCAGGATGTTTATAATGTGGAAGCCTCAGTGGCGGCACTTAAATCAGTTTGCTGCTGTAGCATTCACTAAATGTTAGCCAAGTGTGTGTTAATCTGTGTGTGAGGCTTCGTGTGTCATATACCTTTCCCCTTGTGTGAGGTATTCAAGGTAGAGTGTATATCAGTAATTGTATGCTGTATCTTTTCTGAGAGATATTAAAAGCGAGGTCAGTGCTAGTGTTGGTGGATCAGGTTGTACAGTGACAGGTCTTACAGCATGATGGAGTGAAACTGGTCTTACAGATATTGAACAATTTAAGCTAGACATTTATTTTCAAGCATACCTGAGGGCTATATTGATATCTTTACACCACGGTCACAGTAGGTCCATATCTAGGACAGTGGCTCACTGGTTTGTGAATGTCAGAAAGCCTTCACTGGCAGCTGCATACAAATAAGCTTTAGTTAACATGAAATATAAAAAGTTCACAGAACAGAAAAGTGTATAATGTTATGTGTGGTCAGTAAAATATAAAAGTAAGATGACTTTCCTTGTTTCAGAAATGTTTGTAAAAATAGTGTTACTTCTTATTTGGTTCCAAATAATATTTTTATTAACAGCTTTTCCATACAACTTTAATTTAATTCTTATAATGGCATGAGTATAATCTCATTGTTTTATAATTTATTCTCAATATGTTATTTTAATCTTGTAATTTTATAACTTTATTCCCCAAACATTAAGATTATCATCATCATAAAAGGCGCATTATGAGATTTATGTGCAAAACGTCCCAACTTCATCCGGAATGTGAGTCACTCACTCACTCACATTATTAGATTCATGTGCAAAGCATCCAGAAAAAGTCAAAATTCAAAGAAAAAAGATTAAAACCATGTCTAAATATCTAAATATCTCTAGTCATACTAGTACTGCTTTTAAAAAGAGTACTTATTGCAGAAATAACATATATGAAAAAATACACTTTAAACTGAATGTAATGTTTTCAGAAACTGGGGTGAAATCACAAGGGGCTCACGGGGCCCCATGCAATTGCTTGCTTTGAGTGGTGGGTAAACACTCTACCGGCTATCCAAGCTGTCCGGCTACTCATGGAGAAACATCGAGAGAAAACAAGAAAGTCCACATGGAGTGCGCAGTACGCTGATGACAACAGATGTTGTAACCAATAAAAATATATTTGTACTCTTTTAAACCACAAGTGGGTTATCTCATACCGGGTGGTGCATGTACTATTTTGATGACGAATTCTGAATTCACATCATGTGCACTGTACGCTGAAAAGTAGTATACTTAGTATAAGTATACTTTGGGCTTTAGACACACGTGTGCATGTCAATGCCGCCTGGTCAAAGTGACCATTTATAAGAAAAGGGGCAAGTCAAAAGTATTAATTATAATATAAATGTAAACATTTATTGTCAATTAATTAGATTAATTTAATAACTTACAATATGTCTTAGTGTCTCAATTGTTTAAAATTTTATAATGCATTAGCATTAGTTTCCTATTGATCCGCCTGTTCAAATTTACAAATAAAAAGTGAGTCGATTTTTACTTTGGTCTGAATAAAAACAGCAAACAAGCTTATTGAAAATGCACATTCATTCTCTGCCAGCAGGAGGTGCTTTTTGCTAGACCTCTTGAAATTATAATTAAGACTTCATTATACCATTTAAGACTTTTTGTAGCCTCTAACTAACAAATTGCATGAATAAGTGGAAAGTGACATGCCAAAAAGCAGACCCTGCAACAGTGCTGCGGGGTTTATAAACGTACTTTAAAGTTGCAACTTTAAATTTTATATTACAAAGTGCAATGTTTAAGTACACTTAAGTTGCCTTTTATTTCAGTACAGTTGTCTTTTTTTTCTTTTTTTTATGTACTTTTAAGATTTGAATTACACTACAAGTGAATACAATTAAGCATGCATTTGTTTGATGCCAGGAGTTTTGTTTTTGGGTTTGGAGTAGAGCTGGGGTCTAGGAACAGGATTGTAATTTGAGTCAGCAGCAATAGAGAGGCACCACACTGTGTGTGTGTGTGTGTGTGTGTGTGTGTGTGTGCGTGTGTGTGTGTTTGGCATATTATACTCTTGTGCCTCTGCTGGCATCACGGCAGGCTTATGCAGCAGATGGTCTGTACTAGAAACATGACAGCCTCAGAGCCCCTGGCTAGAGATGATGACACACACATACACTTAGTGTATAAACATATACACATACCCAACAGAGGGTTAAGTAGAGATTGGTCTTGATTGACACAATTTAAGTAGGTAAGTGTTTCTGAGTACGTCCAGATGGATGTATCAAAAAGAAACTGATCAACTATATCTCAACCTGTGGAAATATTATTGTTTCACGGTTGACCCTAGACATCTGAGCACATCTGGAGTGTTTTAGTTGTTTGCTTACTGGCTCAAGCCAAAAAAAAGTTCAACCTCAACACTTGTGAATTTATTTATTGCAAGTGAACATTGTAAGTTTGATGGCTCTCCTCATGCTATATGTTTTGAGGTGTCATCCATGACTGTAGCGCAAATTGTGCAGTTACTGTACGTGTCTGTTTAACTAGGTTGTATTAACTTCAAAAAAGTTCTAAAACTTTTACAAATAAAACTTACTTGTCTGTGATAGCATGACCTCTGCATGACTTTCATTCC